>NC_065521.1:21487117-21553941 GCF_006386435.1 Epinephelus moara
GTCTGCCTCCCGGACCGTAACAGGAAGATGATTCCACAGGAGAGAAGCCTGATAGCTGAAGGCTCTAGCTCCTGATCTACTTTTGGAGACTTTAGGGACCACGAGTAACCCTGCGTTCTCAGAGCGCAGTGTTCTGGTGGGATAATATGGCACTATGAGCTCACTAAGATATGATGGAGCTTGACCATTTAGAGCTTTATAAGTTAACGTATGCATATATACATATATGACCTATTCTACGATGTGTTGATCTTCTGCTGCTGATAAGCTCACTAATTTAGGAAATGCTCGTGTTGGTTGTATGAGAGGTTAGGAAGAAGGAGTTATATCCAGAGCTGAAAAGTGAAGCGAATGTGGAGGTGCCTTAAGCCTGCATTCTTTCTAATGGTCAGCAGCGGGCAACCCCACTGACAGAAGTCAATGAGAAAATGGCGCTACATCTCACCGATTTATTACCTCAGTAAGGATTTTGCTGATGAGTTATGACCTCAAACAGTAGTTTCAAGTCTTCTTCATTACAGCTTGATGTTCATTTGGTAAAGTCTGGTCCTATTTAGAATAAAATGGATAATAATAAAAGGGTATGCTTTGTGGCATGGCTACCTTGTGACAAGTTGCTACCACAGCAGTGTCTTTGGGCTTTCAGTTAGATCCACCCTTCGCCCCTCCTAAGCTCCACCCTCTTGTCCAAATATGGTCACTTCTGGCTTCAAAAACCAAGATGGCGATGACCAAAATGCCAAATGTGAGTCCATGAACCAATGGATGATATCGTGGTGGCTACGTCCATTACTTTACACAGCCCATAGGTAGGAACAAATGACTTACATGGTTGTATGGGTTGGAGGACTTATTTTTCTTATGCATTAAATGATTGATCCACATTTTTATAGTAGTCAGGTGCTCACATGAGCATTGAAACTGGTTTTGTTCGCTCTAGATATTCTTCCTTTTCTTATTAGCCATTGAGCCATTCTGTGCAAAATCTTACCAGCTAAAACTTAAAAGGAAGGGCTAATAATTCAGACGCAGCCTGTGACAGGCAGACACTGATTTAAATTAAGGGGTTATGAACCAGAAAACTTCAATGCAAGTACTTCTATATTCCTGTGATTATAGTGTAACTTGTACAGAACTACTGGTTTGGGGTAAACTGGGACAACCCAGTATGTACCCATCTGGTGTGAATAGTCTAATAACTTACATTCAGTATCCTGTATCATACACCAGGTGTATGTCTGACAGATGTGTAGCCAGCCTTTTCTAACCAGACCACCATGTCTCAGCTAACGGTCAAGCTGTCACACCCACCCAGTCAGAGTCTGCTCTCGGCCCTTGAGGAATGAAAAACGACGTGTCCTCAGGCCTGCCCCTCCTCTGCATATCTGCTCATTCATCTGGGCCGCTCATTAAAGGGTAATTACCTGTAATTAGTGAATCATGTCGCTTTAATGAAGATGTTGAAAGCTGTTGGAGCCAGAAGGGCTGGCCTTAATTCTGAGTGATGTTCAAGATTAGCGGCAGACAGGAATTCAATAAAGACAGACAGATTAATGAAATATTAGCATTTTGCCGGTGCCATAGGTGGCTTGTATTATGTTTATATTTCACATTCATTTTCAATTCTATTGGCGTCAACACCTGGCTCTGGAGGGCAAGTACATGTTACTGTATCAGAGCTTGCTAATGGGCACAATGATGATGAAGCTGTGTGTGTCTAAGTATGTCTGTGAATATGTGCGTGTGTGTGTGTGTGTGTGCGGTGCTTTCGCGGGCGAGTGTAATGCTTGCTCTAATGTGTGCTGTGCTGAGAGTGTGTGTGTGTGTGTGTGTGTGTGTTCCCTGGCGGCGTGGTGAGTGTTTAATCTGGCCCGGTGGCGTGCCGTTGGCCCGGCTAATCACAGTGTGTCTGTAGGAGTGCGCTGAGCCAGGGGAGCACGCCGTCGCTAACAGCGCCTGACAGACTCATTAGAGAGACCTGGCACTGAGCTCGCAAGGCACACACACACTCACACACAGAGGAAGATACACACTCAAACACTTTGAAACACACACAGTGGGAAAGGCACTCAGGCTCAACTGTACAGACATTGGGATAAATTCACACACTCACACACTTCTTTTTTTTTTTTGGACGTTCTTGCACATGCACACACACTCATTCATATAATCATTCATAGACGAGTGTGTGCTGTTTCTCTCTCTCACACACACACACACAGTGCTCCACGTGTGAGAACAAGGCAGGCGGTGACCCCTCGCAGTCGCAGCCCAAACACAGACAAGAGCCGAGAGAGCATCTGGGAAAAAGAGGGGGGGGGAGATGGAGGGTGGGAAAAAAAGAGAGGAGGCGAAGAGGAGGAGTGGAGTGGAGAGAAGGGAAGCTTGTGATGCAGCAAATCTTTCTACCATTCAAATGGGGTGTTTAGACAGGCAAATGACATTTTCAAAGGCTAATTATGTGCAGTCAGGAGATCACCTGCACCCCGTCGAAAACCTTAAGAGTGTAAAAAATAGCATGTTAGCGACGTATTGAATTTAGGCTGTATTTAAAGGTACTGTAATGGTGAGAAGGGTTAAAAAACACTCTTCTTCTGTTCACAAAGAAAATGAAAGTAAAAAACTATTAATTTTCCAGGATTAGGTAGAATGACATTTAGCAAAGTTCGACAAACTACTTTGACAAATTACTTAAGACTTGCTTGCGTTGCTCTCGCAGCGAGGTTAATTGCAGCTCAGCTGCAGCAGAGCCAAGTGGAAACATTAGGTTCGGCTGAATAACAGGTGAATGCAAAGCAGGTCAATACGTAGTCAAGTGTGGGCCTGCCAGCTGTTCACTCCCTCTGCTCTGCCACCGCACAATGGTGACACACACACATACAAACAAACGCTCACACACACATGTTCATGCTTTGCACACAAGAAATAACAAGGAGTTAAACATGTAAACAAAGCAAACAGAAATCTATTCATTTTTTTATGTATTTCTTTTATTTAAAGTCTATTCAGTGAAGCCTATAAACAAAGTACATTATACATACAGTGATGCATTAAAAAAGTGGTGATACACAGCACATTGACAAATGATAGAAGAATAAAGCTTATTTGTTTTAATCGTCACCAAATCCGATGAAAATACCAAACCAACATGAATTTCTCGGACTAACAAGTGTCGTCTGAAGCCTAATCCTGACGTACCTTTGTACCACAGCCCTCCATTAAAAATGAATAAAAACAAAATGAGCTACACCATCTTGATCCTGCACTTACTCACAAGTTTGCCGTGTGTATTTTGCCCCCAAAATGCACTTTACTCCTGTTTGAGTTTGTGGTTAACCTGACTAAATTGATTTTTTGGCTGCCAACAAGCTGTAAACCCAGAATTGGCAAACTTTCCAGCAAACAGTTGCCTATTTACACATCCAGCAGACATGAAGCAACATTAACATTCATTTGGAGTCGTGATCCGTCCACCTGGCAAATGTAGATCCAGTGATCATGCTCCTTTTTGCTCTGTGTTGCTCTCCACCAGCTCCTCTGGGAAACATGTTTTTAGCTGCGAAATGCTCCTCTGTAGTCCTTTTGCCACTGGACTACAAACACAGTAACACCCACAAACATCTGGCTTTTGTATTTAATGGGAAAGGACACAATCAGTATTCAAATGAGTAGCAGGCAGTAGTCACGAGTATTTATCGGCTATAGCTCCAGTCGGCTTCGATCGACAGTGATGGAAATACACCCCCCCAGGTGGATGCACCAAGTTTAGCTCTTTTGTTGTCACAATGCAATGATGCACCACCACAAAAACAACATCTGTCTCCGCCCAAGCAGCACTTGAACTTTGTAGACTTTAGTCTGCATGAGTGGCCTCCATGCTGCTTTCTACTATTTATTGACCTGTTTTCAGTCCTGTCCATGATGTTAAACGTGGCACACCATCAAGAAAAAAAAAGAGGCATACTTGTCTGCAGAACCTTATATCCAGCTTTAGTCCACTAGCAATGGGAAAGCAGTCTATCACATACTTTGAACAGGTTTCCTTGCTTGAAAAGAACCTGCATTCACTCGATGATTTTGGAAGGAAAAGGGTAAAAGTTCAATAGGCAGTCTCAGGCTTTGTCTGTTAAATGAATTAATTTATTTGTTTTTAATCAGCTGCTTGTTGCAGTTGCAAACACTGCAGATGAGAGCGGTGACAATGAACCAAACAGCAAAGTTATGTGCCGTAAAATCAAAACAATGAGCTGAAAGATGCTAAAAGAGCTCCGTAGATATTTCTCTGGAGTTGTCAGTCTGAGTGCGACTCCCTTTCAGAGTACACAAAGTCTTTTGATCAATTGCTCATATAAAATATTGATTAGAGTGGCTTTTTGAAAAATGAAACTGTGACCCATTTTTAAAGATTGAGGTGAGTTGGAAAGCATTGAGGGATAGACGAACGCATTGCTGGGTTTGGTCTTTTCATTGGATTGTCGACTATTACAAACATATCAAATAACACCAGCCTCATCCTGTAACACTTGAAACCATTAAATAAAGAAAGAAGAAACAAGAAGTTGCTGTGAGACAAGGAGTTATACTGTATATTCTGCTGCCAGTTCTGCCAGGTGCCTCTCTTTCTCTTTCTCACTTTCTCAGCCACTCTTATCCTTCACTCTCATACGCTAACCTCCTTGTCAGGAGCTTTAATCTAGCCTTGTAGGTGTAACTGGAAAAAGTTTCACTGACAACCTTGTTTCACCCAAAAGCCAAATCAAACTGTCTTTAATTTTCTCTACCAATGTACCGTGTAACAGGCCAAATGCCCCCCCCCCCTCTCTGTTTCTCTCTGTCTGTTTCTCACTCTATTTCTCTGTATCTTCAGAGTACAATAGCTGTTTTGCTCTCCTCTTTCGCCCATTCTCTCTCCCTCACTCTTCTCCACCACAAGGCTGTGACATTGAGGGAATGTGATGTGATGTATTGTAGTGAATAATGTATTCTGCGAGGATTGTACAGAGCGCGTAGAGCAGATGGCAGCAGGTTGATCTCGATGTGTGTGTATGTGTGTTTGTGTTTAATGATGACAGTGTGTATATGTGTGACGTGCGTATGAGCGTGTGCGTGTGTGTGTGTGTGTGTGTGTGTGTGTATGTGAGCTCACCCAGAATGGGGGAGGGGACAGAGGAGAAGAAGGGAGGAGGGAGGGAGGGAGAGTGGGGGTTGGTGTGTATGTGTGTGTATGTGTGTGTATGTGAGCCTCCTTTGTGAGATAAAACATGCAAATGGTGGATTATTTTAATGCAGTTTTTTCTAGAGCCCTGAGCCTTAATCCCTAAAGCAGTTGAAATGAAAATAGTATATGTTTTCTTTCAAACTCTCTCCCTCCCACCCTGTTTTTTTTTTTTTTTTTTTTTATTCCCTGATAGGAATTTACAACCACCAGCTGTCTAGGAACGGGATCCTTTGCACTTAAATTTCTCTCTGGTGTAGTTACAGCCAAAGACTGATGATTACAGCTGGATAGCATGGAATTGACTAAAGCTAGTCAGGCCTGAACTGCTCTGTTGCGCAGTGGAAGGATCATGGTTGTGAAATTTTGCTCTGATTGAATGGTGATAACGACGTCGATCACAGAAATACAGCTGAATGCTCAGTTTCTTACTTTGAATGGACTGCAGATGTATAAAATATGCGCATTTATAAACACTTGCACATGCTCAAGCACGCTGGAACCCAAAAAGGAGGCACAAAATCACAGGACTACAGCCCTTGTATTACATTCAGGCTTGAGGCCAACTGTTTTCTATAGCTTATTTATAGTTTATTACATGTATAAACAATATAGTATGTAAAAAAGTGGCTGGGCCCCTGATAAGGTTCAGTGAATAGGCCCCTAATCTACTTTACTCATATCAACCTCTGGGGCTGAAAAAAAGAAGCCAACGTCCAAGTGCCAGAAACTGCGGTTCCTCCAATGGCCACTTGGGGCTCGCTTCAAAAGTGAGTCACTCCCCATAGACACCATGTTAAAATGCCCAACTTCAAGCCTCAGTGTGTAAAAATGGTGAGTAACAGTGACATCAGCGGTCAAATTCTAGATTGCAGGGCTCACTCGTGCTCACTCGCTCACCCCTCCCGTCGGGTAAGTGACGGTGGCCTTGTAGGACAAAAAGCCTTGCGGAGACAGAGATGGCATCATCCATGAGTTTTTCAAGTGTTTCAAGTAGCGATGAGGTGAATATTTATTTAGGAATCTAAACCATGTTACGATATTGTAGTGACCCTGCAGTAAATGTTGTGTTATAATGTCAATGTTCAGTGAGTTAATGGCATGTTTGGGATTGAATGAGTATAGGAAGGGGGGCGGAGTGCGTGTGTGACGGGGATGAGAGCTGTGTGAGTGCGCGTGCTGGTGTGTGTATGAGCGAGCTGGAGGAGAGAGCAGGAGTGCACAGTTGGAGTTACAGCTAAGTTCTTGTTTGAGGGTTGTTTTGGCGTGGTTACGGCCAACAGTAACCTGTACTGTTCAGTAATAAACAGTGGTTTGCCGAATAACTGCGTCATCCTTTCCACACGTCCTGGCGGATGCTATAATATGTTATAGCTTACCAGTGACATATAGGTTATCTGTGAGATATAACGTTATGTTGGGAGTGTTTTATCTCTGATTGTTTAGGTAACACGAGCAAACATTAGCACAGTAATGCTAAAATAACACGTTTTATGTGATAGTCACGGCACAGTGCTGCAAATATAGGTTGGTACGATTATAATATATGCGTCTCCAGAGTGTTCTTGCACAGGAGTTCTTTCCACCTGGAATAAGCAACACCGATATTCACTTGTCCCATCCTCACTTATCTGATCTTTTTCTTTTATTTGGTGGCGTGGTTGCCCTCTTACGTGGGGCAAAACATATGTGTGGTCCTCCATTTAAAGTGCGACAGAATCATAAAAGTACAAAGCAGGTTCACGCAGAAGCGCCCCGGATTGAGCTTCACCTTCTCTGTCTCCAGTGACGGCAAGTTATAGGTAAACGTGAAAGGCGAAGCGCGTATATCCCTTTCGGCCACTGTATTCAAATATGCTGACGCAAGACGGCAGCCTCCAGCATACCGCACCCTGCCTGTGTATATATAGAGAAATCATTCTAAGCCTATGAGAAAGCTTCCATTTGTATGTGAATTGCATTACACTTTAGTAAATGTATATTTATGAAAGCAATAGTTGATATTTGCTAATAAACAACCTCATAAATTACACATTGTAACTTTAACAGCAGCAGTAAACATGTTTACAGCCTGGTACAAAAAAAATTATTTTGGTCCCTGTAGCTTATTTCCTCGTTCATGACAACTGCACAGGGAGTGAATTTTAACATAACTCACCTCCTCACATTTTATTAAAGCTTAAAGTTATGCGTAATTAAGGATGGAGCTTCTTTGAGTGACAGGCTGTCTGTGGATATTGTCCTCAGGTGCTCAGTCTGATCCACCCACTTCTCCATGGCACCAGCCTCCCTTTCAAATATAGCTCTAAAAAAACAAGATGGCCGTGGCTTAAATGTCAAACTCAAGGCTTCAAAATCAAGAGTCTACAAACCAACTGGTGATGCTATGGTAGCTACTTTCATTATTATGCAGTCTATGATATCAACCCATGCACTTGCAGTCTCTCACCTAGTTTAGAACAGTAAATTTCTCTGGTCAATTTCCTGCCTGCAGGTTTTTTATGTGTCATGGTGACTACGCTACCAACCGGCAACAGGAAGTAAGACTTGTCTGACAGTTATTTTATTTTCATTTACCTGAAATTTGCATAGTGGGTTGACAGAAGCATGATGTGTAATTAGTGTACTCTGCAGCGCCACATAGTGGACACAAAAAGTGGTACTGGCCCGTTCATGAGTACGTGCAGCTTTGATTTTTTTTTATTTTTTTTTTTATAACAGTTGCTACAAAATAAAATGGCCTACACCATTTTCAAGAGGAGGGGTGTCAATATGAAACAGGCTACATATTAATACAAAGCATATATTTGTTGTTTTAATAATGATGAATATTTTGGTTCAAAATAAAAGTTGCTTATCATTAATTAAATTTAGCAACCCCCCCCCCCTCCAGTGTCTGGGCCCCCCCCCTTATCTGTGGCCCTGTGTGAAAACTGTAAAAAATCAGCTTTTGTGAAAATATATTTCAAATGTGAAAAACCACATATTCCCCTTTGTGAAATGATCTGATATGGTTTATATTTCACATGTGCACTTTCTAAAAAACATGCTTTTCACAAATACTGTGTGGTTCACGTTGAGATGTTTAGATTTTTTTTTGGAAAGGAGGAAGTTAAATAAGGAAGTATAGAGAATAAAAGTTTGCCTGAGTTTGTGCGTTAGCTGTCGGGAGGGATAAATAAACACATAACAAGCAGTGACTTAAGCACACAAACATAGATACACAGTATCCCCGGTATGAAGACGTCCCCTATAGAAGAAGCAGAAACAGATGGTAGAATCTATTTACATTCACTTAAGTGATGAGTTTATAAACTGAAGGTTATTCAGTTTCCTGCACTTAGTGGAGACTTTGTTTTGAGACATATAGGCGACTGTGGAGCTGCACTCACACTGTTAATGTTTGATACCTTCATTACTCACACAATTATACTACACTGATATACTGTGCCGTTACATCCTCTTCCTGCTTGTGTCCATTCTTTTCCTACCTGTTGGTTACCTGTGTTGGGAGCTGGTGGTGTGGTGCTCCACTCTCTGCAGGCTCCTTCAGGCCCCTGAAGGCTCATCAGCAATGTGGCAGCAACAGCGAGATATTCAAGGTGGCATGTTTGGCTGCAAAGTGCAAAGCCTGGTGGATGCCTGGCAACTGGCCTGCAGTACTGTTATGTTACTGAGGCTAGACACCACAACAATAGAAAACATCCTTTTATTGTATCCTCCCACTCCACAGATGCAAAAACAGAGGAAAAGACAAGAATCTTGTTATTGCTTTTTCTATGGAAACGTTTTATCAATTAATCATCGTAAGAGCTGCGGTGCATGTGAGGATTTTTGTGAAATACCAAGGCTGAAACAGAGCATATGGAACAGACAGGAGAAGAAGGCTCGCACATCCTTGTCTCTTTCATATTAGGGACAGTGAGCATAATTGACTAAATGTATTTAAGTATTTGAGCGAGCTGATTCAGCCTCTCTGGGATGGTTGATATTGTACTTAGGAAGAATATTGCCCAAGGCAATTCATTAGCGGTAAATAATTGAGAGGTTCAGATAGTGCTAAGGTGAAATGCCTGTTATTATTTTATGGAGTTTGTGTTCTTAGGGCTCTTCAGTTTAAGAATATTAAAAATGCAGCAAGCCTTCCCACAAATTACTCACTGGAAAGATTCACAATGGGCGCTAATGACTAACCATCCATCTTCCATTGTTTTCAAGCTCTGTAAAAGTGTTTCGCTGCGCCATTATCAATTCTATTTCTGCTTTTCGTAATGTTCTTTTATTTCATGAAAGATGTTATTTTACCCTCATGCTTTTTACATTTTTTACTGGTTTTATTTGAGGTAATTAAGGCACATCAGCTATTACAGCAGGATACCTTCCAGTGACATTTTATTAAAAAGAAATTAAATGTCTCTTAACTCCAGTTTCGAAAGCTTGTAGTTGAGATTGTAGCGTCCGTCTCTCAAGACAGGGTGTGGAAAGTGTGATGGAGCTGTCAACCAGGCGCGCAGCAGGCCGTTGTGGAGCTCTACGAATAGCAATGGCTTATATTAAACATAGATTAAACACCAGCAGTCTTGGGATGTCTCATTGGTAAACTAATAAATCTGCCTCATGTGCACCTGCATCTGTTTATTTAACCTTCGATAGGCTTATGCAAATGTCATTTCTTTACATTAACTTGCATTCAGCTAACTTTTAATCTACTGAACGGTTTTCATTTAAGCCACACTGTTCTTTTACCTCTCTGTGTGTCTTTTATTTATTTCCGTGCATGCTTCAGCTCAGATGAACTCTTATCTGTTAAAAGTTGTCACCTTTACTTGCTGGTTTTCCGGTGATGCAACTTAAAAGCCACTGAGGTTTTATTTAACATCTTATAGGCCAACACAACACCACGTGACGACCGAGAAATGGGGGGCGCATCTGAGGGTCTGATCAGTTATTCACAGCACTGTATCCACCATAATAGCATGATGTGTTTAACCCGTGGTCTGTGGTCTGTGTGCAAGAGCTATTTGTCCTTAACAGGTCAACGGTTGTGTAGTGTTTGATAAAATGCTGTCAGTTGCGGTTGGACTGTTTCTGTAGCCATCGTAGCAGCGTGACTTTATGGTGAGTGTTAGTTGGTCCATCTATGTAACTGACTGTCCATTTGTCTTTTCAGAAGTTGATTTGGTTTGCAGTGAAATGTTGAATGGCTTGATGTTTAGTAGGAACATTCATGGTCCCCAGAGGATGAATTCTAATGAGTTTGGTTATTCCCTTCAGTGCCACCAGTCGGGGTAAAGTTCCACTTTAGTTGAAACCTAATGAGGGAATTTTAGTCAGACTCATGACACAGAATTATTTTGTAAATTGGATGAACCCTTTGATTCAAATTAGGGTTGGGCCAATGGACGATGCCATCATCTATCACCAGTGCCCATGTTGTGATTTAAAAGCCCCCTCCCCCCTGTCCACGCCAACACCGAGGCATGGGTTTGTGGTAGTGCTAAACATTCATTGTGTGGTTGAAAAGTAACAATTAAGATTTTTCTACCAGATGAACTGTAGGCTGCCAGATGGGTGAAGTGTTACACTTTTTAGCAACCAAGGTTATCATCGTCATCGTGATCATTTGATCAACATCTTCTCACATATGCAAGGCTGACTGCTGTTATGGTTTTGTTTTTTTCACTGATAAGGTGATGTAGATATCACAGGTTCCAGTAGGCGGGTCAAAAAAGTGACAAAGCAGCATTATGAGTAAGTTATTAATACTCAGGCCGACAGAAACACTGCATGCAATAGTCCACCTCACACCTTCTCTTTCCCCATCTTTGTCTCTCTCTCTCAAACACACACACAAACACACACCAGTCCTAACTGTCTCAGTCCTGACAATTGTGCTACTGTACTACATATAGTTGTCTGTTTGTGGATCAGTTCCAGTTTAGGTGGTTGAGTAACATAATTTTTTGTGTTGTCGGCCCCCTCCCGCCACAACTAACGATGTCATCGTCATTGTCACATTTTTGTTGTCTGGTTACAAATGAGCGTTTCAGCCTCATTAAACCACCTTTGTGTTCTTGCTCGATTTCACTGTGCGCTTTTAAATATGTGAGCCGATATGGCAGGTCATATTTATAGCATAGGTGGTATTCATTTACTGATTATTAATGTATACGTGGTGTAAATCCACTCGTTGATCCATGATACTCCTTAAGTCTCCGGATCCTTGGCCCAGTGCCAGCGTTCAGCCCTACTGTTTTGTCAGAGGTTTGTGTGTATGCTCGTCAGTGTGTGCAAGAGAGCAGGGAGGTGGGCATGGGGAGGAGGCGTGTTCGGGGTGGAGGGGATGTCAGCTCATTAACCTCCATTCTTCCCCCAGCATGGCGCTGCATAGAGTCACTGTGTAAGTCTCATGTCATTACTCCTCCCCCTGCACGCGTGTGCTGGGCATGAGGGGAAGAGCAGAGCAACCGGAGAAAGGGAGAAGGAGGGAAAGGTTCACAAGGGAGTTGGGGGGTGGGGGGTAAAGGGGCTTGACATGTTCCTTTACAAATGCCCTGCTTGTATCTCCCAAACTAAAGCCCCGCCATCTCGTTTCCTTCCCCACTTTTGTCTTCTCTGTCTCTTCTCTTTTTCTCCCTTGCTGTCTCTCTCTCTAACCACAGGCCCGGTACAGTGTGGGTGAACGAGGGGTTAGGCTCCACACTGCCCCCCCTCCAGGCATCAATCCAGCTAGGAAAAGACTGCCCACTGCTGTGGTGAGATACAGTAGCCCAGCCCCCAATTACTGAAACCCCTTTGTTTGTCAGCCAATTGATTTGGGAAGGTGTACCTCAAGCCACTGACCTGGGCCCAGTTTTGTTTTGGAGGTTCCAAGCTGAGGACATTTAGAGTTGTGATGAAATTGCTCTTTATAGACATATTACTCAAACTCCTGAAAATCCCTACAACTACACGCACGTACATATGTAAATACATTTAAAAAAGTCATTATTTTGTATTCTCCCCCACACAGCACAAATATTGTATATATTTGCATTTGAAAACAGGCACACTTACGGGAATTTACAGATGCTGTCAGGAGGTATGTTTCTTAATTGCAGCAACATATGTGTGAAAACACGCAAAGGTGCAAAATACGCCCCTGTGGCTGTTACAGTCGGGTCACACGATGTGTGCATCCATAGAAACTAAGAGTCAGAACAGCACTTTTATCATCTTTGGAGTTCATCTTTTACAGCTCTTTTAACTTAATGACCATAATGATTTTAAAAATAATCTAAATAAATGTAATACAGAATTATTTACAGACATGTTGCAACTCATGCCCAAAACATAACACATAGACCTTTCTTCAGGAAGCTTGCTTTAAAAAAAAAAAAAGGTGTCGCAATGTGACTTCCTGTGAATTTTTTATCTTTTGTTAAAACTACACGAATGACCTATTCGACAGTCGGATATTGTTGGCAATAATATTGCACACGTACCTGTTAAGTAAAACTATGTTTTTGTGTTTATATCTATTACTAGTGCTAAGTGAACAGACCGCAACCTGATTATCAGTAACAGTAATTCAACAATGACAACACTTCCTTCCCACCTTCCATAACTGTACACTGTGCTGCATGTTAAAGTCCGTGCCATGTTGGTGCACACCTATGGAAATAGCTAAATGTGTTTCCTGTGCTCATAATGATTTATTTTAGTCACTGCCAGAACAGTCAAACTTCAGCCTTTTTTTCTTCACTCTTTGCTCTTTCATGCTTTATTCTGTGCAGAGGCAAGAGAGCAGTAGATTGCAATAAGATAACCAATTATATGCTAGAGGAAACCAGACTTTTTTTTTTCCTGCTGCAGTTATCTGATGCTGCGGTGAGCAGAGGCAAAGGGCTGGGGTAATGTGACATTCACTCTGCCCTTTATCTTCTCTCATCGCTGTTTACCCCAGTCAGTTAAAAGTGGCTTGTGCTCTGCATCCTCTCCTGCTGCCAGAGAAACCTCACCAACATAGCCTCACGTAGAGAAACTCACTTACTGTACGGACACACACAAACGTGCAAAAATACTCACACACATGTTCTCACCTCAGACAGGTAGACTTGTGGGATAACCACTTTCCTCATAGTAGCACCCATGTTAAGTGTAGCACGACTGCACCTGCTGGGGTTAGTTGCTAATTGCATGTGATGCTACTGTGCTAGATGCTAAGAAGGTGTTTCCCAGTAATGGTTAGCAGGCAGACCATTGAAGGCCACAGTGGCAGGATGAGGGAGGATGTGTGGGTGGCACTTTGGTCTGACACATTTTTTCTGTTATACCTTTGCACGAACACCGGCACACCTTTCACTCTACTTCCATCTGGTAGCAGATACAAGACACTTTGATGGAAAAAGGCACATTTTAGCCATATCGGTGCTAAATTCCATAGCTCGCTAATCACAGTAACACACCATGTATTCCGTTGTTGTATGTAAATGTATCTGTGGAGGCATGTATAATGCACCATGCATTAAAAAAATGCCTATTGTGGACAATTAAATCTATTAATCTATGACCTGTTAGCTCTTTGCTCTAGTTACTGCACCGACAGACTGATTATATTGATGATAGACAAACAAGTTATATGTTGACATACCTGGACCTCCACCAAACACAGTGCAGTCATGTTTTATCCAAGTCCAAAGGAGAGAGAAGCTTTGACCTAAAGCTGCATCTAGATAGATTTTGACTGTTGAACCTAAACCTGCAATAACAGACCATACCAACTTTTCATTTAATTTGGTAAACAGTTGCATATTTACACATCCTAATTCAACATTAGAATTCATTGGGAGTCATGTCTCTGGACACCTGATGAATGTTAAGTCCACTGAGGACACTTTCCTTTATAGCTCTGTGTTGGTCTCCTCCAACTTCTGAGTGAAATCTCTGGCTCTTTAGCAGCTAAATGCGCCACTATGTTTGCCAGTAATGCTGCATTTAGAGCCGGTATGTAGCTTGTATGGACATGTACCATAACCCAGATCTGTTTTGTATTTCCACTGCAGACGGTACTAGTAAATGTAGGCAGGGTTGTTACCAGATAACGATCGCTTATAACGATCACTGCTTGGTCCAGCTCTCGCTGTTTTTCCTCGTTACAGGCGATGCAGAGGAACGCCTTCACCTCACTGATCGTGTAGCATGCAGATATTTTCAGAACAAAAAGGTACAGGCTGGAGTGTTTAGAGTCCCCATCTGAGTCCTTGTAGAGCAAGAGTGATGATTCTCTATTGGTCAATCAGTGGACTATAGTGTTCTAGCTCAAGCTCTGGCTTTCAGTATCAGATCAGTGTGCTAGGTACCCCAACAGAGGGGTGAAGAAAAAATGAGACAGAGAGGAAAAGTTCTGTTGGAACCATCCACCACTTGCCCAGAACGCCCGTTGGGGGTGTTCTGGCCACGTCCCACTGGTAGGAGGCTCCGGGGTAGACTCAGAACACGCTGGAGGGATAACATTTCTCATCTGGCCCGGGAACGCCTTGGGGTCCCCCAGGAGAAGCTGGAAAGCGTTTGCTGGGCAGGATGGGCATCTGGGGTGCTTTGCTTGGCCTGCTGCCCCTGCGACCCGGCCCTGGATAAGTGGATCAAAATGGATGGATGGATGGATGGACGGATGGATGGATGGATGGATGGGTGGGTGGATGGGTGGATGGATGGTTGGATAGATGGATAGATGAAGTACTTTTCACAGTGGAGCTGCAAAAATAACCGTTCTAATGTGTAACAAACTGGACTGCTTGGTGAAAACAAGCTGAAGTTGCTAACTTGTCTGCCAGTTAGTGCTGGGTAGGTAGTGTACTGTTGGCTTTTAGAGCTTTTTGGCTGAAAAACAGCTGCCTGCTGTGGAAGAAAACAACAATGATGAGAATGTTCTTAACTAGTAAATCCCAAAAATCTAAACAATAAGCTGAAAATTGCTAAAACTCTCCTCTGAGAACTGTAGGCAACACCACAGTAGGGTGATCACTCTCTGTGGGCTCAGCACAACAAGTGCTCCCTTTTACGTACAAGGAGACATGTGATCCATTGTTAATATAAAAGTATTGATTATAGTGGCCTCAAATCAAAGAAGAAGACAGAGCGAGTGTATTTGCCCCACTGAAATCCAAATATCTTGCATTAACACCTCTGCATCAACAGAAAGCAATGTCTAAAGGTTAAAAGTAAAATACATTTGTCTCCTAAAACGCAGTGACACAGGCTAGATGTTTTCAATCTGATACGATATCTTTTAGTCTGAAACAATCACAGACTTGGCAGATTGGTAAACATGAGCCAGCTGTGTGCTGTTTACTGACGGCAAGTTACACGAGTGCTGTGTATTAGAGCTTTTAAACAGTTTTTGTTAGGGCCATTTACAACCAGAAATATTAAGTTACTCATTGTAAGCTTATATTTCACACAGCTTCCTAAGATAAAGGCTTTATTATTACTGTGTTGTTTTTTTGTTTTGCCTCGAGCGCCTGCATTTGGAACAGCAATCATATCATTATTTGAAGTGACTGCCTTATGAAATTATTTTTGACGACAGATAAGTCGAAAACTAAATGAGACGGGAAAATAAAAACAGAAAAACTGATTTAAACAATCTCGAAGCTGTAGACCTGTGACTGCTCTGAGCACGGTGTGTGAGTTATTGTGCGTCACCATCACCGTTAAGATTCTTATCGCGCTGTGAACTCACTAACTCACAGGGAGCCAGAGTTCATAGTGGAAACAAAACCTTATTTAGCACCAACCCCACCTGGCCTCCTTCCACACACACACACACACACACACACACGCACACACTCACAGCCTTTCTCCTCAATCTCTCCTCCCATCTCTGCTGTTGACTGTTACTTCTGTTTTGTGGTTGCTCCAGTGCAACAGAAAGTGGATGAATGAGAGCTTCAGCCTGCCTTTTTATTTTTACACATCACAAGGTATAGGTGAAGCCGGAAGCGGTTGGAACCTGTATTATGTCTTTGGTGAGAATTTTTTTTTTTTTTTTTTCAAGATGTTTCTGGTGCTGTGTGTTTGTGTGTGTCTGCGTTGTTTCACTGTGGAATGCCTTAGACCTAATCATAACAAACAGAGCTGATGCTCATTAGATGTGAGCTGATGGATGGCACATCACTGACAATAAAACAAAGATATTTCTTTAACAGAATCAGCTGGAGAGGTAATGCAGATTGTCTTTTTAACACTTTTGAAACAGTCCTTTGAGGAAATGCTACGCAGCGCCAATTCATGTTTCCAGTCCCTCTAACTAAATACTTTCTTGGGTGGCATGGGGCCAGGAAATACCAAACAGAATTCCATCAAAATCCCTCCGAGAGATACGAGGAGCTGCTCCGTGTATCTCGTCGATATCAGATCACGCCGCTGACCGGAGCACAGCGCGTCCAGATAAACATAGCCGGGGTTTTGCATATGAAAATGAACCATGCAGCAGATAAAGGTGAGGATACATACAGTAAGATGCTGGGCATTGGTGGATGTGACCCCAGTGCTGCTGCAGAGCGTGCACATGTAGTGTGTGTATGTATGTGTGTGTCTGTGTGTGTGTAGGATCAAACTCTCACACCCAGGAAGAGGCCCTGTTTCCCTTATCTAACGACAACAGAGCATGTGTCGCCATGGCCACAGGCTGCGCTTTTTATGGGCTTTGTGTGTGCGTGTGTGTTTGTGTATATGTGTGCATGTCTGTGTGTGAGTGTGTGTGTGTGCCATGTTCATTGTTTGCCCATGTTCATTGTTTGCTTGGGGCGTGGTGCAACACCAGAATTGTTACTATAGTCTCTCTTTCTCTCTCCTCCTGCCATGCAACTCTGAAATCTATCTACTGTAGCGTTCTTTCTTTCTTTCTTTCTTTCTTTCTTTCTTTCTTTCTTTCCATTCTGTTTCAGCCTCTCAGCCTCTTTGTCTTTCACTCTTCTTCTGTTTTTTAAGTGTGTGTGTGTGTGTGTGTGTGTGTGTCTACGTGTTTGTGTGCGCACAAATGTGTCTGTCTGTCTGTCTCATCCTCTCGTCTGGCTTTGAACCGGCAGTGACAAGTTGGGCAACATCAAAATTCAGTGGCACATTGTCTCAGGTTGAGGTTTGTTAGGTCTCTCCTACTGCTTAATTGAACAGAGGATGAGGCAGAGAGATAGAGAGAGATGTAAAAAGAGAAATAAAGAGAAGAGGGGGAAGATGATGAAGAAGGGTGCTCAAACAGGCATACATATTGCATGAGCCCCCCCCCCCCACACACACACACCCCCCACCACCACCACCACCACCACCCCTCCACCCTCAACCCCCTCCTCCACCACCACCACACCCCTTTCTTCACAGAATGGCTGTGTACTGTTCTGGGCTTATTAATTCCGCTCGGTGAGAGAATTATTTTTAGAGANCCCCCCCACAACACACACCCCCCACCACCACCACCACCACCACCCCTCCACCCTCAACCCCCTCCTCCACCACCACCACACCCCTTTCTTCACAGAATGGCTGTGTACTGTTCTGGGCTTATTAATTCCGCTCGGTGAGAGAATTATTTTTAGAGACTTGGTGTACTGGCAAAGGCTTTTAAAGTCACAAGTATTACACATTCTGCTTATAGATTGCCTTTTATGAATTGAAAAGTTCTAAAAGTTTGTTGTGGTTGTTCTTTAGTGTGATACTGTATGTTTGGGGGTTTTTTTTGTTGCACTTAAACAGATGTTGCAATGGTCTGCTTGAATGTCGATTATGTAAATGTAAAATTCTTCCCTTTTTTTACTCTCATATCCTGCATGAACTTAAATATGGTGTATGATCAGGTGGTGAAGCCCAGTGGTGCAATGTGTACGGTCACTTGCTGTAGCCGGTTCTAGTTAGATGTGAAAGTACTTAATATACTTTTGAGTAGTTTAATCTATAGCAACACTGATCATAAGTTTGGTATGTAAAATTTTCATCTGTACCGAAGTCACTATAGCCGTTAAAGATGCAGTGTGTAGTATTGAGGGAAATATATGTGCATAAATGGAATATAATGTAATATGTTTTCTTTAGTGTGTAATCACCTGAAACTAAGAACCGTGCTTTCGTTTCCTTGGGGTGCTTTCACACCTGCCCTGTTTGGTTTAGTTCAATCAAACTCAAATTCGTTGGCCCTCTAAGTGTGATGCGTTTGGGCAGATGTAAACACAACAATCACACTCAGGTGTGCACCAAAACAACCAGACCGCAACCTTCTTGAAAAGGTGGTCTCGGTCTGGTTACAAATGAACTCTGGTGCGGTTCGTTTGTGGTGAGAACGTGTTCCGACCTTGTTTTACGCATTGTTTGGGTTAAACATGAGCATGTTACAGTCCTGGAGGATTATTAATGTGCGCCTCCTCCTGTACTGCCTTAATATGCACATTATACATCCAATGTACAAACTGTATGGTTTGCCTAAAATGAACAATGACAGCAATATAGTACACGATAACCAGCGCTAAAATGAACCTGCGTAGTTGTCCCTCCACTGTGACATTAGAAAGTGTTGCATTTATCTTGCAAGTGTACTCTTCTTCAATGTTTGGTTCACTTCCTGGATTTTTCCTGCATGGAAATTCTGACCAATCAAGAGCAGCTTTTGCGCAGGCATTTGATCTGGTTCAAAATTTGGTCCACTTGTAAATACTGCCGAGAGAACACGAACCAGCTCTAGGCAGTTATGCAACTTCCTAACAAAATGAGTCCCTGATTCAGACCAAAGCAAGACAACTCAAGACAACTGGGTCTGAAAGCACCCTTAGAATGAGCTGTTAATATCTACATAGGTAGCAGGTCCTCTTTTACCACCATGTTTCTACAGTAGCCCAGAATGGACAAACCAAACACTGACTCTAGATAGGGCTATTTAAATTTTTGCATTGGCCACTGTAGTTAGCAGCCCCTCTGTGACGAGTTGAACAGTATAAAAAACAACATGAAACGGCTTTAGTCTGCGTTTTTACCAGTTTAAATCCCCGGGTCCATTTGGTTTAGAGAGGAGGAGACTTCTGTGGAAAAATCGGCTTCTGGTAAAAACTTATTGAACGTCTGGATCTTTAGGTATTAGAGAAAAATGGTGAGCACACATAACCAGGTGCTTGGCTAGCAGCCTACCAGGGACAAGCCAACCAGCATAGGAGAAACACTGATTGTAACGTGAAACTGTTTTATTCAGTGTCTTTACCGATTTTAATCACCTGGTCTGTTTGTTTTGAAGAGGAAGAGATTCTGCAGATAATTCAGCTCTGGGTAAAAACCTACTGAACAGTGAACACTGAAGGAATTCTAACAGTGAGAAGATTCAGCTGGTTGCAATCTGCAAACCTCCCCACTAGTTGCCATTAAGTCCTGCACACTGCTCATTTAAATGAATGTTGTGGAGCACAATGTGTGATATTTACCTCTGAAGTGCAGTGAAATAGAAGAAGAAAATAGCATACAATTAAGAAATGTACTTAGATACTTCCCACTAATGTCAAAGCCCTTTGAGACAAGCTTGTGACAAATAAACCTGACTTGTAGTTTAGTTATTGGTATTATCATATGTATCAAAACAGGTTGCTGTGGTGTTTGTGTGTTTCAAATCATAAGTTCCAGATCTAATTTTATTCTGCCTCCAAGATAATTGGTTTCCTGTCTATCAAAATCTAGATTTTTTTTTTTTCATTATTGTGAGGTCATTTTTCTCTCTAATGACTGGACAGTCGTGGCATTACACAGGCACACAAGCGGTTCATCTCCGCCCAGCCCCCTCCACAAACAGATGTTGCCTGGAAGGCTTTATGAGGAGCTTATTTGAATTGTCCATCAATCAACAACAATCTTCACTGGAGTCTGTAATTTTGCCTCCAATCCTGCCATCAACTGTCTCACCGGTGCACTCCGAGATGAAAAGATCCCAGCATTGTATCGCACCATTAGCACTGTGTAAATATTACATGTTTTCCCTGGATATGCTAGTTAGCATTACTTCCACCTTGTGGCTTCATTATTTTTGAAACGCTCAGCTTTGTCGATGATTGCAAGGCATGACCTAGTTCTGGGACTCTCCCTCTCTCCTTCGCTGTCTTTACTTTCTCACTTTTCGTCCTCATTTACTCATTCTCTATGTCTTTTTCATTCTCTCCCTCTCTGCCGCTCCACCTCATTTTCTTCTCACACAGAATCTGTCTACCTCTTTCTTTGTCATTTATTCATTGTCTTTCTCCATTTACTGCCTCAGCATCGCCTTCATCCTTTTAGTCTGTCTCTTTTCTGCCTCTCTGTAACTCTCATCCTCCGTCTCTCTCGTGTATGCATTCTTTATTTCTCAATTTGTCTCCCTTCCACAACCTATTATTATTTTTTCTCTATTCTCACATCCCCCTCTCTCCATCTCTCCACCCCTCCCTGTCTCTCCATCCTTCTTCTCCATGTTTTTATTCCTCTCTCCCAGCACCACGTGTGTCACGGAGGGAAACATCGCGAGCAGTGGTCCCTGCTGAACAATTACCATGCAAAGCAATCCAAATAGAGATGTTTGCCGAAAACAACATGTGTGTAATTACTGCTTAATGAGGCCCTTGTCTCAGGCAGAATGCCCAATTAGACTGCCGATGAGAAAGCGATGCCAAGGCCCACTGAAGAAGAAGAAGAAGAGGGAAGAGGGGGGAAAGAGGGGTGGGGAGGGAGATGGAGAAGTAGAGGGAGGTTGTAACACGGAGAGAGGTGGGGACGACGAGAACATAAAGGGGAGTGGAAGGAGGAAGATGGAGAGAGTGAGAGAAAAGAGAGAGAAAGGGAACAACAGAGAAAGAGAAGATGATTTCTGCAGTAAATGTGGAGTAATGGCAGAGTTGATAGCATTGAGCCGAGGATAAATTGGCATTTTAAGTGGGAGAGCGAGGCGGTGCAAAGGAGAGCTATGGAGAGAAGAGCAGGGGGAAACAGCTTTACATTGCAATATATGGGCAGCCATGTTGAAGCACAAAATGGCTGACCTTTCCAGGCTGTCTTTGGCCTTTTTGGGGAATATTATATTACGGATGTAATTGGTGAAAATGAGCATTGTCTGACTTTGTTGCTTCCGTTGGAGATGAAAGAAACAGCAGTGAGGCTTTGCGTTGAGGAATCCAGTTTTCAAAATAAGCTAAAATACAAGATCTGGGAGTGTTATGTGGTTACAAAATGACGTTATTCAGTGACTGCGCTCTCTTTTCACCCGAGAGAATCTTATCCTAAAGAAGCTCTCGAAATGGCTTCACGTCGCCAGTGATATCAAAGTGGATTTCAATGGAATGAAATTGCTCAGTTAGGCGAGGACAAGAGGCTTTCATGTGGGGAGTGAAAGAGTTTATTGCAGATATGTCACCAAGGTCAACATCACTTTGGCCCTCTCAGTGAGTTACTGTCACTTCTCCCTGCGGTTTAGTCAGGTGACAGACGCCGTCACGCTTCATTAGGCAAATTAGCTTCTGTGACTTCATCAGGTCGTGCTGAACAATTAGTCAGCATTCACTCAAAATAAACATGTTGTTTTTTCAATGTAGGGCTTTTGGATTAATCATTTGAAGTGTGAATGAGGTTTGAATGCAACGCTTGTCTCAGTTTCATGTTTGCGTATGCAGTTGGATGTAAATGTAATCATTAGAATAACCAAGTGAATCCTCACAAGGGCTTCCATGATATGCATCGTTAACCAACCATTGCCCCGAGGCAGGCACTCATTCCCCCGGCCGTTCTCCTGCAATAATGTACAGTAATTTCTCTTTCTCACCACTCTCATGCTCATTTAGCTACTTCGACTTTTTCCTGTCCACCAGTGTAGATATTAGATTTCACCCCCAGGAATTCTGCCCATTTCCGTCCATTAGTCTACCTAGTTATTGTTTTGAGCAGGTATATCTCATGATCCATTTGTGTTCTCTCATATCTAACGTGTGTTTATCTTTCAAGTCGCTTTCCTCGTAGGCACAAAGCGGACCACCCCCAAATGAAAAGGGCCCCTCGGTATCTTCACATCTGAGGAATTTGACATGGAATGTTGTCTAGTTTGATCATGTTGCCTCTGCTGTCTTTTTCCCGAGTCTTCGGTGCATTGATATCACAAAGAGTGACCTCAGTCAACAAACAAAAAGGAGGCTTTATTTGACACGTCGGGTTTTTGTGTGCATTTGTGTTCATGAGCGTTATTATCCAGTCCAGTCAAGGTTTGTTCCATTTGCTGCAAGCGTGATATGACAAAGCTTGATGCCTTTGAAAGCCAAGGGCATTTTGCAACACAGGTCTTTATAACATGGTAGCAGTTTCTCAGTCACCTTGACACTGTGCAGGTTCTGTTACTGAGCCGTCTGTGGGGCAGAATCTCATTTTCTCCGGAGCTAAAAGCAGAATCTGTGTTGTTTTGTCTTCATTTATAGCCCACTCAAAGCTAGTATCAGTGGCCAGTTCCTAAAGCCTGTAGCGTAACAACACCACAGCTATCAGAGCTAGCATGTGGCATGTAGCGCTCAACTGGTGACCTGGTGTTGTTTCCCAGCACCCTTGGGGGTCAAGGGTCATTTGTCGTGTCAAACTGTGTTTTGGCACATGCAGCAAGTGATCTTTCAATGCCTTATTAACTCGATCCTGAAGACACAGCATGCCCCCACTGTGCCGCACACACACACGCTCTCACACACACACACGCACACACAGTGGGTCCACAGTCTCAAAGCCAGGCACACACACTTTACTACTGTATGCACTCACAGTTTCATTCACACTCATTCTCAGACACACACAGCAGAGCCCACAGGGAAAAGCCCATCTCCCGTCACTGTGCTCATGTAGCCTAATTACCGGCCCGCTGACGAGCAGTAATTACCCACGCTGCCATGCCACCACGAGGTTTAACCAAAGTGACAAAGTCATTAGTCTCACACTTCAGGCCACCCGTAAAGAGCTTTTCCTCTTTGCACCTCCTCCGCGGCCCTCATTTTTGTTTTTTTGCAAACCTCCTCCTGCATACCATGTTTATTTCTCCTTTCTGTTTCTGTCCACAGTTTGATGGTGACAACATGTACATGAATGACAATAACCAAGAGTTTCGGTCACCAAACCAGGTAAGACAGCCCACACGTTTTCATATAAACTCCACAGACTTGTATAAATAAAGATCTGCAGAGGCTATTGTGCTGCAGCTGTCACCATTTAACAAGAGGAGTTTATAGAATTGTATGTTTTGCTAAGTGTTGGAAAATAATAAATGAACATGTTTGCCTGTGAAGGTGCTCATTAGCTGACGATGGGGTTGGTTTTAAATTGTGTTAAAACTGGAAAATAGCTACATTTTACCGATTAATGTGAGTGGAAAACACAAGTCACAGTAGTGTGTGATCACCCTGTTATTATTAACTGTTGTGGGTATGACATGTGAAATTATATCTTCACACTGACCTTGTGGTAAACTGAAAACAGGGTAAATCTGAAAATGTGGCTTGCTTTAAAGTCCTCATTAGGCAAGTGTTAAGTTTCTTAAATTATGATGATTAAAGAAAAGACTAGTACAAACAAATGCATTATCATTTGGCACCACTGTGTCTGCTGCAGCAGCTGTGGCTGCATTGAACTAGATTGGATGTTTAACAAAATATAATTTCTTTGTTGACTGTAAAAAATGAGCAACTTCACATGTTTCCTTGTGCTGGGAAATCTGTGAGGAGCTACAGTAGAAATGATCCTGTAACCACCAAGTAATTGAGTTAAACTAGGCAAATGTCTCCCTTTGGCAAACAGTTGAACTTCAGTCTTTATTGATCTTAGAATCACTACAAATGACTCAGCGTGCTTTAGATTTTCTTATGGATCAAACAAATGTGAGGCAAATAATTTGAATGCAATTCAAATTTTGTTTTCACTTAATCAAATTGTGAAATCGAAGCTGCTCACACACCACCGCTCTGGGTTTTGGGGCTGATTTTGTTACTGTCTACCTCTAAGTGGGTTAGACATGCAGAACTGACGCTAACAGCATGTTTTAGGGGTTGGTTATGCCACTCTGCCTTGTGGTACGTTCAGAACTTTGGTCCAGACAAAAATATCTCAAAAACCTCCAAATGGATTGCCATGAAATGTACAGGTATTCATGGTCCACAGAAGATGGAGCCTACTGACTTCGCTGGTCCCCTAACTCTTCCTGTAGCGCCACCACCAAGTTGGCATTTTTGGTTTTTATCTAAGCTGCAATCTATGGGGCTAAAGAACAATGGCGAAAGTGCTAAAACCTGCAGTTCCTCTAATGGCCACTTGAGGCTGGCTCCAACAGCGAGTCCTTATAGACCTCCATGTTAAAATCCCCAACTTTACAGCAGAACTAAACATGCTAAAAGCCTCTCTATAGCTAATCTCAACATTGATGACAACTGCACAGGCGGTGGATTTTTATGTAACTTGAGCGTTTGAATTATTTTAAGTCATAAAGTTATGCATATTTAAGGGCGAGGCCCCTTTTAGTGACAAGCTGTCTTTGGAAAGTGTTCTCAGGCTCCCAGTCAGATTCACCCCTCGCGGCTACGTCCATGATTTTCATAGATTTTACTTTTTTTTTTTAGTTGTCACCATCACGTCAAAATTTTGTCAACTTCTATGGTTAATGTTAGCATGTTAGCGCACTAAGCTAATGCTGAATTTCCACAGCATAGTACAGCTCATCTTGACTGGACTCGCTTTTGGCATCGGGTACCTTTTGGTACCCTTCGGTTTGATTTGTTTCCCACTGCTGATAGTACCCTCTCAATGTGGGCGGGATTCTTAGCTGATCACTATAGCAAGACCACATGAAACTACTATGATGTCATCTTCAATGCAACACAAGATCCTTTCATCGCCAACCAAACAGAGGAATGCCTGTACTTCATCAATTGCCATCTTTTGAAATAAGGGTCAACTAAAAAGTTGGGGTCATGTTGACGGTAGCTTGGTTGAGCTGTGCTGTACCATGCAGTGGATACGCAGCGTAAGACGATGAACATAGTAAACATTATATCTGCTAAATATCTGCATGTTAGCATTGACATTTTTTTCGCAAATCTACAAATCAAGTCAGTCAGTTAAAGTCAGTTTTTTGACTTTTGGCTTTTTGCCTCAGCATCTGATCCACTTTTGCAACCAAGATGGATCTCAGCTGCATAACTGTTATGAACTCAGAGCTCAGTGTCGACATCAACTATAATGTGGTCTCCTGGTTGGCAGTTTTAGCAGGTGTCTGAAATGTCTGAAATGTATGTAAAAACTGGGCAGTTTGTCACATCATTTCATCTCTCAGGCTTTTTATAAAATCTTTATAAGAGAAATATTAAGCCTTGAAATCACTCTAAAAAAGGCGTCCATGACTTTGACCCTCTTTTGCAAAGTAGGAAAAAACACTTAATTCCTCATAAGCCAAAGTATTCCTCGAAGTCCACAAAACATGTGCTGTGATAGATGATTTTATCCGAAACACATTAACATAACATACATCTTTAATATCAGAGGGATTACACCATCAGCGCTGACACTGTAAGTGCTACGTCACACTCACAGGAAAACCAGCACTAACATGTCACCATTCCAGCCTCACTGAAGTACTTGTCCCAGTCTGGATCGGCACGGTCCCAGTCACACAGTCAGTGAGTTAGACAGGCACGGCACTGAGCACTCCCAGCTGGTAGATGGGAACACATGGCCGGACATATGGCAGAATTTGGAGCTCCAGGATTTGTTGATCCAGCAGCGAGGCCTTCATGTTCTGACAAAACACGACGAGGTGGAGGCTCCTCGTCAATTAGCGCCTCGCCAAATACTGTCAGAGAGTCACGGGACAAGGCCAGAAGGCTGAGGACGCCAGGGCGCACACACAGGCACCCACACCCATACACACACACACGCTGTAATAGGAACTGACACATTCTCTGACACAAAGTTATTCATAACTCATAAGCACATGCACAAGAAGACATCCTCAATTTCAGTTAGTTTCACTAGCATACTGTACAGAGTGCACACACACACGCTCAAACACACACACACACACACACACACACACGTTCATACTTCTATACTTGTAAGGACCCACATTGACCTAATGCATCCCTTTGCCCATAACTCTAAATGTAACCATAACCACTAACCCTATTCCTGTTAAAGGGTCACTTCACCCATTTTGTGAAAGGGTGAACCGAAGCATATTTTCTCACACCCCTAAGTGGTGTCTGGTCGTGCATATAGTCTTGGTTTTCTGTGTTGAACAGCCCAGTCTTACTCCCAACTTGTTAAATACTGACACTTGGTCAGTGGCCCTCTGTGTCGGACACTGACACACCGAGGCACTCTTTAGCTGCGGTATGAGACACACTTTTAGAGGCATTTTTGATGCCTTGAGCAACTGCCATAGTATAATGAGCAAGAACATCTGCATAGGGTGGGCAGGAGGGAAGGTGGATGGGTCAAACTTTGGACCCATGTGAAACCAAAAGTCAATCAAATTATTGTAACAACAGTGTAGTGTGCTAGTATGTGCAGCATGCTATGCTAGTGGCATATGTCACATGATGATACATCATTCATTCATTCATACATTTTCTGTGACCACTTATCCTGTTGGGGGTCATGGGGGGCTGGAGGCTATTCCAGCTGATCAGCTGGGATAGCCTCCAGCCCCCCATGATGGCTAGAGGCAGGGTACACCCTGGACAGACTATCACAGGACTGACACACATAGACAGACAACCATTCATGCTCACACCTACGGGCAATTTACAGTCATCAGTTAACCTCTTTGGACTGTGGGAGGAAGCCGGAGTACCTGGAGAAAACCCACGCTGACACGGGGAGAACTTGCAAACTCTATAGAAGAGCTCCCTGACCCCAGGGTTCGAACCAGAACCCCTCTTGCTGTGAGGCGACAATGCTGTTACAATATGTAACACGGCGGCACGGTATGGTAATAAATGTGCTTATTTTAAGCCAACACGTGATGTTTTTAGCCACGTTCTTGTGTTACTTAAGTTTATTTTGTAAAGACACAACTCATCTAAAAAGCATAAATTATCATGCCTAAGCGTGGAAAACAGACACTGGAGAGGTACCTAGAGTGACATCGTTTGACATGTAGGGCTACTCAACAGCCACTTTCCTTTCTACAGTAATCTACAAACCTTGCTATTAACTTTTTTTTTTGTTGTAATTTGTATGAAGTGACCCTTTGAAATAATCTAATTATACCATTAACCCTAAAACCATCTGTAAACCCTCAAACAGCCCTTTGAAGATGTGAAAAGCAGCCAAAATGTCCTCACTGTACAAAAATGTGCTTACGCTTAGTGTGTAAAACTTAAATTGGTCCATGCAAAGATTGACGAACAAGAACATATATGTGCACATAAACACACACATACGCTCATAAACTCATACACAGGCACACACACACTCTTATAAACCCTCACACACACACATATACACACACTGTCATCCTATAGCCATAAGGTTGTCTTCTCTTTGATGTCAGGATTGACTGACTATAATGAGGGGTCGAGTGGGAGCTTTAGCAGCTTATTGTCTACTTATAGCACACATCACAGACTATGAGGTCCATCGTTGTTCGCCACATTTCCTCGTCTGCCCTAATTATGTCACTTTGCGTGCAAACACGGGTGTGTGCTAATTGGGATAAATGTCCAGCTTTGTAGTTTCTCTGCCGCAGCGGTCATGTGTCAATCATCGACATCCACTCCAGGTTTGCACTGTTGTGGCAACAAATACCTTCTTAGTGGATAAGGCAATTTGGTCTTTTCAAAACATGCCAGTTGCAGTTGATGCTCTGTCAGCGCCGTCAAATAGAAGCTTACGCACCAGTTCTGAATAGTCCTCCAAACACAGAGTTCACTGTTTGGCATGCAATTTTTTTTAACACAACAGATTTAATTTAAAAATTTGGAAGAGGTAGGATGGTTGCCCTCACTCGTGAGTTGAAGGTTGCATAGTTGCAGCCCTCATGGCAAAAAACTGAGTGGTTAGCACTGATCTGTATTTCTAGGCACAACTTTTCATAAGTTTGACAACATAAACATCCTGAAACCTCCTCTATTGTTAGAGCTTGCCAAATCATTACATCCTGCTTGTCTGGTGCATACATTTATACATATTTCCTTGTAATTTAGCATGTCCTCTGGTGTTGAGATCTTGACCAGAATTAATCATTTCTGTGGATTTCAGCAGTACTTGGGTTCAAGCCATGCATTTGCAGTGGTTAACCTGCCAAAGGGTCTGAAGAGGTTAACTTATAAATATCTTCAAAGCCACCACATCCAAGGAACGTCTGCATTTTCTCTATGCGTCATACAAAATCCATCACTCCGACTGCTCGCTGTGCATGCGAGTCGATCATTTCTTAATTGACGCCTAATTGCGTGCATTAGCTGTGCAGTGGTTTGTCACATACAGATTGCTTTTGAAGTGAAATCAGACAAATTTGAGGTTCAAATATGGAATCGTTCTCTGCGTTAATTTGAAATGGTGATTACTGTCTAACGAATGTGCTGAATACATGCCTACATCCTGGTGCCTATATATTATTTTTGTGTGTGTGGAGTTGTGTCAGTGTAGAAAAAGATGCTAAGATGCAGGGTAGTAGCATATCCACTGTTTCTCCTCTACGGCACTGCAGTAGGACCTTTATCCTATTGGGAAAGAAGGAGCCTGTATTCCTTAATGCAAGTTTTAACACTGCGCTGAGATGCCCACCCGAACCTTGACATGATGTGTGCCTGTGAAAAAGGTGCATGTAGCCAGAACAGAGACTCCTTTGTTTGCATGTCTGGGGTCTTCCACAGCGTACGCACTGAGGTAGCAGTTTGACTGGAGATTGCATTACACATAACATCTCTGGGCTTTTAAAAAGAGAAAACCGCTAATCAGAAACAGCTTTAAAGGGGCCGTTTACTGTATGCTTGAACACAATCTGTCCATTCAAACAAGATGTTTTCAAGGCTTTGAATACTCTATGGTTTCTGTACAAGATATGCGTACGAGCCGCACATATGGAACTCTCAGACGTTTTGATGGTATTGATGTTTTCCATTTGGTTCATCTGTTGAGATTTTAGCCAATATGCAAAAGTGGGGGCGTGTTATTTTGTTGATGAGCCAGCGTTGATTATACCTGCCTACGCACAAAGATACTGAGGGGATAGTTTGTTGAATAAGGGATTATTAAACATCTCCGCTATCTTGATTGACTAAAGAATGTTCTTGTGAGCCATACAGAGTTTGAATCACTCACATCTCACATAGACCTGTTTCAGAAGCCTAAGGCAACAGATTTTATCACCACTTCAAATACACGCAGGTCAGTCAGAGCTTTCTACTATGCAAGAATTCCCTAAAAAAATAAATATAGACTGATACAAAAGTAATCATTTATGGCCAACTAGAAGTGTGTGGTAGTGACTGGACCATAAGAAGCACACATCTAAGCGGCAGCTACAAAAATCGCGGTGACATTTCAGAAAAACCACAAATACAGTGAGGCGAAACACCGAAGCTTGGCATGCAATGTACACTTTGAGCCTGTTTTAGAAATGTTGTTTAATTCCAGCTCCCACTGTATTATTTAGTCTTCTGTGATGTGAAGCCAGAGCTCACAATTTATTTGCTCACACTGTACGGTCTGATCGTCAAGGCACAACCTGAGTGCTCAAACTGCATGTGTAGAATACACAATAAAATAGTCCAGCAGTGGCCCCTGCATGCTGGTCTTTGCAGTGGCAATTGTGAATAAAGATTTGTTTGAAAGCTCTGGGACTGTGGGCAGGTAGAAGTTTGTTTGCTAGTGGAGGTACGGTTCATAAAAATGTAGCGAGAGATGTCCCAAGAAGAGCTTGAAAGTCCATCTAAGCAAAAATGGGTCCAAGTTTTGATTCCTTCTCTCTCACACACACAAGTTAACAAGTTAGCAGCACTAAAAAACTAGCTGGGTATTGGCTACTCTGTACAGCTGATTGAATGAGGAAAAAACGGCACTGGCCTTAGGGAATCGACTCGCAACTCTGCGTCAGCTGAGCCTGACGACGGCTGACTAAAATCTCTGACATGCCAGAAATTCATCTTATTATCTGGTGGCTGGTCGGGAGCAGTTGGTCGGGCCATGGTCAGTCCTTGTTCCCCCTGTATGTACCCTGCACCCTACAAAGCTTAAGTTCAGTCCACCTCTAACATGTGTTAAGCGGGTCAAAAATCAGGCTCAAATCTTACAGTGTATTCCCAACCTAAGCAGACAAAGCTCGTTCCAAAATGAGAGTGGATATGGCGTTGGCTTTTAATTTCATTTTCAGTGACGATACTGTTCCTGCATCATATACCTTCAACAATGGGACATTATCTTTTTGTTGTTGTAATTAGGCTTACAAAAATACCAAGTTTCAAATCAGCATATTTCTTCCATAAATGTGAAAAATGTGCTCCAACAATTGTTCCTGCAGACGTCAGTCACCACTGAGGGTGAAATAAAGCGAAGACGGCTCACGCGAACATGGTTTCAGGCTGAATAATAAGGTGAAAATTACAGTTCATTATCAGGCTATCATGCATGCCAAATAATGCTGACTGCAGTGTATATTTCTGCAGCACTATAATAGCTGCATGAGAATGATCACAGCCAAACCAAAATGGCTGCCTCTAACCACACCCACACATATTCTAATTCTGTCTAAAGGACAATTAGTGCTCTTCATTTAGATTCATATCAGGCCTGAACTGTCTGAGTGATTGTGCAGACTTGTACCTCCATGTATATTTCTGTGTGTTTTGGCTGGCTTCTCCTCACCCTATAATCAGTCTATGTGGAAGCAGTCCGTGTGTATATACGTTAGATTAGGGAAAATTAGAGACAAAACAGGGGTAGATTTAGAGAAATAGCCGGTTAGGGATAGAGTTTGAAAGGGAAAACAAGCCAGTCAGGAAGAGGGAAAGTCATTTTGTGTGTCTCTTCCTCTCTGGTGTTGTACTTGTTGCATTATGTTCCTGCGCAGGAGAGGAAGCTCAGGGGCCACTGGTCTTCGGAGAAGCAGCAAGTTTCAGCCTGTTTGTGCCGCTGTGTTTTCTGTTTCCAGGTGTCTTGCTGAGCCGCGCGTCTCTATCGATTTGGCCGGCTGCAAGAGAACAGTGGCTGATGGTCGAGATTAGAATAGAAACCTCACTTGATGGATACAGGCGCTCTCTCTCTCTCTCTCTCTCTTTCTCCTCGTCTTTTTGTTTCTGTCTGTTTATTTCTGTGTATTTCTTAACTCTGACAGTCCCTCACTCTCTCTTATTCTCCATCTTTCTCCTTGTCTCTCTGGTTTTTCACCCACATTCACCCACCCGACTCCTTTCACCTGAAAATGTATGGCTCTGACACACACATCAACTTCATACCCACGACTCATACGTCCTTAGTTCACTTCAGCTCAGTTCAGTGAGGCTTTAGTGGCATTATGTATTGTTCAAAAAAGATGTTGCCAAAGCATGTGTGCATATACACAAAGCAATAATACACATCTCATCCAATGTATTAACTACACTGTAAAAAAAAAAAAAAAAGAAAAAAGAAGCTCTAAGTGACTTGGCTTCCTTAAGATTTTGAGTTAAGTGACTAATTTATTCATTAGTTGTTCTAATGCAAAACTCACTTAAATCATGAGCCAACTTCAGTGAACTTAAGAAATTAAGTTAATGTAAAACACATTAGGATCGGTGCTGATCAATGACTGTAACATTTGTGTCACACAGAGCACAGGAAGAGGTTGAAGTGGATATTGATCAATGAGAAGACCATGTGGCACATAAGAACTAACTTTCTTAAAATTACAATCAAGGAAGACTCTCTGGCTCAAATACAATGCAAACTGGGAAGTATGACAACTTCAAGAACTAGTTTGACATTTTCTTAAATGCGCTCATTCACTTTCTTGCCAAGAGTTAGATGAGAAGATTCCTCTCTAGTGTCTGTATGCTAAACAAATGAGGCTAAATCCAGCAGCCTGTTACTTTAGCACAAAGACAAGAAGTCTGACAAATAATCACCCATAAAATCACAACATGCTGTTTAACACATTTTTTTGTTTTTCTTTTTTGTAATTCTGCTTAATTTTGATAGAGAGGTGAAGCAGAAGAAGCTGGGAGAAGCATTATTATCGATCTCACAGCACTTCTTATCAAGTTCAGCCCTACTGTGCTGTGATTGGCTAGTCCTAGCTCTAACCATGGGCTTTGAAGCCAATTTTCGTAGTGGCCTAACAGTGGAATCATAACTTCTGGGTCTGTCAGGTGATGCCATTGGGCCCAAAAATACTTTTTCCTACAGACTTATATTGGGAAAAAGACGTCTGTAAATCAGTGGACAACCCCTGCTGTTTCGCTAGCAGATTTTGATCCATTTGGTCTGATAACATTTAGAAAGTCTAGAGGAGCTGCACAATTAAATTACTTTATCCCCATTAAAGTTAGCGGAGTGCTAAACTGGAAGTAGCCACCTTGGCTGGTGGAAGTCTGGAGTGTGCCTGCTGTATGGGCCCAATAATGCGGAGGCTGTATCAGTGCGCAGCAGTTCAACATTTTTGGCTTCATGCCCCACTGAGTAACTTTCATAGGAATTAATTAGATCCTGCCTCCAATTCTGTATCCAGTTCTCTTTATACATCCTAGGTTATCATTGATCCCACAGCATTTCTTGGCAGATCCAGCCCTACTGTGCTGTGATTGGCTAGTAATACCACTAACCATGACCTCTTTGCCCTAACCCTATCTTACAGTACCTCCAACCTTGATGCGTCAACTTGAGGAGTAGTAGCCAATAACAATCCCATCCCACTGCCTTTCTGAAAAAATAGTGGGATCCATTATAATTTAGGGGAGGACGAGACAGGACATGAAGCAAAGGTTACAGTAAGGGCTTAGGCTCAGTGGTACAAGCTCTACCTGCTGAGTTACCAGGGCACCCTGTACAGTTTTTTTTTTGATGGATTACACATACACATACAGGATATAACCTCTTAATTAATTTATTAAGCTACTTTTAATCAGAGCAATGCTAGCTGTTTCCCCCTGTTCCCAGTCATTATGCTAAGCTAAGCTTGTAGCTTCATATTTACGCAAAGGCATACAGTAAAAGTGGTGTCATTTAAATCAGTAATGGTTAAATTAATTAGGAAATTGACTGTGCAGATACTGTTAAGACATGTAGAAAAAGTTAGAAATACGTAAAAGAGTAGTTCAACATCTTGGGAAATACACCTGTTTATTATTCTCATGTCTGTGTATTACATATGAATCCAACACTTCAACTTAAACTTAAACTTTATTATCATCCCAAAGGAAATTTGATCTGCAGCAGGCATCAAGACACAAGAAGAAGAACATCAGAAGTAAATACAAAATACAAAAATTCCCCAGCTCCAGTCAGAGCAGAGATTGGCCTGCTCCTACCACACTGAACCAGAAAATGAAAGGGTTTGAAAACAGCACCGTAAATGCATCGTCAAGTCGAGTAAAGTAAAGTGCCATGCAGTGGAAATAGATATAATATAATCTAAAAACTGTCTAATCCAGATATGTGCAAAAGACATAAAAGACAGCATGCTAAAAGACATTCTGGCACATCTTGTTTTTGTTCTAGACATTCAGCTGGTTAGGTTAGGTAAGCATACAACCTGGAAAAGGGGAAACAGCCAGGCTGGCTCTGCCCTAAGGTAAAAAAAAATGCTTACCAACAACTCTGAAGCTCAGTAATTAATCCATTATATCTTGTGTGTTCAAGCTAAGCTAACAAATTCAGCGTATAGATTTAAAGGTGGTAGAAATCTTAGGATAAGCACATTTTTCATTTAAAATTAGAAAAGTAGAAATAAAAGTGTTACAAACAGATGATATGATGGTGTTTTCAATCCAACATTAATAGAAATCCAGATGTTGTTTGGCCTGTAGGACCAGCTGACGCCCCCCCCACCCCACCTCACCCCTTCCCTCACTCTCTCTCTCCCTGTCTTTCTCCGAGGCAGAGACACCTCAGTACACCCTGGCACCGCACACCCAATGTGGGCGATGCTGATGTGAAAAGGCACCGTTACTTAACAGTGACTCACAGTGCACCATTATACCCCCACCACCACAACTGCAACACTCTCCTCACTTCACAANGTTTCTCTTTCTATCCTCCATCCCTTGCATCCTTTTCCCTGCAAGAAAAAGTTAGGGGGACATTTGAGACAAAGGATGAAAAATGAAAATTGAGGGTCTGAAAACGCCAACACACATCTCACTCCCTCTTTGAGGCCGCACGGAGCCGCTGGCAAGGTCGCGAGAATGAAGTGGAGATACATATTGTACGGTGTGTATTTAAATTTCAAGAGAGCGTACAATTTCAGTGGCATGAATTCAGGCTGAAAACAGTTTTTTCAACTCTAAACCAGCACTGGGGCATAAATATCTGAAAACAATGCTGGAGGAACATCAGAGGAACATCACCACAAACATACACGCCCATGCTGGGAGGGATTGTAAGTTACAGTTGTAACCAGGGATCGGTAGTTCTTTATGTAGGTCAGTCCATGTCAGCCAATAAGTCCAATTACCATCAGCCTCTGAAACAGAACATGCTTTGACCTCTGCTCCGCTTGCATGGGGCTGAAATGGAAGGAAATCCGCACTCTGCCACAGAGTTAGGATTTATAGAAATTATATAAAAGATCTATTGAGAAATGAGAGATATTAGTGAGTAAACAGCAGCATGAAAACATATTAGAGGGAAACATTTCCCTTGTTCGCAAAACAGATTCTTCTTTGGTCTGTTGATATCTGACTCTTTCAAGAACATCAAAACGACCCAGTGTCCCACTCTTTTTGGTGAACTCCCTTGGTCCCTCCTCAAATACATACCCCGCAGAAAAGCAGCACTCCCCCCCAAAAAACAGCAACTTATCAGCAGCGAGAGTGCACTCAATGATTCATACACTCTTTTAAGAGAACTTGAAACCTTGGCTCTATTTCTGTCCCGGCCTCTCTCTGTATGTGCTGCACAGCGGAGCAGATGGATTTAGTGGGACTAAGTAGTTTGATATTTCTATTGGTTTTCTGTGCGTATTTTCACTCTCTCTTTCCCTCTCTCCCAGTGATCTTTCTCATCATATGGAGACCAAGGTCATGGCTGATTGAAATATAATAGAAGTGTAGACATCTGGCCTAATACTGTGGGAAGTTAAATCTATTTTAATGGCCCCTGCCGCAGTGGATTCTCTCTGATGCACTCTTGCGCTTCACTGACAGTAAATCACAATGTTCTCTTATTACCCTGACTGGAATGAGGGCATAGAGAAAGAACAATGAGGGATCCACATCATTTGTTTTCACCCCTCCCTTGCTTTTTCCTCTCCTCTCTCCGCTCCTCCTCTCCTCCCCTCTCCACTCCGTTTGCGACTCATAAAGCAAGGGGCTTAAAGAGAGTGACATCATGAAAATAAAAATAAAGGGGATTATGGGCGAGCTATTGTGCCATATGTGATTACTGGGGCTTCCATGTTCCCTTGGGGGGGATGAGTGACTACGAGACAACATATTTTATTTATTTATACGATTCTCTCTAATGAATAAGAATAGGAAATGTGTCTGAGACCACAGTAGTGCCCCCTTTGCCAAAAAAAAAAAAAAAACAGCCTTTGGTCCAAACATTAAAGAATTTTCTATTACTCTCTGTTCCAGTAAAAAGATCAGAGATATTTTTTCACCCTTCATCTTTGATCTATAACTGTGAGGGGATTTTTTTTCTAAATTGAACTGACATAAATGTGCAGCACTTGGCCCTTTTTTTCCACACCTTTTCAAAATACTTCCTTCGCGGCCGTGTTTTTAGAGTTCAGGTACAATCCAGCACAGGTCCACCCACATCTGCAATGGAGAGTCAGGTCCTTTTTACCCACCTAAATGAGATCCATTTTGATGTGACATTTGAGAGAATTACCAGTGCATGGGGGAGCATGGAAGAGGTTAGCTCACTCCTTTGCCATTGGTTGAAGCACACCACAGCCCACCTTTAGCAACGGGCGCTGTGAATGACCCTGAGCTACTATCCGTCGTGGCGATACCCCCCCCCCCCCTTCCTCTCTGCACACTTCACTTATCCCAGTTCTGTCTTGCTGTCAGTCAGCCCGGTGGGTTTGCTATTCCATTCTCCTTCCATTGTACTAGTCTGTCTGCTTCCCTTGATACATCACCCAAATGGAGTTCCTTGTCATTTCAAAGCCGGGTCAGATAGCCTTTGTGGACCCTGCAGACCGTCGCTGTAATGGTCACTTGTGCAGCACACCTCAGCGATGTTCAACACCCGCTGATGATGAGTTTGATTTCTGCCCTTTCTCATCTCTGCAAGGTTGATCTTTGAAGGTGAATTTTGAAATTCCCCATAAGATGTTTTAAAGATTTACTGTTGCCATCCGTCTATCTGGAATACACAGAGTGGACGTGAAGGCCTTTATGTATGCATGGCCAGCTGTTGTTTGTCGCCAAAATCATGCTGCTCTGTCATTTTTTTCACAAAGTAGCATATGGCTGGATGACTTTCCATAGGACACTTCATACTCATTCAAAGTTATACGGTTTTATGACGCAAAAAATGGTTGTTTTTCTCTGATTAGTTACTTTTCTAACCGTATCGTTGTTTCGTGTTACAAGAAGCACTTTGAGTGTGTCACTCACAGAAGCTGTAATAACGAAGTCCATCAAAGACAGACAGCTCTTGTCTTTGGACAATTTGCCCCCCATCAGCCATGACAGGCTCTCTGGTGTACTGTGCAACATTTTCATTCTCCTCCCTTTGACGAACACATCATTGTTCCCAGATGAGCTGTCTTCCACTAAACACCTCATAGGCCACGAATGACTCCATCGCCAAGCTAATGACTTCATCTCATCTTCCCAGCCATTTGTGTCAAGAAAACTTTTAGCTGAGCTGATTCATTTGTTTCCACTTAAGATAACTTAATTACATGAGATAACTTGACAAGGTGGAGCTGTTTGGTTGCAGAGGCTGTGCAGCCTACAAGGGGAACTTTCTGCTGTTACTGTTAGCTTTGCCTGGCTAAAAATTGCCTCACCGTGCACCCAATCTTGTGTGAATTTAACATGCCATGAGGATGTTAGCTTGTATATGCTGTGTCTGAATACCAAGCGAAAATTGCAAACCAAAAGGTTTACAAGCAAAGGAGAGGACTACAAACTGTATGACTGGCTGTGTTTGCATGGTACCTGACCTAATGAACCAACGATATAAAACCACATTTCAATACAAAGCTTTATATACAAAATCAATTTAAAGTATACATTATTATGTTGTCTCTCAACATCACACTGGGAAGCATATTTTTCATATTTTTTGTCGTAAGTCTGTTACACCTGTAACCACACCAAACAGTGACATCACTATGTACTGACACACCATGGAGTACACTTCTACACCACTGCAGAAAGGTGAAATCACTGGAGGTCAGCAAGAGTGAGATTTTCAGCTGCTGCTGATCTTTAAAGATGGTGTACTAGGGTAATTTTCAGCTTCGCCTGTATTTTGGGTTTCGACTAGCTTCAGTGTTCAGAAAACACTTTATTTTTATTTTACTGTCCGCACCCTTTATCTGAAATGCTCCGTTTTAGCACCTGTCTCTTAAGCCCAATGTGCTCTGATTGGTCAACATTTCCAGGTCTTACAGCATCTCTGCACCATAATTGCAGCTGGAGGAATGATTGAAATAGAGAATAGTGGCGCTTTCTGCTATTAAAAAAAAAAAAATCATGCATAAAAGCTTCCAAACTAAAATCTTCACAATCGGACATGTTCCAGCAGGAATATGATCCAAAATCTGGGAGAAATTAACAACATTGGTAAACAAGATTACATGTTTCTCTGATGTTTGCATGTAGCTACATGTAGCAGTGTAGGTTTAGTACAAACAGCAACCTCAGGGGCTGAAAAATAGAGCCAAAACCTGCAGTTCATTGAATGGCCACTTGAGGCTGACTCCAGAGGTCAGTCAATCCAATCAATAGTCATCACAAACAAGTGCTCTTTGGATACTTCAGGTGTACTGTGTTTATTCCATCTTGTGAAGGGCTCCTTGCATAAGTAAAGTGTACTCTCAATCAAAAAATATAAAATGCAAGTCTCCTTCAAAAACAATCCAAGGCACACTGTAGGGTTTGTGCAAAAATTGAAATGCCTTTATTTTTCATGGCAGCCTGGTACAAAAAGCAGTTTTGGTCTCTAAAGCTAACTTAAACATTCATGACAACTGGACAGGGGGTTAATTTTTGGGCGGAGCCGCTTTGAGTGACAGGCTGTTTGCAAGGCGTCAACACAGTCTATGAGTCAGATCCACCCCTTGTTCCTCCACAGGTCCATCTTTTCGTCCAAATTTTGTCACTTCTGGCTCCAAAAAATCAAGATGGCCACAGCCAAAATGCCAAACTCATCCACAAAACCAAAGGGTGACATCACGGTAGCTAAGTCCATTATTTTATGTGAGGTAAACACTTGCAGTAGCGCGCCCGGAGCAGATGACCAAATGAAGGAATCTGTCGCAATCTGACATCAGCTTGTCCCAAAAGTAGAAAAAAATCTCTTTTACATACAATTGCCTCATTATTTGAATTTTTGGCCACGTTGAACATCCAACCTTGTACCATTACTTATATGACAGAGGTAAGGAAAAGCAAAGGTTTGTTCTAATAAAATGCAGTTCATTTACCAAATAAATCAGATAATTTCAAAGTAATAAAAAAAAAGGAACTATGCAGCCTTTATTAGGTGTTGGAGTAAGTTAAGAAGGACTGAAAGTCAATCGTTTCACCTCAATGCTTTATTGATTTAACGCTGCTAATGTAAATAATTGTATCCAAGGTTCAGAGCAAACAGTGGGTATAGTTAAAAGCATCCTTCAGATTCTTCTTCAGCCCAGTTTTGAATGTTTGTTTGTGTTTAAGTGATCTCATTGTAAAACATCACAAGTCATATACATTTTGTCAGTCTGGATCTTCCATAGATAGAAACTCAACTCTGTTCCCATGGGCTGAATCATCTCTCTCCATTTTTTTTTTTTTCAAAGAACCAGGGTCTGCTTTATGTGTGATGATAGTCAGTGTGCCTTGGAGCAACATCTCACATCTATAAACTATGTTAAAGCAATATGGTGTTTTGATGTTGAATCGCAACTGATGTACAAAAGGAGCTGTGGTGTTGAAGTTACAGAGAGAAAATAAGGAAAGAATTGATTTGTAGATTCTTCAAAGGTCCAAAGTAGTGACGTCCTTGTCAAGAAAAATGACAGATTTGCTTAAATTTCACCTCTAGGAGGGAGTGAGGGGGGTGAAGGTCAGAGAGAGAGAGAGAAGGCTGAATCAACATTTGGCGTTTTTTTTTTTTTTGACCCCTCTCTCTTTTATCCACTCTCCTCCATGTCCTGAAAGACAGTATATTTATGAATTATTTATCTATGTTTGAAAATATTAAACTTGTGATGTCCTTGTCCTGTGTCTTATCTCCAAGGGCATCATAAGAAGCTGTAAAGAAAAAAAAAATCACCAAAGCGATGGAAGGCACGGTCGTAAAAATAGCCTCTGACTGCATTTAAATCTGGGTACATACATCAACGTGTTAAATTACTCATTCTCGCCAAACAAGCCTCTGCTCGTCTTTTATTTCTCTTTACAGCGATTAGAAAGGGTTGTACCCCACAGTCGAGCTTACAAGCCCTTTATCCCCAAGTAGTGCCTATCCTGTATGTGCATATGAGTATTTAGAGTAGAGCTGTGACATTAATAAATCAGTTGATATTAGCTGTAAGTTATTAAATTAATCACAAAGTAATGTGATGATCAAATAATTAGTTTGACAATTTTTTAAGAAGAAAAAAGTCAAAATTCTCCGATTCCAGCCTCTTAAAGTCCCCGTCAGACAGAAGTTAGAGCATCTTTAGCTTCTGTGCTGTGACGTATTTCCCAGTGAAAGTATTTGATCAGTGTAGAGTTACAAGAGAGATTTAAATCCCTTCCTTCGCATTTGATTGCACCGCTAAAAAGCGGGCGGGCTTAGTGTTTAACGTGATGCAGAGCTACAGTGAAGTCCAGTCCTGAGCAGCCTGCTGAGCACACGCACACGCACACGCACACGCACACCTCCCTCACTGTTAGATCAGGAGGAGGATGAGGAAGAGATGAATAAATTAGACCTCAGTCACATTGTTTTGAAAATGAAAACAAGGACTTTGCTTACTGATATCTGACACACATCTCTTCCTAACTCACTCCATGTTGCTCTGTTAGCTACAACCAACAAACAGTGAAGTGTGGTTTTATATGGCGAGTGTGGCAAGCTAGTCGTCCAAAGAGTCAAGAGAGTAAACTTTTGTAAATGCCCCTGGGTGCAGGATGAGTCAAACATTTTATACCCATTTAAAGAAAGAGAAAAGTTAGGGATTTTGATGTAAAAAAAATACTCTGATTTATTTATTTATTGATATATATCTGGCATATAACAAGAGATAAATGATCAATTAACACATAAACTCAGGATTAATTACTGTCTTTAAGAAGCTGTGGCGCCCGCATTTTTTTTAAGTGAGTGAAGGTAGTAGTATTTTGTGAAACTAGACAACCTAAGGCATCCATTGGTACCAACCATGTCAGCATAGCTTGTTGGTAAGGAGGCCAAATTAAGGTCCAAGTTTATGCTAAATTTTAGCGAGGGAACATTGATTCATTTATTTTCTGTAACTGCTCATTCTGTTTTGGGGGGGCTAGGGGGGCTGGAGCCTATCCCAGCTGGGCAAGAGTTGGGGTACACCCTGGACAGGCCGCCAGACTATCACAGGGCTGACACATAGAGACAACCAGGCATGCTCACATTCACACCTACGGCCAATTTAGAGTCACCAATTGGCCTAACGTGCATGTGTTTGGACCGTGGGAGGAAGCCGGAGTACCCAGACAAAAACCCACACTGACACAGAGAGAACATGCAAACTCTGCACAGAAGGCCTTCCCCACCCCTGGGTTTGAATCAGGAACTCTCTTCCTGTGAGGTGACAATGCTAACCAAGTCGAGGGAATAATACCACAGAAAAAGGGGTCCCTTGTACTCTAATCTCAAGATATCTGAATTTAAAAAAAGTTCCATGGGTACCTACAAATTCCCCCTGTTTTGTTCCTTTCAATCAATGTACTCCTTCAAATTAAAGATGTAAATTTGCCTTTTGTTAAGGAAAAGGACCTCTATAGCCTATTTGAAAAACAATGAATCACTAGCACATGTATATGCAGATCACATATTTAAACAGGATTGTAAAGGGACTCAGTATTTCAACTGCAGCAGTATTAATCTGTGCACATCAGATAATTAGTGACATTAACTGTAAAAATAAGAAACCACAGTGTATTAGTATGCAATTCTTTAACTGTCCGTATTGACATCGTTTTCAACTAGTCAACTTATTTCTTCTAAGCCTAATCAAACCTTCTCCGTAGTGCTGGAAGATAAGACGGCAGTCACATGAATAATTCTTGCAATGCTGTGCCAGGACAGAAATGCTCATATGTGTTGTTATGACCACGTATTTTTTCATTCAGACTGGAGGACAGACATGTGATAATTCATTAAATCTGCTGATTATTCTCTCAATTAATTGATTAATCTCTCACTTTATAAAATAGTAAGAAAGAGCCCACATCTGCAAATATCTTGTTTTGTTTAAAAACACAAAGATATTCAGTTTATTATCATAGAAAAGCCACAAACACATTTGAGAAGCTGAAAGAGCAAATTTGTGGCATTTTTGTCACAGAAGCACAAACCAGTGAGATTTGTTTTTATTTGTTTACTGAATTAAACCTAGCGCATATGCTTGTTAACAATAATAACATATGACAACAAGAATAAATGTCAGACGACGGAGACACATTTGCAAAACCTTTATCGTGGGAAAAGGAATTGTCAGTGATAATATTTCTGAGCAAGCACCAAGAGTGAGTGTTATGGGAAGAGAAAACAGCACATCACCCCCTGATAGTAAACATACTCCCTTTTATTATTATTATTTTCTCCCTAATGATAGTGCACATTATGAGACTTTTATCCTATCTTCAAGCACCAGCTCTGCTAGTGGGGACATTGTAGCTGTTCCTCGACGCTTCTTGCCATTTGTTTGCTAAAAGTATTTGTTTGCAAGATGAATTGCTGCACTGGCAGGCGAGATGACAGCCTACACGAAGATGATATTGAATTGATTTCTGAAATGTTGCAGAACGGACTAGTTGATGTGTACCACGAGACATGAATAATAAAAATTCTATTAAAAAGCTCTTGAATGGCTGACACTGGAATATTATTTGTGATGATTAATTTTCTTCAGTCATTATAAAGGGGAGTTGGCATCAGATTGCCTCTGACAAAATTGCTTTTCATTCCCTGGTGAATACCCTCAGTATGCTTTTTGAGAGCACAAAACCATATTTCTCAGCGCAATATTATGTCAAGATAGGCCCTGGAAAAGACAAGCACAGGCTCCGCTCATGTGTCAACTTATTAGTACCATAAAATCTGTCCTTTTTTTACCTGCTGTGGGTCATTTGGACACATTGGATAGGTTTCATAATTAGGAATGTGGGGTTTGTTTAGTCCAGTTTTTCTATTTCTAAAAAAAACACATGATTGGCATTATAATTACGGGATTATAAAATAACCACTAAGTGAGTGTCAATGGTGTTTTTCCACATAATGAATTTGATTAACTGTATTTTAAAGGCGTGCAGGCTGACAGTTTGTTGCTTTAAAGCTGTCAAGATTTCTGAAGCAAATTATTCTGTACAGCAGCTGTTGTTGTCTAACTCTAATTAATTTGCTGTGTATGTTTGTGTTGAATTAATTCTTTACACTTTTGTAAGCGCAACAATTTGCATTTCTAATTATTTTATTTCCAGCAAAACAGCCTGAATTGACTGCCACGGCTCAGTGTCTGCTGCAAACACACACATCTGAACAACAAAAATCAACAGGTGCATTTAAAAGCCAATTATGAGGCTTTTTAATTACTCTGGAACATCCTTTGTTAGCTGTGTCTCTCCGGCATTGTTACTGAACTTCAGTTTGCCCTGAGAATGTTTCATGGCAGTGAGGTTGTCTGGTGGGCATGTTTTTTTCTCAGGCATTCGAGTGTTGATTCTTATTTTGTTTACGCTCTAACTAAATGCAGCGTCGTTTTGAGACACAGGTACAATGTTCTCATGCTCTCATGTTGTGTTCACGTGCTTCCTCCCACGTTCCAAAGATATGCAAATTACAGTAGGTGGGTTATAGACTCTATTTTGCCCATACATATGAAACTGTCTGTGTGTGACCAGTCCTGGTATTTTCCTTTGTTGCAATAAATTATCCTTTAGCAGCCGTGATAATTAAAGGGATACCTCACTGAATTGTATCATGACAGTGTGGGTCGTATGTCTAAATGAACTGCACCTGGATATTTCTGCACATCTCTCAGCTCAAATCAGCCTGCAGATTTTTGCAGGCTCCTGGGCTGGTGATTGAACTACAGATTGTACTTCTGCATTTTTGTTTCCCACCACAGACAAAAAGAGTCCAGATGCAAATCAAAAAAGAAACCCGCCCCTGTCTTTCTCTGTCTCTCAAACTCAGACCAGACTTAAATTGTAAAAGTAGGCAGTGCTGATTAAATATAAACCACGATTTTGTGACTGTTTTTGCAAATTTCTTGCCTAAGATGTCTTCAGAAACATATTTCAGTTTGGCTGGAATACAAGAATTTGTGAACAGGAAGTGAGCGCCATACTGTTTCCTGTATTCTGTAAAGATCAAACGGTGAAACTAAGCAGTGCTGATCAAATATGAACCAAGATTCTGTTACTCCATTGCTTGTTTCTCACCTAAAATGTTTTTAGAAATATATTTTAGCGTACCATTTAACTTTGATTTAAGTTATTTAATAACCAGCCGGCTGCCATATTGTTTCCTGTGGGAAAAACAGCCAAGCTCACATCCTGTTTCCAACTAGCATGAGTGTTTATTGGTCCAATGTGGCACAGTGTATTCAGGTAGTTGTAGGTTTTCTACCCCTTGAGCAAAAGCGCAGCATGATCACAAAGACACATGACTGCATAGACAACCCAGTATTATGAAAAGACCATCTTGCCTTCTTTAAGCAAAAAAATGTAAATGAGTAAAGGTTGCTGCGATTGCAGTTTCATCCTCTTCTAAAAGAATCTTGTCTCTGTCTTTCCAGAGCTACTCCAGTCAGGGCAGAGGCAGCAGCGGCGGAGGAGGCGGAGGAGGAGGTGGAGCAGGGGATGAAGACTACGAGATCCCCCCCATCACACCCCCCAACCACGCCGACCCCTCTCTGCTGCACCTCATGGAGCACGAGTCAGGTTACCCCTTCCATTCCCTGCCTCACAACGGCCTGCTCAACACCTACTCCTACCCCGAGCTGCCCGCCCTCATGATGTCCAACATGCTGGGTCAGGACACCCACCTCCTCTCGGGGCCTATGCACTCAGTGAGTACATTTATTTTTTTTTGTCTGTCTGTCCCCTTTTAGCTGCGGCCCTCTGTGATCGTGCAAGTCAAGCGCTGTGGTAGGCTATTAGTCTCTGTGGTCAGAGGTCTGGAAGTCAGCCAGCGAGTCAGCACGCAGAACATTTTCTCTGAAGGTTTCACACGTTTGTGTCATGTAAAGTTCAGTCTTTTAAAACGTTTCCAAAAATGATTGATCTTTCGACACTCTACTGAAGCTTTAAACTCACATAAACAGCAATGAAATGGTGAAATGACTAATTCTCCTTGTGTACCGCTCTCAATAGTCCCTGATTATTTTTTCATAATAGCAAAGCGTTCTTCTATTAGAGTGATAATTAGCCCGGTTAGAGGCCGAGGAAGCTGAGACAGTGCAGTCGGAGCAAGGCCAGAGTCTATACATGCAACATTTATAAATACAGAGCGCTGCTGCCTCCTTAACACCCAGACCTTTGCGGCACAGCTCCTTTAATATCCATTCAGCTGCACAACTCAAAGATTTCATTGCCTCAAAGTGAGCCAAGAAAGGGAGCAAGAAACTCGGTGCTGCACATTTTCATTCGTTATGATCGGCAAAGCGAAAAAGGAAGTGGAAGGGATGGAGGGTGGTGGTGGGGGGTGCAGGTTTTGAACAGAAAATCTTGACGAGGAGAGGGGGGGGATATCCCTTGTCAGCTGTTTTTTCTTTTCAAAAGGATGCTGAGGACCCCCGCTCCCCCCTCCAGTAAAGGGACTTTTTCTTGTGTTAAACATGCTTCAGACTGAACATGTAAACACCCCTGGCGAACACATTCAAATGCTTTAATCATAGGATCGAACCAGATGAATTATAGATGGCCTCTGTGGTGAATTATTCAGCGTTATATACTTTCATCTGACATAAATATTACTTTTTTCTCTTCTGCCCTCCATCATGAATATTTATGCTTTAATGTGAGCATCCGTGGCATTTATCCTCCGTTAATCAGGTCTTATGTGATTTTCAGAATCAAACTGCGTAAGTTGCAAGCTTCATTTTTTTTCCCGTGGGTGGTAGCTAAGGCCTCCATTAAAGCCAGTCTTCAGGATTAGGTCACAATCCATTGGCTACTGTGGTGAATATGCTGGGTGCAGTAGAAAGATGTTGTTGACTGGGACATTTTCAGTCAATCTGCTTTTTTAGTGTCGTTTGCTGCTTTGACGAAACCTATGCAATCATCTGGATGAGTTGATTTGAGGAGATGACGACATATAAGCTGTGCCTCTGGATGCATGTGTGCAGTATATGTATAAAGCTGATGTCCATTGCACCAGTATATGTAACAAAGCAGCCCTTTTTTTGGCCAATAGTCTTTTACAAGGAAACAGAGAGGGAGTGCCTGCCTCTTAAACAGCTTTTGTTTCACCTTTGCAATTATTTATTTTCAAATAGCCCTTCAGGGTAATGTTCCATTTTCTTATTTCACACCCCCTTTTCTCATAAATGAACCGTCATTGCAATAAATCACTGCACAAACAGAGACTTGCACACACTGTGAAAGGTCCAGAGATTTATGTAACACATTCATGTTTCCCACTTCCACATTTTAGTACTACTCTAGCAGAGCCTGGCTAATAATAGCCGCTATTAATATTTCTTGTTGCCTAGCAACCCCAGCAAGTAATAGCTTACTCTGGAAAAATAGATGACCGATAAGGAAAAAGGAGGGGAGGAAGGGGGGTGTTGGTGGGGGTTGGAGTGGGGGGGGGATTCAATTCATTTATTATCTCCTGGGACAAGAGGAGCTTATTTCTGAGGCTGCGGAATAGGAAAGTAGGCTGTATATTGAGAAATATTTTAAAGCAATTGAAGATGACGTTATTTTCATTTTGGTTCCATTAGGGATGTTTCATTTGATGTTTCCCCAACAAAGTCAATTAACCTTAATTTCATACTGATAAAGGTATAATAAGGAAGATTAAATTTATGCCTGCTGAATGCTTAAAGAACAATAAAGGTGGATGGAAATAGGCTCTCACTGTAACGGGGTCGGAAATGAAGAGATGAGCCCGTACCTTTGTTGTACTGTGTTAACAGAAGCCTTTCGGTAAAGCCACGAAATTGGAGGAGATAGCTGGAAAACCAAAGCGCTAATCGTTCACCAGTCTTCTCTCACCGTTGCTGAAGAAGCAAATAAAAAGTCAACAGCGTTACCTTAAGGATACACTCCTCTTCAATAAAAGCTATCCTTCAGAGCACATATAAACCTCCTACAAGTACAAGCTCAGCTGGAGCAACAGATACGCTTCATCTCAAGGGATGTTGTTGCTGGTTTTTGTACAACATTTAGCCCGAGGCTAAAGCTCTGTAAACTTCTCCCTGCTTTGGGATTCTCTTTTTCAGCGCACATCGATCCTACAGCAAACACAGTTAAATCATTACAGCAGTGAGAGCACTGGATTGACCATCATCTTCATACTGCATACTGTACGCACACAATTTTGCATCAGTTTGTCCTGGTAGCTTTTAAGTCTGTAATTTCTGCTCATTTAGAGTTGACTATATAATAATCTTATGATTTCTGGCATGCAGAACAGCATATGTCTCTGCAAGAGCCCTGTTTTTTCCTGCAAAATTTATTCTGTCTGACAACCTCCTCTTTTCCATCTAATTATGACTCCACAGGCAGCAGAAATATTAGCTGCTGAATCAAAAAGATGTGTAGCAGATGGAAAAAACAGGTGTCAAATACATGCATTGAGTATTAGGCAAATTTCAGAGCTTGAACATTTGAAGTACATTGAGGTTTTCTATTTTTATTTTCAACCGGCAGAGCCAGCACTTTGTTCAGGTGTGGGGTTTGATCCTTTCTGCCGCAGTCGCATGTTGTTCATAATAGTCTTAACTGCCAGTTTTGAACCGTTTCTCAGACTTGAAACTGCTCCATTTACAAGGACTCCAACAAGCAGAAGGATCAACAACGGTATTATAAAAGACAGAGCTGTCAATCACAAATGCTCTTACATTCTCCTAACTCCTCCCAACATCAGTGACCTACTCTGTCAGCTCAAGGAAGAGACGGCGAAGTCTTGGATGACTGGATACTGCGAAATGTAACATGCTTTCGTGTGAATGTTCATTGCAGAGGGAGAATCCCTGTCTCACCCTCAGCTGTCAGCATTTCTGCCACCCCGGCGCTCAGGGAGGAGGTGGCATCCAGGGGTCTTGTGTTCAACAAGCCCCCTGATTGCTTAGGTCTGTCTGAGGCTACGGCCGAGGGGAGATGCAAGCAAGATCTACCGCTTTGAAAAAAAATAAAAGAGGAGGGACACTCACCAGCAGACGGTAATGAGGGGTCGTGGAGGAGTTTGCAGAACGGGCCCAACATGGAGCCTTGAGGGGCGCCGGCGCGTTTAAATATTGAAACAGAGCACCAGCCCCTGTCTCATTACCGGTGTAATGAGGCTGGTTAGGGAGGAGGAATGCCCCTGCCGTCAAAAAAGCAGCTGCCAGTTTTACAAGTTTATGTCACACATTCAGTCAGACGATGGGAAGTTTGCTTAGTTAAACTGTAGTTTAAACATGTGGTGCTCCATTAATATTTTTGGCAGGACGTGTGAAAAGCAGTTGATTTATAACATTGGTGGACCAAATAATTTTGGGGACTTCCTGAGAGGAACTGCCTATTGGAGAGCTCCCCAAAGAGCTACATACCTGCAAGGACTTTTTTCTGTTTGCATTTCCACCTCCAATAGGAACACTAAAATGACATACTGTAAGCCGGCTGAAAAATCGCATCGCATAGATATTCAGTAAAGCCTTGACGTCACTGTTGGTCCATTTGTCTGCTTTTGTTTCAATTGCTTTTTCTTTTGACCAGTCTTTTGTGTTTTTTATTGTTTGTTGTTTACAAGGCTAATGGGTATTTAAAAATGGCGGTTGCCAAGGCTTCATTGGCTATGTTCAACCAATCAGCATACACTTAAGTCAGTCATAGTTTCGCTTCTTCTTCTGTAGGAGTAACCACTCTGAAGTAGAAGCTAAAAAAAAAAAAAAACGTCATTGTTAGAGCTATGACTGTTCCTCGTTCTTACGGTGCAGTAAGGGGGATTCTTGGAACTATGAAAATGTTCCTCTGGTCCGAAAATGCATAGTGACAAGCAGGTGTTGATGCCATGAATAATTTGTCAGCTGAAGATGCAGCTTTAGCTATGTATTTTTAAGGCTGCATTAAAATTAAAAGAACTCCACAGCTGGATGGCAGACACACTGCCCTGACATGATACCATTATATAAAATTGAAATTGGAGCAACTTTAGCATTCATTTAGAGTCATGTTGGTGGCCACTTGATGGAAATATGTGTAACATTCACTGTCCTTTAGCTCTGGTGCACCTGAGGAAAATATCTGGGTCTTTGACAGCTAGATGTTTGACTTCCCTGGGTGGTTTCTAACTTTGTTTGTCTGCCGTTTGTGCTGAGCATGTACGATACATTTGAATTGTCATAGTTGTTTTTTTAACGACTGGAACTGTGGTTTACAACAGGTTTAGATAGTACCAAGAAATATCAGGATACAGGGGTGTAGTGCTATTTGTGTAAGTCCCAGAGTACGCCGATGACTCACGCATGTGTACACAGTTAAGTTGTCGCGCAATTCGAAGGTTATTTACACCCTATATTCCTACAGTGGCAAGTTAACGTACGCTGTCAACTATAACTCTAAAATGAGAGATGTTATGTCACCTTTTTATTTTTTCTAGTTACTAGACTGAGAAAAAAATATTTAATTTGCTGTACCACTTAAAGGTTACTGCTAGCACCTAGTACCAACTTTTAAGGTTGAATGTTTTCTTGCATGTTGCTCAATGCATGAGTTGACGTGAATCAATTGGCACACCTCAAACGTTGAGGACACTTTGAACAATTCATTTATTTTTATTGTCTCTCTTGCATGCCATGTGCTTTAGTGATTATTGGATCCTTGAGCGCTTAAAATTGTATGAATTTTAAATGGCTTATGTGAATTTCAAATATTATACTTCGTCACTTGAAAAGAAAAAGTGGCAAAGCATCGTTCTGGTTTGCTCCAGCAGCACTACACCGCTGTCAGGACATAAAACCAAAACAATAAGCTAAAAGAGGCTTAAAAGCTATAGTTAGGTGATAACTCAGTCATTCCTAATATGGAAAATATTGATTCATGAAGCTTTAAGTTTGGAAAACTTACCTCAACCAGGCCTCTATTAAAAAGTATGATGCAGAAATACCCAGTGTATCAGTACATGTCTGTGCAGTCGTGCACAGTGCATCAGTACAGTGTGTTTGCTCTGCCTTTATTTGCAGGATCAGTCTTTGTCAGAGTCACTGATTGCTACAAGGTTATGTGAGCTTGACTTCATTTAATCTGTGAAAGTAAATTTATTTTGCATCACTTGGCATTTAGGACATAGACAGCGGGGGAAAAGGCCGTAACTATTTTAATGCAGTGACATAAAAACTATACTGACAGCTGTGTTTATTGACAGCACAGGGATAGTTAGATAGAGGCCCAATCAAGCCATTAAAAAGATCAGAGTAAGCCTATCCACACTGTACACAAACATCTTAGACAGCAATATCCAGACAAATATGTTGATATAATATATGGAAATGAAAACGCACTTAAAGCAAAGGGGTGAATATAAAGAAAGTGTTCACAGTGTGTACAGTGCACACACGATCTAATGAGAACTGCCTTAAAATAAACTTTATCTAAAAGAAAAGACTGTCACTGAGAAATTGCAGCTTGATTTGACTCCACATGCTCAGTGCAGCTGGATTACTTGTGTTTTTTAAATTGAAACAGCAATCTTTTTTTTTCCACTGTAGGTTTTAGACATATCTCATATGACCCGCTTGCTCTGCTGCCTTTCACTGGGATAGATATGACATCTCGGTGACGTTCCCAGATAAATCACTTTTTGTAACAGTAGAAATGTTTTCTGTTGCGGCTTTTCATTTCACAAAAGACAGATGCCCTTCAGTGCTACACTCCACAACAGGGGTGAACAATGTGTCTTGTAGTTGTCAAGAGAAATGACAGCGAGATAATTGGTAGGGCACTCCCGTTTCATTTAAACCGAAACAAATAGGCTTCCAAAGAGAGAAATGTGCTTTAAAAAAGTAAAGCTTTGTTTTGTGCGGGTTATTATGCGGGCTTCGCAGTGAAATAATGAAGAGGAGTATTAACAGATTGAGCATTAAAAACAAATGCACATTCATTGCAGTTCATGAATATTCATGGCACTAATTCAAATAACCTTAGGCGACTGTTACGACTAATGAATATTTAAAACAGCTTGGTCACAGAGATTTGAACATTGCGTTACAGCTGACTTTCTGGGATCATCTTGTACAAGGGTAAACAATTAGGAATGGCAAAAACAGATTTCAGTGGTGATCAAAATACATCTGGAAAACAATATCTCATGTTGTCACATTAGTTATGGGCGATTGACGCTCCGAAGGAGAACGTGATGACATGCGAGAGGACAACGGGGTGAAGAGTCGGCGATCATCAGGACTATTAGTTGATTAATCAATTATTAAGTCAATAGATAATTAATGGGGGAAAAAATTTGAGAATTGAAATCATTAACAAAGTAAAGCAGCTTTCCAAGTGTAAACATATGCTGCTTTTTAAATTAAACACCTTTGAGATTTTAACAAATGTTTGCATTGGCATAGATTTTGGGGGACGCAGGGGCACATCCCCCTAAATATTTTTAACATAAGCATTTGCCCCCCCTAAATAAAATGTGGAAGTAAGGACTTTTATTTTGACAAAATTAAAGACATTTCCAACATAAACGCATGAATAAAACTTCACTGGAATGCAGGAAATTCAATGTTTGACATTCAAAATTTCCTGAGGGAGGACCCCTAAGACCCAGTTTCATATGTGTCACCCTACATTTATGAAATGGAGCCAATGCCCTTGTTTGGTTGGACAAAAAAGACGCTATCTCAAACTGTAACTTAAGGAAATTGTGATGTGTGTTTGCCTATTTTCTCACATTTTGTAATCCAGTTTCATCATAAAAGAGATTTTAGGTTGCAGCCCTAATCAGTTTTGATGAGTAGCCCTGTTCTGTCCTCAAACCTTTTGAGCTGTCTCAGTCCTTTAAAGAGCAGAAAGAGAAAAGCAGCCCCAGCACAGCGACTAACAGAGCGGCTCTCACCCTCAGAGGGACCCGCAGCTGACTAAACATGTTTACATTTACCACGCTGGTACTGAAAAAGCAGGAGAATCCCGTACTGCCCACTTAAAAGGGGGCCTCGGCTGCTTCCTTTGAGGGATCAGCGTGGTGACTCGTCCTCCTCGCCACCACCGCAACGCTAATTAGGCCCGCCACAAAGCCAGCCTGTGGGGATAATGTCCCATTATTAGAGTCATTTGTTTCAATTAACCGCTCTGTGATTCTACAATAGCACGGCGCGGCCCAGTGCAAAGAAGCCATTACTCTCGACCAAGGAACCGCTGAGGTTTGGAACAAGAGTGTTTGTAAGAAGGTTACGGATACCTGCTCCTGCCAGCGGTGGTGCTGCCAGGCTCCACGTAGTGCCGCAGTCATTGATGAGTTGTTTCAGCACTTGTTCATATCTTCCTTTTTAGGGTGTTTAAAGACTGTTTTTGCTGTTGCTGAATTTTTTTTGTTTTGTGCACTTCACTGAGAACTGATTGAAAGTTAGTAAAGGGGATTGTTGACTCGAGCTGGAGGCAGTTTCCTTTTACATGCTGAGAACATTGTGGTGTGCTGAATTACTATTCTGCTACTGTATACTTACTGTATGCTACATGCTCCTTTAGACATTTTTAGACTGCAATCAGGTTACTTTCTGCAGGAGGCTCTCTTTTTTCTCCTCAGCTCATGCATTTACTCTCGTAACTCTAAAATCCTCGTTGTAGATTTGAGGAGTTTTAATCATCTATTTTCATCACATCAGCAGGAAAAAGAAAACAGATTGCTCTGACAACACAGACTTGCAAAATAACAATTAATCTGGAGCCTTTATGGCCACCAACAAGCGACCCTTGATAATAGCTGTTTGCACTGTTTCTGCACTTGCACACTGCTTTCTGTTGGTCACAGCTGGAGGCTAAAAGATCCTACTGGTTGCAGGTTGCATAAGGCATGAGTATGAGAGAGATTATGTCTGTGATTTGTTGCCTGATGTAAGAGGAATAATGTCAAGAAGTGGCGTTTGTATTAACAGCTTTGATGCCAGTTCTTCAGTGACTCTTCAAGCAGCAAAAACATTGTGTCTGTAAAAATTAACTTCTTGTTTGAAACATCACTCCCTCCCGATCATTTGCATATTGTTTTTTTTAGCAGCAGCCAGCTTCACTGTAAACTACCTCAATGCTTTTGGACACTTAACAGCGGCAGTACAAAGACGCTTATCAACTCCAAATGCTCCCGAATACAATATTTCAGAGCACTTTTAGGTCCTTTCAACACTAGATAATGGAAACTTCGATTGCTACCAAGAGGTTGCTGCCCTGTGATGCCTCTGTTGCCAGGCTCTCTCATTGGCTTTCTCCCCCCGCTGCGCAGATGTTTACAAAGAGACATCACCAGCTCACATTAAAGGGTTCAAGTTGTCCCCTCGGGCTGTTGCTATGGAAATAACCCTGCTATGGTCGCTCATTCATGTTTGATTAATTGTTTTTTCCTCTCTGTGCTGTTGCCTCTACAAAGACCTCATCATGGGAACATTTCATCTTGAAAACAAACAATAGAAAAAGACGAATATGTCCAAATCTGTTTTATTTGGACTTTGAGATATTCTCTCCTCCAGCTTTGAGGACAATAGTGCTGATAAAAGTCTTAGAAATTGTATCAGTGTTGTATAAATGTTAATAAAGCATAGCCTGCGAAGCCATACAATCATAAAGACTTTTTTTTATTTTGTTTCCCAGACTCACCTGGACTGAAGATAAGCATTTCGCCTTTTTCCCCTCCTAAATTGCACTGTGTAGTGCTGAGCTACAGCAACCCACTGGGGCCAATTAGGATGCCAGCAGAGCCAGGAAGTGCATAGCAGATGCTTTTGCCACTATTTATTAAAATCCAATCTGCGGGGGCCCCTCCAACAGCTCGTTAAACTACCGTTAATCTAATTAGCTCTCACTTGCCACTGTTTTCACCACATTACCAAATACAAGGGCCTCGACTTTGCAATTTAGGCTGATTAAGTAGGTCCAGTGCTGTTAGGCAGAGCTTGTAGGGAGGAGCTCCTCAGAGCTGTCAGTCATTTTCCAGAGTCAGATAAATCATGCAGCCTAGTACAGCAATGGCTTTGGGCTCGAGTTTGAATTAAAATATCTGCAATGGGAATATTGGTTGAAATCAAATCCACATTGCCAGCTCTGTAGTGCAAGCCCACATGTCTGAAAACACTAATGAAATACTCCACATCATAAAGGCCTTGTATATTTGTAATGGCACGGTACCAGAACTGGATACAAATTCCATAATGGGCTCTTTATGGATCAGGTCTCTGCGATTCCCACTTATGTGCTTTCATGTCTTTTAGATCGCGATCATGAATCTGCACTTCCGGTTCATTATTGTTTGGGCCGGGCTGTATTTTTATTTGATGAGTGCTGCTCTCTGGAGCAAGTGCCTGGTTCTACTCAGAGATCTGTGCGGCGGCTTTGACATGCAGTCCTGCTCATTGCTTACAGATGGGCAGTCTGACATGGAGCCGTAATCGCTTCCAGATGAGTCAAGCACAGTATATATTTTAAGACATATTTTAATCCATCAAGCCGTCATGTTGAACTACGATGGGAATACACAAAGAGAAGACTAACACAGGGCTGATTGTAGAATAATTGACAGGTCGTATAAGACATAAAGAATTTATGGGAACATGTACTTTCAATCGACTATCACATAATGTGTAATATTCAAACAATTTTAACAAGCATCTTGTATTTTGGATTCCATCCATGACGTCTACAGGCAGTCGTAGTTTAGAGAAAGTTGAATCATTCTGATCTCAGACAGCTTTGTTTACATTCTCATTTTGCCTGCCAACATTTTGTAAGGCCACAATCTCGACAGCATTACACACGGGGGCACTTTGAAATGTGAGGTGAAAGCGATATCTAAATAACAACGAAATGCATGTAATAAAAAACGAAATGTAAGCCCACATGATCCTCCACCCTAATTATGGAAACTTAACAAAGACTTGCTCTTACTCTTTCTCAAAACCCACTCCAGCATTTATTCTCTCCAAAATCATCACATCATACAGTCAGAAAGGCTTGCATCATCTTGTAATTTATTTCAAATACATGATGCTGGAAAAACTTTGGTTAGTATTCATCATTTATCACACGTTTCTTTACTGCGTGCATCCTCACAAGCTGCAGCAACCAACTGGATGGATGATTCAGTTGACAAACAGGCTTTCGCGTTTTTAAACCTGCTGACTTTGTAGCCACTCATGAAAGACGTGTGCCACAATAACTTTGTGCTCTCGTATTTTTGTTGCACTACACAACATCCAAGAACCCACTTTTTCTTTAAGGCTGCGAGTTATAGCTGGTGGTGAAAATTGTAGAAAAATTATATATGGCATCTTGAAATTACATTATTCTCACTGCTGCTTCTCTAACCATGGCCATTTATCTATTTATAAACCCACAAAGGCTTAGAGTCTGTAACAGCTGCACTAAGCTGTGCTTCTCTCCAGTATGCTGGTGCGGAGAGGTCCGTGCTTGTACTGTTGAAGAGATTTATTCCACTGTATCACATACACTTTTTTTATTTATTTATTTTTTTACAAATGTAAAAATTCACTCTCAATAAAAAAGAGAATATTGGGCTTGGATACATAATGTGGGCAGAAACAGTTGTCAAAAAACTTTTATTTACAGCTACAGCAGGTCACTTTTATTAAAAAAAATAACTTATATTTCAACCCAGTCTCAGAAAATTTATGAAAATTGACAGTCTTTACAACGCATTACGTGCTGGTGGGCACAAAATGTATTAAAATTACAGAACACAAAAACAATGCCAATGCCAGGTCAATGAGGATCTTTTGTCACAGTGGACACAGGAATTGAGTAAAAAGAAGGAGAAAGTCCACGTAGGGCGGGCAGGAGAGGCGGTGGATGTGTCAAACAACCATGGACTTTCAACCGGGAGACTACTGTTCATCCAGCCATCCATCCGTTCCTCATTTTCATCCACTTATCCGAGACGGGGTCGCGGGGGCAGCAGGCCAAGCAAAGCACCCCAGACGTTCCTCTCCTCAGCAACGCTTTCCAGCTCCTCCTGGGGGACCCCCAGGCCAGACGAGATATGTTATCCCTCTATCGTGTTCTAGGTCTGCCCTGGGACCTCCTACCAGTGGGACTTGCCCGTAACACCTCCAACGGGAGGCACCCAGGAGGCATCCTGATCAAATGCTCGAACCATCTCAACTGACCCCTTTCGACGCAAAGGAGCAGCGGCTCTACTCTGAGCTCCCTCCAGATATCCGTGCCCCTCACCCTATCTCTAAGGTTGAACCCAACCACCCCACAGAGGAAACTCATTTTGGCCGCTTGTATTCATGATCTCATTCTTTCGGTCGCTACCCAGAGCTCATGACCATAGGTGAGGGTTGGGATGTAGATAGACCAGTAAATCAAAAGCTTTGCCTTCTGGCAGAAGCTGCACCAAACCACCGATCCATCTCATGCTCCATTCTACCCTCACTCGTGAACAAGACCCCAAGATACTTGAACTCCCTTGCTTAAGGCAGTAACTCTCCCCCAACCTGGATAGTTGGAGCACACCCTCCGGCCCCTTTTTTTTTTTTTGAAAATGGGAACCACCACCCTGGTCTGTTTATCTACCGTGTGAAACCAAAAGTCATCATAGTTATGTGAGTTTACAGATTTTACCTAGCTTAGCAAAATACTTCATGTAGGTACTTTACGTAACAACGCAAAATATGTAGGTGTACTTATGGCCTGTATGTAGTAGCACAGGGTGTGCTTGAGCAGTGATTCTCCAGGGTCTGATTGGTTGTTTTTGCTCGGGCACGATGGACTCTTATAAATGCCATTAGGAGCACTGGGAGGAGCCAGAGGGACATATTTTTTTGCAGATTTACTGTCTTATGTACTACTGTCAGGATGTAATGTCAGTTTCAGCAAATACTAATTTAGCAAAACCTAGATAGATATTGTTGTGTAAGTGCGGTCCTGAGTTGATCCTAACTATTGGTATCAGGGTCTGCTCGGGCATATTTTAATGGAACAGGTAAAATGAAGTCGATCCCTTATAAAGATCCTTTCTTTACTGCGCTGTCCACATCAGCCTGCTAGTGTTGCAGTGCTGCTCTCCTTAATGCTGCCACTAATTACCCTTAAAGCTGTGAGTAACTTGATGGTCGGCCAATATAAACTTGTCTGTTGTTGGTTTTGTGCGCTGTCTGCAAGCCGGTGTCTGCTCTTTGCTGGTTAATGAGATAAAGGAAGTGAGGTTAAAGCAACTATCTCAGGAGAATCAGGGAAAATAAAGGCAATTCAATCTGCAATAATTCTGCAGTTGCCACTTGTGACCACAGGGGTCACTGCTTAACAAAAACTGCATACACTGTGTTGAAAAATCAGTTGTTCACTCATTGCCCACTCCCTTTGTAATAGCCGTTTACTCTATGGTGAGCTGTAAATTGAGATTGTGTTATGAATCATCATCCTGCGTCATCGCTGAGAGCTGTAGTGTTGGATAACAATAATTTTTGCATCTTTGCATTGTGGCATTGTTTGCAGAAAGTAATGTACATGCTGTGGGTGCTTCTTCTGTGCATTGTGGGAATTTTCGAGACTACTATAGAGCATGAACACAATGAGATACTCAACTAAAATGAGACATATACCATATATAATAATATAAAAAGGAGTGTTTTCCAGCACAGTCGTAGTTCTGCTTTGAGCAAAGCTGAATAACATTTTTATCAAAAGGTACAGCATGTCATAAGCTTCTTTCGTGCCTTTTGAAAAACATACTTTAAAAAGTTCATTCTTAAGATAACATTAAGGCAGTTTAGCACAGAAAAAAGCAATGTTAAATGTGGTCTTATTATTGAAAAAGTCCTCTAGTTAAAACTTCTTTTACTGGCTTTTTTCCAGGTCAGTCATTGATCAAAGATGATTTCAGTACCAATCTCTGATTGATGTTCTTGAATTGCTGTTTTAAAGAGCCTCTTCTGTATCATAGTCAGCTGCTGAGTGGTGCTTGTACTTCATTCTTCAGGCCAGTGCACATTCAGACAACATTTCCCTGCAAAAACTAGCATGTAAAAATGGATTTATCGTGTATTCTCTGTTGATGCTTGCACTGTACACTAACTCTGTGCCACAAACACACTGAGAGCCAGTGTTGTGTGCATATATTCTCAATTTTACAGCTGTTTGGTTTGAAATCCACAGAAGTGGTATAGACTTTGGAAGTGGATGGCATTCAGATTTGATTTAGTGTCATGCTCTGCATCGTGCTTTGGTGTAATGACCATCGCGGTAAAGAGAAAGTGTATCTGTGCATCACCTCTGAGTAGTTCCTGTTTGTTTTTATGGCCTTTTGAAATCGATACGCCATGCAGCACTCTCCACTCTGCTGCTCAGTGTATATGATGATGATGATGATGGTGATGATGATGATGATGCATATATTCAGGAGGCCGTGATTGGACAAACACTTTTATACTCTCCCATACTATTACCTGATTTTATTGTCTAATTTTCATGTCTCTTAAACTCTGTCGGCCTCTGCGACTGCGCCCGTCCTTCTTTTTGTTATCAACCCTCTTCTCTCTACATCACTCCACCTCCCCTCCTCCTTTTATCTGCCCTCTCTACATCAACTCTCTCTCTCTTTTCCTTTGCGTCTCACACTTCTCTCTCACTCTCTCTCACTTCCTCATTCTCCCTCCCTCTCCCCCTCTCTCTCTCTGCTGTTTTGATAGTGACGCAGTTATCAGGCTGTCAATTCTAATCTTGTCTTGCCAGTGCAGTGCTGTCCATTCAGAATTACAGCTACCCCCTCCTCCCTATCTGTCTCCCCACATCCACCAGCCCTCAGACAACAGAAACGCTGATGGGATGAGCAAGCTGAGGCTGACACTATGGTTCAGACTTTTGCTAGTAAACCAGAAACCTGTGTACAAAATATATTTAGACTCCACTGCTGTGGACAGGACACGGTGGTCTTACCTAGCAACAGCCATGTGCTGTTTTCGGCCGTCTCTACATTGTGGTCTTTGAAATATAGCTTACATGAATGTGTTTTTCAGTATCAGTATCAATGTCTTATCATGCGGAGAAAAGCAGTGTCCAAAAACTAAAGAGAAAAATATATTCTGTCCCCTCTGGTCTCACTGAACCTCAATACTTTTTCTGTACAGACCAAAGCGCGTGTGTAGCGCTAAGTATCAAAAACTGCCATGTTTGCTCATTCAAAATGTTTAATTCATCTTTGATAAGACAGTTGCATGTTTAAATCAAAATGTTGCTTGTTTTAGACAACATTTTATTCAAGCAGACGTCTTAGCTGTTTGTGTTTAGACAGCATTTAACATTTGAGAGGTGAAGGCTTTTTTGTTAAAGGTCTAGTTTGTAGGATTTAGTGGTATCTAGTGGTGAGGTTGCAGATTGTACCTAACTGAAACTTCTTCCATGTGCTAAGCAAGTCAGAGAACTGTGGTGCAAATGAACCTATTTAGATCCAGTGTTTGATTTGTCCGTTAAATTTGACATAGTGGCCAAATCCTGGAATTACAACTTCCGCATCTGTCAGCTGATGTTATGGGGCCCATTAGACTTTTTCCCATAGACTTCTATTTTGAAAGAGACGTCTGTAAATCAACAGATAATTTTTTTGAGATACATTAACTTCCCAGTACGAACACTTAAATAGCCCTTATTTAAAATGTTGTGTCCTAAAAGATGTAAAATTCACTACGAGCCAAGTCCAGAGTTATTCTGAACTGTCATTAATGTGAGTGAGTATACGAGACCGAGCAGTTTGGAGGTGGTTTTTAAATGAAATGCATGCGTGTTTGCTCTGGGCCCCTCGATGCAGGAGATTTGGGTAATTTTATACTGAGAAATCAAACTTTTTTTTTTTGTCATGCGCTACTAGGCAATTTTCATAAGAATAAACCAGGCCCCATCTCTACCGCTGTATCTAGTTCTCTTAATACATCCAGTCCTGTGTTTGTTTGACACTCTTTATACCAGTTATTTTGAAGTATAGTGAACTCTCAGCGCAGAGCTTTTATTTTGAAGTGCAATTTCCTGCTGTAGAGTGAGTGGCTAACGGACGGCTACTTTACAAAGACGGCAAACTATTTTGATGACATGGCCAAATGCAAGTATGACGCTGAATATATTAAACTGTGTGGACCTTGAATTAATGACTAAAGAGAAATCTGGACCCTGTGGCTGGACCAGTTGGGAACCACTGCTTTATACTACATCACCTGACTTCCTTTTTTGCTCCCGTCATAATTACTACAGCCAATAGAGGTTGCCGCCTAGCAATGAAAATGGGTTGTAATAAGCTGCTTGACTTATGCAGTCGTTTTTTGGGGGGATTTCTGTGGAAACGTGGCCAAAGATAGACAACATTACATCATGTCACATCACAATATCTCCAGCACAACTACAGTGTTGCGGGACAGGAGATAAATGTCCAACAGTCTAAAACGGGAATGGTAAACGTCAGGATCTACTGTCGGCACATCAGAATCAAAGAGCTACTTTACAGACTTACCATTTTGCATCAACAGTCACACAGGGAGAAATCCATCGTAGAAGAGGACCAGATACCAATCTCTCCTCTGACAGTATCAGAAGATAGACCAGAATTCAGTGCAGCCACAAGATGTTGAGTTATGAATAAGGGATGTGACTCTCTTCTTTTTTTTTTTCTCAACTGACAACAACAGCTGTCATAATCATTACTGTTCTCTGCACCTGCAGGAGAAAGCCGATGAAAACAAGCTTGATATTGTATAGTGGATACGTGGTGGGTATTTGTTTATCCACCAGCAATAATTTGTAAAGCCAGCAAGTAAAACCACTCTGATGAATGTGTTTGTGATTGAGGGAGAGAAGAATAAAGTAACCGCTGCTTCCAATATTTGAGTAATTTTATCCATGTAATAGCCAATATCAGATATATGATATAAATTTTTATCTGGTCACGTAAACTCCACAGAGCCACTGCAAAAAAAACCTCATACAAACAAGTATTAATCTTGAGAAATTTGCTATCAACCACAAAACTCTGCCGATGGAGTAAGCAAAAATGACTTGAAGAGATTTATTTGAATTAACTTAAAGGTATACTAACGCAGGATTTGGTTGCTGTTTGTTTGTAAGTAAAAGCCAACTTCAGATTCACTCTCATTTGGCGTTTCACCTTGCTATGTTTGCAGTATTTTGGCGTTGTGTCTCCTGGATGCCTTCTGCTTACGGTCTGGCACCTGGTCGCTACCTCTTTGAAAAGCCCCGACCTCACCTGAGTGCTGTGGGGTTATCCCAAAAATGTCCCAAGAACGAAAATAATAAGAAAATACGACAAAAAAATAGGCAGAGTCTGACGAAAAATAGACTGTTGCACACTTCTAGATGATGATTGAGAGGGATTACAGTAAATCTTTAAAAATCAGGTCGCTATAACATAATTTGACCTGAAAACTAGTTGAAAAAGAGAGATAGAGTTGATACAAGCAATAAAACAGAGCAGAAATTCAAGGTAAAGCAACTTTAGTATAATGAATGTTTAATTTTTACCCTTTCTCACTCAATGTATGTAATATGTATTACATTTATTATATTATATTATAGACTGGTCTGCTTATTGAAACATATATGTTTGGGATTTGAGTGTGACAGTCAGGAAATTCACTTGGGGAAGTTCACCCCAAAATAATTTGTATATCTTACTGAGTGTTATCAGGACAAGATTTCTTTAGATTATTTTAATTGACCTTATTTACAGTGAAGTTTCACCCACTCTTGGTTTTTTTTCATTAAGGTCTTCTGGGAAATGTAGGACAGCACAGCCAGCAGTAGATGTTGATTAGACAAGCTGAGACAAAATGAGAGCAAATTAAAAACCCCCAGATTGATTATGCATCTTACACAGTATCTAAGGGTGCATTTCTTCCTGTGCTTTATGTGGAGCCATTTGTATTCTTTTCAGTCTGTCAGTTTCATTGATATTTCATCTGGCCCTCTATAAGTTCACAAACATGAATCTCCAACAATGCGAGAGGAAAATAGATAAAGAAATGAAATAATGTGCCCCTTGTTCTCTTGGCTGATTGCATGTAGCTGCGAGCTGTTGTGTGTCATCGCACTTTCCTCTGTATGAATACATGTGAATTTTCCTGCAGATTATTTAGCCTTCTCTTTTTTCCTATTTTGTCATTCCATTAGCTCTACCTTCAGTTTATTCTATTTTCACTTCAAAGGCTTGAGTGGAACAGATGTCGTTTCAAATGCCTGTCTTCTGCCTCATTGCCTAAAAGTGAGGGATGATTATTTTTTAATGAAACCAGGCGTACTCGCACAAAAAAATGAATATTACCTGTAAGCTGTGAAATAGACAAGCAATACTTTCGCATCACCCTGAATGAGAACATCCATTCATTTCCACACACCACAAAAGCCATTTTGAAGTTTTCTTTAGCTGCCAAATGTGCTCCTGGACCTTGAATTTTGATTAGTTTAATTTCATGCTGTGTAGAATACAGTGTGTTGTTTGGCTGCAAATGCTTTGCTGAAACAATGCGATTTTCAAAGGCAGTCATTTCCCGTTTTCCAATTGACAGTTAAAGGGGAAAACATGGCTGTTGCTTAATCCCGTGATAAGTATGCATTAGATGGATGTGAACGTCTTTAAATGTCCTCAAGTTGCTGTTTGATACTCGCGCAGGGACAAATCTTTTTCATGGTTTGTTCTCCCCCCTGCTGAGTTTTAACACTGAAACCCAGGATCAGTGGATTATGAAAGGGAACGTTCAAAGCTGTTTAAAATTTCTAAAATGCAACCTGATGAAATAGGAACTTGGCCTTGGAGATGGGCTGCCTTTGCCAAAAGCTAACTCTCACTTCACTCAAAGCAACGTTTGAGTAACTCTTCATAACCCCTCACCCGTAAATAGTGCACATAAACATCCTTCATTTGACATAATACCAATGTATATCATTATATATTCAGTATGTCATTATATCTTCTATTATTTGGAAGGAAATTGGATTGTTATTTCCTGCCTTTATAGCAACTGAGAAATCAGGTTAACTGATGTTCCACTGATACTAATGGCAACATCAAGCCGTCACTTCTTCCTCGCCATCTTCCCTCAGCTGCACCTCTTCTTTCTCTCTTTCTCCTTATCTCTCTCTCTCTCTCTCTCTCTCTCCCCACTCCCTTCCTCTCCCTCTTTTCTCCCGTGCTTGATGTGTTCTCCTCGGCAAAGAAGGCAATTTCCATATAGAATCACAACCAGGATCAGGTGACCTGGATTTGACTCCCCGTCAAAGCCCTGCACGGAAAATGAAAATGTATTCATGTGTATTGGATCGAGTGCATCACACAGATGTGAGCCGTTTTTGCCTCCTGAAAATGGAGTAAGATTGCAGTGTGTTATTGTTGACAGACCAACTGGGTACATCCTATGAAAAATATAGATTTAATCCTTTTTTTATGCTTTCCTCAGAAAGTGGAGTTGAACGCTTTGTGATCTACATGAAAGAGACAAGATAAAAATTGAAAGAAAATCTGGAAATATCCATGAATCTAGCGATTTAACGGCTGATAAAGTAGTGCCCAGTGAGATTTTAATTAGCCCGCTATCTCATGTTTGGCCAGTTTCTCCTGACCCGCACCTCCCGACCCCCCTCGAACACCCCAGAGGCTAACCTGTCTCACTGACGTCCTGTTAGTCTTCATTCACCCATGTCCGTAAATTGATCTGTTTTCTCTTCTCAGAACAAGCTGTGACTGCTCTTCGCAGAACTCTGCTGCTTTCACCCTCTCTTCAGCGTTAATTGAATGTTCTATTCGGCTATTTCAATGATGTAGAGCGTCATGTGCACAGTGGTTAATGCTGAGGTTTTTTTAAAAACATATTTAACCTTGCAAAACTCTCGACTATCTTATCCAGTCGATACATCATGCCCAATAAATACACTAGACTCCTCAAGCATCTCTCTGTTGAAGCTGCAGCTAAAGAGTTATTTTCATCAACTGATTTATGACCAGCAACGTCTTTGTCTCTTTTCTCTCCCTCCCTCTCCATCCCTCTTTCTGCCTCCAGATAAGCGGTGAGAAGCGAGCCTCAGCGGAAATGATGAAGCCCAAACCCAAACCTCAAAAGAAGAAGAAGAAGAAGGACCCCAATGAGCCGCAGAAACCTGTGTCGGCCTACGCGCTCTTCTTCAGAGACACCCAGGCGGCCATCAAGGGCCAAAATCCCAACGCCACCTTCGGGGACGTCTCCAAGATCGTGGCCTCCATGTGGGACAGCCTAGGAGAGGAACAGAAGCAGGTATGAAACATGTTGGTCTATCTGAAACAAGAAAGTGGATGATAACGTACTAGCCAAAAAAGGAAGTTTTAAAGGGGCAGTCCTCCCCAGAATTAAAAATACATATTTTTCCTCTTACCTGTAGTGCTATTTATCAATCTAGATTATTTTGGTGTGAGTTGCAGGTGTGTGGAGATATCGGCTGTAGAGATGTCTGCCTTGTCTCCAACCTAATGGAACTAGATGGCACTCAGCTTGTGGTGCTCAAAGCGCCAAAAAAATACATTTGAAAAACTCAACAGCAGTTTCTCTCTCCAAAAATCATTACCTGGTTACTCAAGATAATCCACAGACCTTGTTGTGAACAGTTTCATGTAGGAACTATTTTCTTTCTACCGAACTGCACCCGCCAACCATATCTGCTAGCTGAACTAGCACCACTGAGCTAGCATCACTAGCTTCATCAAGATACGGTATTATATTAATTCTTTGGACAACAATATGATATTTGCCAGTCTGCCATGATATAAAATTTGGTTCAATAATAAGTGTCGAGATTCATAGACAACTTTTTTTTGCTAGTAACCTATTATAGGCTTAAGCACTCTTACATTGCATAAAATAGACTAGTGGCTAGCAGACTGTTCCTCTACTCCCTGCACTCGAAATTACATGTATTATTAGCCTAATGTTGAAACAGCGGCTTATGTGGCCATGTCACTGCCAGAAGTTGACAGAGTGAGATGCCCAGCCAGAATATTTTTTTCTCATAACAGCATTGCTTACTTACGGCATATGCTTTGTTTTTTGACCCATAGTTTCTCTAAAATCCAAAATATGTCCACACTGATGATTTATCCCTGAGTAAGTAACAATATCCTCATTGTCTTGTCTTTCGGCTGCTTTCCATTATCTGCCTGGCGCTGTTTAACAGTGATACGTAATTTCAAAATAAAGCCATATCCCAACGATGATATTGATCGATGTTTTCAGTTTGCACTGATGACATTGGACTGTTGATTATTGAATCAATATATCGACCCAAATCATTGGATAGTGACACCCCTACTGGCTAATGTTACAGCTCAGCCAAGGAGGACGCCATTAATGATTCCATTGCACACTGTCACAAGCACAAGCCTCTCGTCCATGCTTCCTTCTGTGTAGTGATTAATTTGGCGGGTGTAGTTCAGTAGAAAGAAAATAGTTCCTTTATTAAACTGCTCACAACAAGGTCCTTGGATTATCTTGAGTAACTGGGTCATGATTTCTAGAAAGAGACATTGCTGTTGAGTGATTCAATTGTATTTTATTGGGCGCTTTGAGCACCATAAGCCGAGTGCCATCCAGTTCTATTATATTTCACAGAAGAAAGACATCTCTATGACCGATATCTACAACACTTGGCAACTCACACCGAAACAATCCAGACTGATCAATAGCATTTCAGTTAAGAGGAAAAATATGTATTTTTGATATTGGGGTGAACTGTCCCTTTAAGTAGAAGGAGCTACTGTCACCTCCACATGTGAAACACTTTTCACAAACACAGTCACATGAAGACATTCTGGTCCAACCAGTAGATGGCGTGTGTGCTGCGGCAGGCGAGCAGCCTTTCCCTGGCGTTATGTGCTGTGTAATTACCAGAACATTGCTGTGAGATACAGCTCACCTTAATGAGCTAGTTCTTCTCTTTCTAAAGATAATCCATCCGTTTATCCCCACTCCCCTGACTCTCATAAAAATGATTTTCTTTCTAAATTTAATTCAAGCAAACGAGAGGAGGGGAAGGGTGGAGGAGTATTCTGTGCAGCAGCAGCAGCAGCAGCAGCTGTAAAACACTCTGAGACTAACAAAGTTGGACATTTTACAGGCAAGAAATGGTCAATATGGGAAAAATATAAACGCACCTTGGGAGATTTCAAGAGTGTCGGACAGATATTTTATGCAGTGGGTAGATTCACTTATACCCACATGCACATGCACACCTCCAAAAGCAAACATTCAGATATTAATACACACACACAGACACACAAACCCTCAATGGTGCTCTACTAGTTTCCAAATTTCACAATGCGAAGGCATCTTCTGAGTTTTTCTCTGCACTGTAGTGTCCATCAAAACTAAAAAAAGTGTTTTCCAAAAATATAGTGGATAAAGTGAAAACCGTGTTCCTTGCCAAAACAAAACTCCCACAAAGCTCCAGGCACAGGTACGGTCCGCACTTCCTGTGTCCCTCCAGCCTCCATAGCTGATGCCTCCACACCATGCATCTTCATTGGCCCTCTGACAAGCAGGGATGTGTGAAGTTCTCATTTCCACTCTCTTTATTTATATCTCTCGCCTGCTATTTTGATCCTGCCTAGAATACAGAATTAGTGACCCCCCCCCAGCCCCCCCCCCCCCCCCCCCCCCCCCGCCCTCTCC
>NC_065521.1:21554020-21831904 GCF_006386435.1 Epinephelus moara
CCCCCCCCCATCGCCTCGTCCTTGGATTTAGCTGAAGGGCATCTCGGCTATCCAGGAAGAGTGCTCCATTGTTTTTGTAGCTATTTAACGTCATCTGCAGCTCTGCAGTAATAGGTAGGAAATGTTAATGATGGTGGAGTTATAGGAGGTCATGGTGTTTTGTATGATGGGTGTTCAGCCCCAAGAGAGACCACAGTTGTTAGCGTCTTTTGCTTTTAGCAATTGTCTTGGGATGACTCTTCAGAAAGGATACTGTGTAAAGACAGTGTTCTAGGATATGGTGTGTGTTTAAAAGCACCATGTTTTCTGAACTGTTTCTTCTTGGTGTGGAGCATCAGTTCTGCAGCATGCGCATCAAGCACACAAAAATAGGACTTGGTATCAAGACTCTGTACTTTCATAAGGACGAACCAAATGTATCACTTAGTATCAAAAACTGTCAAGTAAAGACAGCTGGCATCTTCACATTGGAAATTTTGAAGGTCCAGTGTGTAGAATTTAGGGAGATATATTGGGAGAAATGTAATGTTATATGATAAATATGTTTTCTTTAGTGTATAATCACTTAAAAATAAGAATGGTTGTGTTTACATTACCTTAAAATAAGGCGTTTATGTCTACGTAAAGAGCGAGTTCTCATCCACGGAGATCACCATGTAGCATTACCATGTTTCTACAGTAGCCCAGAATTAGCTATCGTGGTTAGCAACCCCTCTGCAACAAATAGCATCATAAAAACTTAAAAAATTATTTAATATGAAAATGCTTTTTTCAGTATTTTTATCAGTTTGAATTGCCAAGTCCATTTGTTTTGGAGAGACAGAGACCTCTGCAGATAATTCGGCTCCCATTAAATGTGTCCGACATGCCAAACAGCATAGGAAAAACACTGATTTGTAACATAAAACTGGTTTATTCAGTGTTTTTACCAGACTTTAATCACCTGGTCTGTTTGTTTTGGAGAGGAAGTAACCTCTGCAGATAATTTGGCTCCTGGTTAAAATCTCCTGAGCAATGATCATTAAAGAAATTCTAACCGGGAGCTGGTTGTAATCTGTAATCCTCACTGCTATATACCAGTAAATCCCCCTAAATCTTGCACGCTGTTCCTTTAAATCAACATTTTGCCACTTTTACATGATTTTATTCAGGCAGAGTTATTGTATGGATGCTTGTGCTTAGACAGCACTTATCATTTTCGAGAAAGTGTGCTTCCTTTGCTAAATGAAAATGAGGTTTGTAGAAGAAAAACATGTATTGCTAAGGGTACATTTTGGTATCAGTACCAATGTTCGCATCAGTATGAGTATTAAAAAAATTGTCAATATCCAGCCATACATGAAAACTACAACGCAAACATTCTCTGGTACTGACAAATGATGCTTCTCTCTCCTTTTTGCTTTGCATAACAGACATGATTTTGCCTATAGCTCTCATAGCTAATAACCCCATTTTCAGACACTCTACATCCTACACACACACACACACACACACACACAATACCTGGAAAAATACCTACGTGCAAAAACACACATCCATATGCACTCATAAGCCCACAGTCTTTATGCAAACATGCTGAGTTCATTCAAACACAGCAGCTGCAGTTAGTTGTATGACAACAGACGTTCATATGTGGCACTAACAATACGGAAGGCAGTTTCAAACAAAACTCATACACAGGCAGGGATCACATCCTAATGTGCCAAATGACAACAACCATTGTGGTGTATCACTAATGTCAGTATGCTGATAGGAGTGTTATTGTGGAGCTAAAAGGAGAGAGAGAGAGAGAAGTTCCAGTTCATTTCTCTAGGTGGATTGGAATGGAAATGATGTGTTGCTACGATAGATGGAGACACATTGAGATGAGGGAGTTTTAGTGCTGTGATGAGGAAATAGAGGTGTTCTGTACCATTGGCTCTGATGGAAAGGGGAACATTAAGGCTGTGTGTGTGTGTGTGTGTGTGTGTGTGTGTGTGTGTGTGTGTGTGTGTGTGTGTGTGTGTGTGTGTGTGTGTGTGATGTGTTTAAGAAAGTGTTAGATAAAAAGTATGTGTGTGTGTGCTGAGAGACAGACATGTGTGTCTGCACATTTATGAGCATGTCAACCTCTCCTCTCACCCGAAGCCTCTCGTTTTGATTTTTTTTTCTCTCTCCCTCTCTGTCTCTTCACAGGGGTACAAGAGGAAAACCGAGGCGGCTAAGAAAGAGTACCTGAAAGCCTTGGCCGCGTACCGAGCCAGTCTGGTTTCCAAGGTAACGCTTATGACACACAGGCCCTGGCTAAGACTGATGATGGATTGGATGGAAAATCCCTGCTAATGGTCTGGGCGGGGCTTCTTTGGGATGATGTTGTGGTGGTGGTGGAGAGGGTGGGGGCATGTGATGCAAAAGAGCAAACCGTATTTGGAACAATACCTGATTTCCATAGGGTGCAGATGTTGGGGGGTTGGGGATTGTAGTTGGTATGGTGATATAGCTGGGGGAGGGGTCAGCACGAGCATATGGCCGAAACATCTATGAGGGATGGAGGATAGGAAATGATTGCTCCCTCATGTGCGATACGTAACATCAGGTTTCAGTTATATATGTATCATTAGAAAATACGAACCCTAAATTTATCTCACGCCAAAAGACACCTGTGTCATGCGTTAGATCATCCTCCGTCTCGTCATCTAAAACAGGAAGTACATTCAAATCAAGCAATCATATCCCTTCTCCGCTGCTTCCACCAATGACACCTTCCTGCTAATTCGGATCTATGACATCCTTTTTGCCCTGTGAATGATGGAGTCTTGTATGCACCAGCATAGTAGCACTGGGAATAAAGAAAGGCAAGGAGGAGGGCTGTGGATTGCATTGTTTAGTGCCGTCTTGTATTAACAACACACAATGTAGTGTGGGGAAGATTCCTTTTGTCATTCCATTTGTTCTGCAGGCAAACAGCCTCATTTCTCTGCCCAGGCTCCTGCATATATGTGTGGGTGTGAATGTGTGTGTGTGTGTGTGTGTGTGTGTGTGTGTGTGTGTGTGTGTGTGTGTGTGTGTGTCCCTCTCCCTTTCCCATCTATCTGTCAAGGTGTCTATTGATCATTACCCCGGCCCCAGCTCTATTCATACAAATGGGCTCCATTACCTTCTAATCAACACTGATGGCTGGAGATGAGCAATCTGACAGCTCATCATAGGGGCCTGGAGAGGGCGGGCCGGAGGTGGAGGTGGGGGTATTTTGTAGGTGCTGCACCTGCTCAGAGTGATACTGTTCAAAACAAGAAAGGTCAAGTTTGGTGGAGTTTGGTGTTTTGCTTTAAATCACCGCCTCAGTTTGACCCTGTTTCTCCATCTGTCAGAGCGTCTACATGTGTGTGTGTGAAGTGGTGCAAAGTAAATAGTGAAAGCTGTCAAGCCGAAGATAGACAGAAAATTAAATATATACAGTCTCATTTCACAGTGAGCATCAATATGCTGAAAAAGATTTGCAGTTAGGGGCTTTGAGTGTCAACTGTCCTGTTAAAACTGTATCGGGCAGCTGCGTCAGGCAAGCCAGAGACACGTAGTCTCTCTGTCAGCTGCTTGATTCTGTAGAGAAGCAGCTGATGACAATTTTGGCTGAATCGACCAGTACTGAGGAAGGCAGGAAATGTTTAAAGGGAAATTCCAGTGTTCTCAACCTGGGCGTTATTGTCACATATTTTTCAGTTATGACTACTCGTCGTGATAACATTTCACTCATCGCCCAACTGTAAATGTGACATGATCTTAAAGGAAAAGTTAAACATGATGGGAAATTTGTTTTCTTACTAACAGTTAGATAAGAAAATTGAAACTTCATGTGACGCTGAAGCCAAGATATGGTTAGCTTAGCTTAGCACAAACACTGGAAACAAGGGGAAACAGCTAGCCTGGCTCTGTCAATCTAACTGTCAGCAAGAAAATGATTAAACATGTTTCCTTATCTCATTTCCGATTACTTCAACCCTTGTTTTTCAGTCCAACAGAGGTAAAAACAGAAAGTAGTCCGCTGGAAATCCCTGCAGCTGTTGTAAGAAACAGCACAGCAGAGCGATCCACTTCTTTATCAACAAGTAACGGAATTTCCCTTTAAGATTCAGGTCAGGGCTGCAGTTTTGTTTTAAGCATAATGGATGCTGCTGGTAAAAAACAGGGAGGGGATGTTGTGATCAGAGCTTGATGAATGATGATTTATGTGGCGGTGATTTACATGTAATTAATTGAAAAAGTTAGTTATCTCATTAAAATTCCGTTTCATTCACCCACAGACATACAACGACCCTGAACCAAAAAGTGCCCAGCAGACCAGCCAGCCCTCCCACCTGCTGCCCCCGAAGCAGCCTCTGTACAGCGTGCCCCCCCAGCCCTCCTCACCCTACCTGGGCCCGCCGGGCTCCTTCCCCCTGTCAGACCTCCAGAGCTACGCAGGGCCGCCCCGCCACACCCTGGCCCAGACCCTCAGCCAATCCCAGATGCTGCCGCCCAGCATGAGTGCCTCTCCCCCAGCTCCCTTCCAGATCAGCCCACCTCTGCACCCCCATGCCCAACTCTCCCTGCATCAGAGCTCCCTGCTCAACCAGCCAATCCGCATGCAGCAGTCGCAGCCAATCATCTCACACCAAATGGGGCTCCAGGCGCCGCTGCACTCCCCTCCTCTCAGCCAACAGGTTGGTCTCGCCATTATTAATATGAAAAAAATGAAACATAAACATGATTGAACACATAAAATATACACCTAAACACATTTCATATGGCTGTAATGCATTTCTGGCTATGATTTGAATCTTAATAATACCTATTGTCTTTAATCAGTTGCTGATATTTACTGAAAAACTCTCAATTTAACCTCCTTGTATTGTATAACAGGCCTCAAACAGACTTTTAGCATATATTTGAAGAAGGACAAAGTCCAGTCTGCAGGAATATTTCCGAAAACTTGACTTTTTTCTCTAATTTAGTGGCGAATGAACCACTTCCTCCTTTCCCTCTGAGCTGAAAATGTCTCCAGTCCAGCAGGGGGTTGTCATGGCGGTGTAAGAAGTGTGATTTTAAGACCCATTTTAACCAAGCAATGAGAGCAAATGGAAAGAGAAAAAAAAAAGTGTCTCCCACTCACTAAGCTCAGGAGCAGCTGATAAAGACCACTGGCAACATTTGGCCTCACACAGTAGCATGGCTCAGCAAACTCTAATGGCTAGCCATCTCAAAGCCAGAGCGATATATAACCCTCTTTTCCTCTCTCCCTCTTCACCGGTCTACAGGGATTCTCCCATATTCAGGCTGATTACCAGAACAGTGTCGGGGGCTCACAGTCTCCAGGGGCCCCTAACCCAGTGCACGGCCAGAACCCTGACTGGGACAGCGAGTACTGCAACAGGGACTGTGGACCCAACCACTGCGGGTGAGCTCACCTCATGTTGTGTTATGGTGGTGGTGATTGTTGTGTGATGGTTATGATGGTTTACAAGAGGAAATCACTTCCACTTGGCCTTGTATGGAAGATCATTTCCACCAGTGTGACGTAAAAGAAAAGATCCCTCTAAGTCATTATAATGAGACATTTAATCAAAATAATGACTCAATATTTTAAATGATAACAAATGGTACTAAGTCAAAATTTTGATACAGTTTCTCATGATTTTGACATAAGTAAGGCATTATTTTGAGATCATTTAGTCATTATTTTGAGTCATAATGTCATTATTTTGAGATTCTGTCATTTTGAGGAAGTTTCTCATTATTTTTGACATACTAACTCATTAATTTCAGTTTCTCATTATTTTTGAGATACTAACTCATTAATTCAAGAACGTTTCTCATTATTTTGACATACTAACTCATTAATTTCAGTTTCTCATTATTTTGACATACTGACTCATTAATTTCAGTTTCTCATTATTTTGAGATACTAACTCATTAATTCAAGAAAGTTTCTCATTATTTTGACATACTAACTCATTAATTTCAGTTTCTCATTATTTTGAGATACTAACTCATTAATTTAAGAAAGTGTCTCATTATTTTGACATACTAACTCATTAAGTCAAGGAAGTTTCTCATTATTTTGAGATACTAACTCATTAATTTAAGAAAGTTTCTCATTATTTTGAGACACTAACTCATTAATTTAAGAAAGTTTCTCATTATTTTGAGACACTAACTCATTATTTTTAAATGCTGAGACATTATTTCGAGACGGTTTCTCATTTTAATGGCCTACAGGATCTTTTTTCATCACACTGGCAGAGAAGGGCTTCTTTAGCCATGAAAAGATGGTCCTGAATAAAAATGTCTTTGCCTGTGTAAATCCAGTCCAGGAGATTTGATTGTTGAGAATATTAAGCAGTTGTCTGACAGTTACTCATTTTCCAAATGAGTTGCTCTAAACCACTTCACTTTCACACTCAGAGACTCAGACAGTATTAATCATAAACTGCGATTTCTCTGCTAAAGCAAAGCATCTCCTTGAAATTGAAATGAGTAATGCAGTAGTAGAACAATGCTATTACCCAGCTTGGAAAAAGTGTGACATCCAATTAAGTTTCCCTGTGTTTCGCTCAGCACACATTGCCTTATTGAATCAAGCTATTCAAGCAGGTACAAGAGGAACATTGTTTGTCTCACACCTGAAACTTGGTGTTGCTATTCCGAGAGGCAGCCGAGCTGGAAGTCAGTATCTCCCGTATTTAGAGCTGATTCATCTGTATGTCAAATGGGATCACGCCTGGGTCAAATCATGTTTGATGCTCTTTGAAGTAGATTGAGTCTTTGCTTAAACCTTCTCCCTCAGTGTCAGATCATAGTAGTTTTCGAGTTTTGGAGCGTGCTGAATTATTTCCAGTGTGTCAGTGAAGATAACTGGAGAACAGACTTTGAATTTTGACATTTGGAGTACCAAGCGATCTGCAAATTCTGACTTTTGTATTTTTTATTTTTTTTTGTACTGATTGATGTCTGTTGTTTGTCGACAGCTTTAATGTTTTAGCGCTACTTTCTTAGCCAGGTCTTCCTTGAGATAGATGTCATCATCTCACTGGGATTTCCTGGTGAAATGTAGGATAAATATCGTCAAATGTATTGTCATGTATCCAGACATGCGTTAATGTTTTGTTTTTTTTCCCTCAGCAGTGGCATGGGAGCTCGGGACAAGCCTCTCTACCTCACTTGAAGTTGAAAGACCTCCAAATGTCAGACTCCAGGGAGCTTTCCACCATAACAACGACGTCATCGATGTATCTGCTTCAACACCATTTCACCATTTCGGTTTTTCTTTTCTTTTTTTTTTTCTTTTTTTGTGACGGATTTCGAAAATCCCAAAGACTGCTACAGTAACTTCACCTATTTGCCAAGCACTTAGATCGGCCAGAAGCCCGAGGCACTTCTCTTGCTGTTTTTTTTTTTTTTTTTTGTTCGGCTTCTTTCCCTTATCATTGAACTTGATTTTTTTTTTTTGCGGGGGCAGTGAGCTTTAAGCTCATGCCAACATACTGAAAATGAAGACCAAAAAAAAAAAAATGTCTTCTCATTCTGTTTTGAATTTTTTTAAAGATGCTCTCTCTCTACTCTTCACTCCATTACCCTGTGTTTGCCATGGATTGCCCTCATCGGGGAGGTGAAATGCTCTAAGCATACTCAAAGCGTAGGGGTCTTGGGTAGAAAAGCTAATGCAGGAAACTAGAATATAGTCACCTCAGCAGGGGTGGATGTACTTCAGGACAGACTGAAACACCCCGACTGAGTAAAAGCAAAGCGAAATTATAATGAAGATAGTCACATACACTTAAGACATTTGTAAATCATCCTCGCCCCTAGTAAAGGACTCCCTTCTTTTCCTTTCTTTCTCACAGAGTGATTGTAAATATCACCAAAATGGATCCCTCTTATGTGTGTATTTAGCTGCAGTCCCTTGCTTTCTTTTTTTTTTTTTTTTTTTTTTGTTTTAAACATCCTTTTCGTTTGGTTATGTGATTTTCGTGCAGGCGGATTCAGTGAGGGAATACACACACTAAAAGTTGTGTTGAAACTGTGTTCACTGGTCTTGTTTCTCTCCAAACGCGCGAGAGAGAGAGAAATGCAAAGACTGTAAAACGCTCCATTTCCTCCTCAAACTGGCGGAGCTCTGATAGAGAGTGTCGCTCTCTTCACACGGCCTCAGGACGTTACAGAACTATAGAGGTCAAAGGTTGATACCTCTCCTTTTAGCTCCTCCTCCTCTCGGGTCAATAAGGGCCACAACCCCACCCACCCCTCCTCCTCCCACCTGTAACCCCGCCCACCCACCCGTAGTCCTGACACCACTTGTACAGGTGAATAAAGAAAAAAAAAAAAGTTGCTAAATGTGAAATGTTACTAAAGAAAAAAAAACATAACAGTGGGTTTTAAAGTTTTTGACTAGTTTTATTAGGTGTTTTAGAAATTGTGTTGAACTCATCTTTATCATTTTTTGTGAAGAAAAAAAAAAATTCCGAAGATATTTTGTTTTTCACTGTAGCAGGATTTGCGTTTCGGAGGAGCAGTCATGGGGGTAGATATTTTAAGTTTGTGTATAAACCTGCCAAATGTATTTCTTTGATTTGTAAAGCCAGTGATGAGAGAACCCATTTTGTTTTTGTTGAATATCATTTGTTTTACAATATGGTCATTCTATTTAATTTGGTTGCAGGTTTCACATCTATTTATGAATGATATGAAGTAACATTTTGGCTTATTTTCATCAGGGTGCATTATTATTATGATTATTATTATTATTGATTAAAACAACATTATTATTAGAATAATAAATATTTTTTCAGAAATTGTTGTTGGTGCAGAACCAGTGCACCAGCATTAGATTCATTTTGTGTCACAAATACTTCTTTTGTTTTCTTTTGTCTGTAATAAAATGTTTAAAGTGGAGAAACTGATGTGCATGTCTTCATTTTATTTTATTTACTGATTCCTGACACATTCATTAGTGATGTGAAGAGTGGATCCTGATGGCTGCAGTTGCCAGTAAACATAACTTTGCATTTGCCTGCACACGTCTGAGGTTAATTAGGAGAATTATCTTTGATGTCGTAGGAAAGTTAATGTGCTGTCACGTGGCTCATTAGGTGAGGAGCTTATAGGCTGCACGCCGTACCTTTTAATGAACTTTAACCTTTCCACAGTTTTTTTTTCTCCTCATACAACCAGACATGATCAATATAGTATATCAAGCAACATTTCTCTGCCCGCTGGTCGTGATGTCTGGTAAAGGTGTGATGATGAAACTCAGGCTTGATGCAGCAGTACATGGTCTTTCAGAGAACTACCTGAGAAGAAAAATAGGACTGCCTTTTACTTATGAATTTCACAGTTGGATTAAAGGTAGAATAGAAATGGAATCTATCATCACTCCCCCTCCCCCTTCTTTCTCTCTCCTTCTCTCTCCTTCTCTCTCCCTCTCTCCATGATGATGATGGCGATGACGCAGTGCCCCCTACAGCTGATTCATAAAACTTGCAGTGTTTCGCAGCTCTAATCTAAAAAGAATCAGTTCATTACAGCGGCCTCAGCTGTACACCTTGGACATGGTGAAGTGTGATACTGACATGTTTTAATGATGATAAAGGACATCAAAGGGCCTTTATTTATACTCTTATTTACTGGGTGGATTCCAGATGTGAATGTGTGTAACAACGTGAGCGTTAACAGGAATTAAAGAGGGCATTGCTCTCAGCAAAAGTACCCTTAAGAATATATTTAAAAAATGCACTCATGAAGATACATCTGTGAGCAAATGGGGGCAGAATATCCTTTAAATGCCAACAAAGGAGGAAAAATTGAAGATTTAAAGCTGCACATTGATTTAAAGATGGATGTTTGATATAGAAACACCATTATCGCTGATTGCAGCTGTATGGCAGCAGTAAGGTGGTGGACTGGACCTCTCTGCTGTTTCACCATCTCTTATTGATGTTCCTCTATCTCCATCTGCTGGTGACAATCAGCACTGGATGTGGTGCGTCTCTGCTTCCAACATCAAACATTGCACATGTTTCAGAAATGCAATTTGAGATATATATAAAGAGAAACAGAAGTGTTTTTTAAGGGAAACTGTGTCCTTTATTCAAAATTCACCCATGTTATTCCTGCGGTCTGAGACAGTCCCGAAATATTAGTAAACGGTGCTAAAATAGTGCAAGAACTCAAATTTGTGATGTCACCAAGTACGCACATGGTGATAGAGACATGGGCTTGTTGTTCTTGAGAGGCCACTTTGTTTGAATAGTTTGTATTATATGTTGTATTTGTTGCATTTAAATGTGTTTTGATTGGCTGCTACCTTGGGCAGGTCTCTATTGTAAAAGGGATTTTCAATCTCAATGGGACTTCCTGGTTAAAAAAAGGTTAAATAAATCAAAGTAAATAAAGTCTGGAGCTGCTCCATAGACAGTGAATTGACAAAGATGTTTTTGATTACACTGAGAGCACTCAGGGGAATGTTCTGAGTATATGGGTGCATTTTCTGTTTCAGAACTGAGAACACTTCAATAGAAAAAAGCTCATTTAGGTCTAAAAAATATAATCCAAACATTCTGTGTGTCCACAAAATCAGTCTCCCACTCATCGTCTATGGAGCAACTCCAGACTTTATACCCTTTGACATCACAAGTTTGAGACTTACTTCTCTGGTTTCTGTCTTCAAGACTCATGTTCACAACTATTGATTCAACCTTCCTAGGCCATGGAAATAACATATTGGAAGTCTTTATTTAGGTGGTGTATGTTCTCCTTTAAGTGTGTCAGATGGTGCCAAAAACCATTTAGTCTATAAGACTAAAAAACTGGTAGTTCAATTAAGATTTTGTAGTGAACCTAGCCAAAAATCTACCATTGACTTTCACCCTACTGGCAGGATTTTTCTTGTTTAATGAAAAATAGATCTCAAAGACTCAACATCAACAACTAAATTATGTATAATGATTAATGATGATGTGTTTTGCTGTGAAGTTGACTCAATCTCACCTCAGCTTTAGTTATATATAACTGAAACATGCAGATGTAGTTTTGCCTCAGGGGTCATATCAGAGCGCAAAAAGCTGCAGGAAACTGTGAAGAATTATACGTGTAGTAGTTATTTAAGTCTGTAAAAGATATTTTAAAATAGTATGTTGCATGTTGAGGACTGCTTATAACAAACTTAAGTCACGTTTATGTTTACTTTTTATGGAAATACCAAAAGTCCTGCACTCCTGAGAATATTAGGTTCGACTTTACCTGAATATGTGACCTGATTTATTATTTCACAGATTAAATGAACTGGTCAAGTCCCTGTAAGATGCCCTCCCTCCCTTTCTGCACAAGGTATCAAAATACTCTATACGTCACTTGTGCAATATTGCCTCCTTGTCTGTCCAATCTCCCATCACTAATATTGTCTCCAGCAGCTGTGATACTGGTTCCATCAGCAGCCATCAGACCCTCTCATTTCCTCCTCAGACGGATATGAACTCTCCTGACAGCACAGGCACCGGCAGCGCCATTGTCTGACGTCCAACAAACAAGACAAGACAAACAAGAGAGGACAGAGCATTTCATACAGATCACTACCCAAACACTTGATGGCTGAGATGATACCGCCGTTGGAGGACATTTTGAGAAAATCGTGCCTCATGAAACATCCTCATTTGGATAGGAGCTATCTTGTGTTTTGGGATCGCTTGTTCTATTAGAAAGTGTTATCTGCAGAGAGGCTGGGGCTGGCCTTTTGTTAACTGATGCAAGTACATTATTAGGACACTGCGTTTACGCAGCAGTGAGGAATCTGATTTCGACCCTCTCAGGAACACTTCTTTTGTTGGGCTGCACAGAACACAAACAGTGAGGCCAGCTTTGAACAAAAATATGTTTATTGTTACATGTACCCGCCATGGTCACTGACATACAACAGTCACAATAACTGACACATAGGTACTTTCGATTTCCAAGATTAAAAATATGCTAATAGAGTTTTTTTTTCTCTATAACATTTTCATTAGGCAAATACCATTAAAGGCATTATCAGTCATACACACAGTAACACTTTGTACACAGAGATACAGTATGTTGTGCGTAACATGAAATATATGATGGGGTCTGTAGAAATCATTTATCTTTATAGTCAATAAATGATTTAATGTGTGTGTTTTTTGACACCCTCTGTTTTCATTTAATCAGATTAATTAAGAAAAGGGCACATACTGAACTCTTTCATCAACCATTCTGCTGTTAGTGTTGCGCATGCAGCCATCTGACTGCTGCAGATGTGTAACTCATGGCGTGGAAAAGGTGCATTATATTCAAACGTTTGTTATAAACTTTCATATCAGATTCTTTTTTCTTAAAATCTGGTGTAAACATTCAGTTCTTAAGGGGGTTGTTGGGTTTGGGGTTTAATTACACATGTGCTATCCTCTCTTTGCGTGTGTGTTTATTTCCATGGTGGTTATTTTTAAGATTTTAATGGTCATTGTCCAGTTTGTTGTGGTGCCTTGGTCAGATTTCCATTCAATCAGCTGAACACTTCAGCTCCACTCATGTTGGAGGAGTGGCACTCATTTTTCGGTTTTGTATCTCCAACCAATATGCTTTTTTAGCCATTTCAGTGTATGTATTTCCAGTTGATTGGGCTAGTGGCGCCGCCAAGGGGTGGCCCCCTCACAAAAATAATTGGAGGCCTCTGCACGGTGTTTTTAAACTCGATCAGACTTGTTCCCAGTGAAAGTTTTGTTTCTTACAATCAATGTACTCCTTTAAATTAAAGCTGTATATTTGTCTTTTTAAGGGAAAGGACAACCAGCCTATCTGAAGAACAATGAATCGCCTAGCTCATGCATGTAGAGATACATAACAAGATTTTTGTGGAAGTTAAAATGTTAACCGTACAGGTATTAGTCTGTGCACATCAGATATTTAGTTACATTAACTGTAAAATCAGAAACCATGGTATATCAGTATAAGATTCTTTAACTAGCCATTATATTACAACAGCATAATAGAATTCCTGAAATTCAGTTAAGGATTTTGGTTTTGGTGCCACCCCAAACCACTTTTCACACATGCAATGCAAACCTGAAATTATTTAGACATCATCCGCAGAAGCTGTATGTGAATAGGATGAATAGGACAATAAACAGATTTTACTCTGCCAGCTCCTTATACAAAGTCTGTGTAATGTCCGATGGAGCCCATGTGTGAATAGAGCAGGTCATTGTCTGTCATCGAGCAAGTGGGCATGTTGATGATATTTCTATCCTGCTGCTCAGGAAAAGGTAAAGAAGAGGATGGCAGCATAAATGTCGAACCGGATATTCAAGCACTTCAAGCACTTAAGGGCCAAAGACGAAATCAATTTACCAATTTACAGGGACAACCAGAGGCTCTGTTTTTTATGACCAAATTACAAACCAGCTACGTGACCGCCGTGTAATCCGTGGCATGTCCTCCCTCCTGCACACTCTACACAGACGCCATCCCTTTGATTGAACCAGAGTATTTCAAGTAGGAGGTGAGGACATTTGTGACACAAACAGACAATCTCCTGCTGTGTGCTGCATGTGTGAAAGGGAAACTGCGGACAATGTCTGGACCTGATTCTGTAGACAGGTCCAGACATTGTCAGAGTTCGTATTAGGAATGGTTCAAGATGTTTAGTAGCCCAATCTGGCCACCCCTATGAAGACTTTATGGGGGCGCCACTGGATTCGGCAGTGTCCTGCAAAACTGGATTGTAGAGGCTGATAATCCCCTAACCAATGGTTGATGTTTAGGGACTGTCTCTCTGTTCTGTGCAAAATCTAGAAACCTTTTACGACCAACACACCCTCCTTTTTTCCTCTGTGATCATGAGTAGACTGGGAAAGTGCTTACAAAAACTTTGGGCAAACCTCAGATGTTCAGTTTCAAAGATTTTATAGGTAAAATCATAAAGCAAAGTTTATGTCACTGAACAGCAACATTCATTCTGGTCTTATAGTGACAATAAAACAAAAAACAGCTGGAATATCAGCACTGGCATGGCTGGCACAGATTATAGATATACAAGCAGTACAAAACACTAACACTAGGATGGAGTTGTCTAAATACAACCAGAAGGACATCTATGCAGGTCTTCAGTTTCTTACAATAATGCCTCAGATACAGCTGCTGGTATCCACTGCCATTTCATTAAATATCATCACACATGGAACGCTGACTCTGACATGGTTTGACGTGAGATTAAAATGACACAAGAAACTGCTTCACAGCGACACATCTTCAGTAAACATGACAGACACTGTTTTATCTCACTTTAGCTTGTGCTTTCAGATAGCGCTGTGGATCCATTTTACAAATGAATACAAAAAAACAACATATATTCAACACAAATATTAGTAACGTGTGAGTATGATGTAATCAGTGTTATGCTAGACTAGTTAACCATTTCCTCTTCCAACCCTGACCGTATTTATACACTGTACACTGTCAGTGATTGTTTCTTACAGTATGTGAGGTCTGTGGTCACCTAAGATTAGTCCATACATCATTAACTGTAAGTTATTAGCTTTCATTTTCTATAAAACTGTAACCTATAAATAATCTATGTATAGTTTGGTTGTTAGAGTTAATCTTGTCTCGCTAAGCTACTCATTTGTACACTTTAAGTATTAAAAAAAAAGTGTGTATTTTAGGCCACTAGAGGGTGTCGTATGCAGCTTCTAACATTGTGTTGGTATCACACAGTTAATTATGTATCCGCAACAATTTGGGGAGAATGGGGTTTGTTGTCATGCTTTTTAGTTTCATTTGAATCCCTTTAAGACTGTGTTCTTATTGAAGTCCCTTTTAATGTGTAATCGAAGAATAAGGTGTCAGGTAGAAATGGAGTTTGCTTACTCTCTTTAAGCTTATTCTGTTCAAAACAACTGTCAAATACGTCTTGTGCACTTCTGACAACCATCTCCAGTGTGGGGCTCGTTGTCATACACCATGGTTGGTTTGGTCGTCCATATACTATTTTAACAAGGAAAAAAATGGAGGCAATCTTAATTTTATGAATTTAAAAAGCTGAAATTCATTGATTTTTTTTCATTGAAATGCAACAACCTAACAAATTTCCTGCAACGAAAGAACATTAACAGGAAAAATCATCTCTAAAAGTGCCTGTTTCATCCTTATGGAACAATATAAAGAACAATACATGTGACAGCCAACCCCAGTAAGAATGTGACAAGCCTCCCAAACTGAGGTTGTTTGCTAGCGACTAAGCTAACAACCATATGTTGTAGCCTAGCTAAGAAAAACCCATCTATACCTCTCCCTTTGTACTTTTTAATCATAATAATTGTGTTATTATGAACCCTAAAGTCCTCTCACCTCCATGGCATGTGCATTGCTCCTGAAGTGACCCTGTAGGTGACCTTTGACCCCAATTCAGAAAATTTCAGTAGGCATACCAATCATTTTTAACAACACCCTCTAAGGAGCGAGCTCTAATGAATGTGACAACCAACCCCGTTCTCCCCTACTCACATTTTAAGACTTTCCATTTACTCACTTGAAAGCATGTTCTACTATTAAAGGAAATGTAATTGTCAAATAAAGAATAAAAGCAGTGGAAAATGTCAAAACCCGACTACGATTTTCAAATTTGAAACATTTTGTAGTGTTCACAAATTACGCCTTTGTCCACAAGAGCATACAAAAACCCTTCTTTACCAAGATTGCCAGGCCGCCCTCGTCAACACCAATTTGTTCCACAGTTACCATGTTAGTTAAAGCCAAATCACAAAGTGCCAAATCACAAGTGAATGAATGTAAACATATCGAGAATGTTCAGACGGAAAATATTGACACAGTCCTTCATCTTGTTGTGTGAGTCCAGCGTTATTCAGCCGCCTCACGCCGATCCTTCTCCTCTGGGACAGACAAGAAGATCTTCTGACAGAACATGGTGAAGATTTCTGAGGAGAAACAACTCATCACATCAGCCCTGTCTGTTTTCTTTTGCTAGATCACTGCAGGTCCACTGTTGTCAGATTTTATTAAACATGGCATCAACACCCCGGTTTGGTTTTTCCTTTGCGCTGACTACACAAACAAACCCAATGTATCAGTGCCCACAGCTGCACTCGAGCAGATATTCTCACATGAATTTCACAACAAACTGTAATGAATGCTTCTCCGGCCTTGCCCTGAACAAATAGATAAAGGCGGTATTAAAAAAACAGAGATGTCTCACTCACCCAGCATCTTCTTGACCACATGGGGTTTCTTCCACTTGTAGCCCAGTAGGTACGCCGGGATGCCTGTGAGAATAATGCTGCAGCCGACCAGGCACTCAAACGGAGCTGCCCAGAAGGACACCACGATCATGAAGACGCAGCCCAAAACAAAAGTCACAGGGATGAACAGATACACCTGCAGGAAGAAAATACAGCAGATGTAGGCGTTTGTTCCAGTTCGAAAAGAGCGGATAAAATACTAATATTTCACAAGATGACTGCATTTTTAGAAAACTGTGAAATTTATTGACATTGTTCAGGTAATGTGTCTTTTCATACGACATTGTTGCCTTTTGTTATATACAGTGATAATTTGCTAAATGATACATGTATCTTTAAATAGTTGGAACATTACAGCTTGCTACGTACAGTGTAATTACATTGCAGTTAGGGTGTAATTTTTTGTACCAACGGTGTACCTGTACAGCGCGTACACATACGTATAAGTAGGTACAGGGGAACAAGATGTGAAGTTATGGAATAAAGGGGTAACAATTCCAATAACAATTTTATTTTATATGTTTTGTAATATTTGGAAATAATTAAATGTCGTGTTTGATATTTGTTAACTTTCTCATAAACATATTATTTGGTAAGATGGATAATCCATTGTTTTTATTCAACTTATTGTGGGGCAAATTTGTATACACTTTGTCACAGACAGCCACAAATGGGAACGAAATCAACCATTTATATTGTAGTCAGCATACATTATAACAATGTTGTACTTAAAAGGAGCACACCCCATAGTTATTCTGAAAGTACATGTAACAAAGGGGGGGGGCTTGCGTTTTATCTTATATAGGCTATAGCTATATTTGTATTTATCTTATTTGTATTTATCTCGTGGGATGAAAGGAGGCTGTGCACAGAGCTGAAAAAGGTAAGCTTGCACCTTGAGGAGCTGTAATGCCAGTCGAACACAATTGCCAGGGAGAAGATATTAAATGTTTTAATGACTCTAAGATTGTCAAAATGTGTTTAAACCGAAGCGCAGGTAAGTGACAAGTTGGAAACGAGCGTCGGGCAATCAAGTAAACACTGCTCTGTTCATTATGTTGTGCATATGTCTATAAAAAATAATTGTTGACCAAAAAAATGAAGTATCATCCTCATCCAAGGAGTGGCTCATGACACACTTTGTTTTGCTCTACAGGCAGTGCACAACAGCAAACCTAGCGGTGAAACAATTTCACTTATTGCCCCTTTAACTGAGGATGTGATTAGAATGGAAGCCCATTTCTGCCAGTGTTTGTTTGGACTAATTAATGTTGCAGCACCTTACCAAGATAAAGCAGGCGGAGCGCTGGTTGTCCCGCATTGTCAGTGTGATAAAGAAATGAGATCCTGTAAGTCATTATACTGACATACTTTCTCGAAATAATGACTTAGTTTCTTGCAATAATGAAAAAAGAATCTCAGAACAATGAGAAACTTTCTCTAAATAACGACTCAGTATCTAAAATTAATGGGGGAAAAAATCTCAAATAATAAAAGAGTATTTGAAAATAAAGTGAAACTTTCTCCAAATATTGACTTAACGTCTCTAAAATAATGAGAAATTATACCAAGTGATGACTTTGAGAAAATTTCTCATTATAATGACTTATAAGATTTTTTTTCATCATCACACTGGTAAAAAGGGCTTCCATAGTGATACCAATGTTGATAATGACATTATAAGCAGTTGAAGTTTCGGGTGTTTGGGTAAATATTGGGTTATCTGTGTATATCATCACATCACCAGCTGAAACCACTGATGGCAAGTGACTAAACAGAATTACTGTCCTTAAGTACAATTTTGAGGCACATGTACTTTACTTAGTATTTCCATTTTTTGCTACTTTATACTTCTACTCCACTACAATTCAAAGGGAAAACATTATTCCACTACATTTATTTGATAATTTTGTTAAACAGTTACTATAAATATCAGATTGATAATAACACAATATAATCAACAAATGTATTATGATGTGACATTATACTTAATGATGAGACTTAATTGATCCTCAGGGGAAATTCATAAGCTACCCAGCAGTATATAAATTAATCAAAATTAACTCCACTTTTACCAGCTGAAACATTAATATGATGTACAAATGAATGCATCAATGACTGTAATCCAATTATATGATATACATTGTAAATGGACCATTTGGCACTACAAGTACTTTTACTCTTTGTACTTTTAAGTGTATTTTGAGCTATTTATTGCTTTGTAAGAGTTTCATCTTATAAAACAAATGGGCTGAGAGCACTCGGGCTCAAAGGGAAGATGAAAGCCTGGTCAACCAAAGTAATATTCCCATGATGAAACAGAAACAAAGAGCCATGTATGCGTGCAAACACCACTCCCTCTGAGCCTGAAAACACAGTATGGGTCCACTTCCAACCCATAACAAGAGCAGTGATACAATGGGGCTTTCATTATTAAAAAAAAAGAGACGGAGAAGAAAAAAAAGTGATTTCTCTATGAAATCAGGACACGTGTTGATGTTTTGGGCAGACAAAGAAACTGGCTGAGGTTCAGTTGGTGCAAAGCTGTTATATGACTTTTACCTCTCAGTGAGTCTCAAAGCCTTTAGGAAAGGCATTTCTCGGACAAATCTCCAGCTCAACGTGGTCTACCAGCTGCAATACAACATTTCAGACACAGGTACTCTACCTTGATTGGCCTTCTGAGGTCGGGCTTGGTAAAGCGCAGCCAGAGCATGCCAGCAATGGCCATGCCAACACACAGCCAGGTGAAGAAGCTGAAGAGATTGATGACAGAGAAGATGTCCTGAGAGATGGCGTACATCATGGACAGTAAACACTGACACAAGGAAAAAGAAAACAAGACTGTATTAGTGTGCATACATAAACACACACACACACACATATTGTACTCCTCATGTTATTTGGAATTATGTTTAAGGTTGATTCTTGTGGAATATGTGCTAAATGCTAAACTAGTTTTTGAGGATCTGACAGAAGGTACCTTGTCTAATAATGAAGCGTCAGTAAAAGTTATACATGACTTGATGCCCCTGTATTTAATATAACCTTGTTGGATGCCATCATAGGTTGCTGGGCTGATTTGACACCAATTATTTCTAAAGCTGATAAAATAAAATATAAAAGTAACTGCCAGATCACTGCTGTTAGTAGCGAGAGTCTTACTGTGAAGATGAGGGATGGCACCGGTGTGAAGAGGTCTGTGTGGACCAAACCCAGAGCAGCAGGGAGTTGACCCTCTCGAGCTCCAGCATAGAACAATCTGGAAAAGAGAACACTCTGTAGGGGCTATTGTGTGATGAAACAGTTGGCCTACAGAAATTTCCAAACAGTAATAGTGTCAGATTTACCCTCATATCATATGAAACTACACAGCCTCCCAACATTCATGAGTGTACACCCCATTAACAATGTGTCCTTACAACAGTGCGTATGATATCAAACAAATTAGCGCCCCTGTAAGTTAGGTTAGGTTTAGGAAAAGAATCATGGTTGGGCATCATCATGTTACTTTCTTAATGTAAAGTTACTTATTTAACATAAACTTACCAACTTAACATAAAGTTGGGTTAGGTTTAGGAAAGAAACGTTACGTAGGCCAGGTTTAGAAGAGTAAAGTTACCTGGGTTTGGTGTAGGAAAATATAGGCATGTAGGTCAGGTTGAGGAAAGTAAAGTCATGTAGGTCAGGTTTAGAAATTGGAAAAAATGGAAATCTTATTATACTTTGAAGTGATCTATTTTGTTTGGTGAATTTTGTTTTGTCCCCCTTGGCATGGGGACATGCGGGATGGATAGTGGCTCATGGATGACTGGACGATTTCTCCCTCCCTGGAGGGGCTCTGGATTTCCAGGGGGTCAAGTTTAGGGAACATGGGGACCTTTGTGGTCTTGAGAGACAATAATGGACATGGAGGACACCTTGTCAGTGACACTGCAGTATAGCCTTGCCTCTTCTTATATTCTGTTTTGCTCAATGCTGGGCATTTCACCTTTGCCTATGATGTCTCTGCCTGTTGTTGTTGTTGTTGGATTTGTCTGTTATTGTTTTTTGTCTGCTCTTTTCTTTTTGTAAAAACTAATAAAAAATAAGTCTAAAATAAAAGAAGAAAGAAATAGTAGAGTCATGTAGGTCAGGTGTAGGAGAGTAAAGTTATGTAGGTCAGGTTTAGGAAAAGAATCACGAACCACAATCATCGCTCTCCGGGGGGAAAGTTGTGTATTTGTTCAAGGACTTTTGTTCCTACTTCCTTCTTGACTCCTGTCAGTGCATTTGTCACATGATCACAGCCTTCATGATTACATTGGTTACAGAATATACATATTACTGGCTCATATTTACATGGGTTATATACAAATTCTGGTGCATTACTTTGCATGGGGAGAGCCTGAAAGACAAATATCTGACTGCACTTTAATCACTGCAAATAAATATTATGCTTGAAACTGGTAAGCAGTCATAGGTTTATGAAAAACTTTTAATTACACACCCCACAAACAAGTATGCCCAAACCTTATTTTTGACCCTAAACTCACTGTTAGAGTGTTTTATTCTCTATGTGCAAACACATACCGTGCTGAGGTGAACAGGGATCCATTGACGGCTCCAAAGCAGGACAGTCCCACAAAGACAGGAATCAGCCAGGACATCACACCCAGATGATACTCCCCAAAACTCTGCCAAACAGCACAGCATATATGAGAAAACCTACCAGCAAGATGCAGCTGACGGCTATGAGGTAAGGTCTATGACAGAAGATTGAAGCTCACCACGGCAACGGCCTCCGACTCGACCATGACTTCAGGGGAGATGGTGGTGAAGTAGGCCAGGTTGGTCAAAACGTACACCACTGTCACTATAGGCATGGATATGATGATGGACAAGGGCAGGTTCCTGTTGGGGAGAAAGGTGAGAGCTTATCAGAGGAAAAAACACCCGACATATGTTCTAATAATATCTGACTGTTTCAACTGTGTTTATGACATTAGTGATTTAGTTTGTGTCCAATTCATGCAGTCCAGTTGGCAAATGTGACCGTGTTATATCAGGTGATTAGTTTCTCACAATTGTCAGTCGTGTTAGATTAATATGAAGCAAAACAACTCAGTATTAAATGCATCATGTCTCTTTCCGTACTGTGCCTCCATGTAATCAACTGATGGTAACAAGCTCAGGCATGGATGAGGGTAGTCATGCTAGTGGCATGTACAATCCTCATAACAACCTTCATCACATTTAAGTCACCTCTCTGGATTGATCATCTCCTCCGTCACATAATTCAGGTAATTCCTAAAAAGAAAAAATAGTTAAACAATATTTTAGGGTTTGTTTAAAGGCTGGACTTACTGTATATTGTATGAAAAGGCAAACAGTTGGCAGCAATTTCTATTTCTGGACTGTAATAACATCAAAATAGGTCACAAATAGCTCACCAGCCTCCAAAAGCAAAGAGACCACTGTACAGAGCCAAGACGATATTGTCCACTCCCATTTTACTGCCTTCAAATGCCTTCTCTGGCGTCAGGTACGGCACATCACCTGCACACAAACAGAAATAAGAAGTTCATTCTGCTCTCCACAAACCGCTTTAGTTCATGAAGTAACTGTGTGCTTGCGTAGACATTTAATGGATTCTCACTGAGGGCTGCTGCCACTCTTTATTTCGCGCATGAAGGCCAGTCTGTTGCCGCCTGCCCTTTGACAGGCTTGACATTTTGCAACTCGCCAGTTGGGGCTCCGTCTGAACACTTAGCCTCCAGGTTTGAGCACCTGCTTTGATGTACTGAAACATAATCAGCTCCTGTCCGGCTGACATTTGAAAATGAGCAGAACTATCTTGTGATAAGTAAACCTCAATCCACTCATTTATCCACAGCAGCTAACGGACAGAGTGTATCAGCTGTCAAGTAGGCTGCGCGCGTGTGTGTGCTTGAAGTCTTGGTTGTGTGAGGCTCTCTGCTCTACCTGTCGCTTTCAGATGGTAATGACTCGGCTCTCCGTGAGGCCTATTACACATACATTATTTTCTCACTCCGTCCCTCTCTCTCGCGCTGTGAAAGACCACAGTGTGACAACAGCCGGCAAGCTTCACAGCGTAGTTGCCATGGTAACGCAGTGTGGCGCACAATGGCGGTGGGTGTGGCCTTGCAAAAAAAAAAAAAAAAAGTGGGGGGAGCAGCAGCAGATGTAGCATGGTGCAGATGATGGCCACACTATTTTCCCGCGCTGTTTTAGTTTGAATGGCGTGGAGCTGATTCAGTTTCTGTGCTCTTCTGGTTTTCAAAAGCTTTTTTTTTTTTGTAGCTGAAGTTACCATTGCACATGGCAATCACATGAGCCACTGCCTCCATATTTAGGGCAATGGTATGGAAGATTCAGCTCATATTAAGATTCACTGTGAGGATAGTGGATTGCTGCAGGCAGATTAATTGTGTGTTTCTAAAGTCCCCACTTTTTCCCTTAAATGCCTAATTCGCTCATATCGTGTTCTGTAACAGATTGCACATATTACATACATACACAGCCTACACACTGTACCAGTGAGTCATGTACGAAACCAATTACGAGTGTTCAGCTTCAAGGTTCACCCACGCAGACACACACATGTACATGGCTGAGCACTTGCTCCAACTCAATCACATGGCTGAGGACAGACAGGCCTTGTGTTCAGACTCAGCAACTGTGCTAACAAACTGAAAAGGAGGGCAGTCTGCTTGGTTGGGCTCATTAGTGTTAGTCAACAATTTGTCGATCATTAGAGACAAAAGAAAGGAACCTCATTTTCAGCAGTGCCAGCGCACACTGAGACAATAATGCATAGAAGTAAACTTACTGGTACTTATTTTATTGCACATTTAGGACCATTGTTACTGCAGCGATTAAAAACAAATAGGAGATGGTTTAACACACTGCACACAGTAGCACACTGGGAAGTACATGCTTATATTGGACGGTGGACAAAGCAATGTCTGTTGGTAAATAATAAAACACGCTTATACTTATTTGCCTATCGAAGAGGATTTGGAGCAAAGTATGATGGAAAGCTGTTAGAATCTATCCAGGTGTCAGCCAAAGGTAGCAATTCACAAGAGTTTTACACATCACTAAGCATATTTGTATTTGGCCGAGATAACATGCCTCAGCACACACACACACACACACACAATCACATCAAATAAGAACCAGTTTTTCGACGAGCCAGCTAACCACCTCCGCCAAGAGAGTTATGTTTTCAGTACGGTTTTTGTTTGTTTGCCAGCAGGTTTACAGAAAATCTACTGACCCGATTTCCATGGAACTTGGTGGAAGGGTGTAACAAGGGCCAGGGAAAACCCAATTAAATTTTACAGTGGCTCTGACTCATTGGCGAGAGACATTAATGATTTTTTTTTTATTATTTTGTTAACATTGCAAGATAGGGAATTTGGCCTTGGCAGAAGTCCGAGTGCCCGTCTTGTTTTCCATGTGTTTGGACCATCTAATAATAAAGTTTTACAAGAGATTTTAGTTAGTGTCAACTTGTCTAAGTCGTCCACTCAAGACTTTTATGTTAAAGCTGATAATTAGAAACTACCCTACCACTCTGTTTCATTAAAGCAGGCCAGTAGTTTTTCTGTAATCCTGCTGGCAAAGTGTTAAACAAACTGACTTCTTGGTGGAGGTAATGACACCAAATAGGGAAATAAATAGCTTGAACTGACAACCCAGGTGGCAATTGATATGAATATGCTATAAGGCTTTTTAATACTGTGTTATCATTGCTGCTTTTGGTTTCTTTGTGTTTTGTAGAACTGTGGCCACAGGATGCTACACATCACAGTTTTACACGATCTCTGAATGAGCCTGTGAGTAGGTGGGACTCACCTGTGGAAATCTGGATGAAGCCAAAGAGGATGATGATGACCAGGGCGAACAATTTGGAGGCCGTGAACAAGTCTTGCACTTTCGTGGCTGCTCTCACACTGATGCAGTTTACAAACGTCAGGGAGGCTACAGGAGGAGGTGAGATACAAGAAAGAGCGTAGAATTAGGATTAGGGGTAAAATCACCATCAATAAGTGAATATCAATTATTTTTCATCTTCAAAGTCTTTGTAAGGTAACCTCCGCCAACAACATCCACTCACTAAGACACAAGCAGGCAATGAGCTTGGCGGCGCTGTCGGGCACGCTGCAGTTTGGGTAGAGAGGTTTCAGAAGGTAGGTAGCGAACACCAGCGACACCACATACTGCGATGACGGCCGGATGATGAGCATCTCTACCCACAGCTTTAGAAAAGCCGCCAGTTCGCCGTACACCTCCAGGATGTAAGTGTAGTCTCCCCCCGACTTGGTGATGGTCGTGCCCAGCTCAGCATAGCACAGGGCGCCCATGGTGGAGATCACTCCACAGGCAGACCAGACGATCAGGGAGAGCCCAGCTGAGCCGGTCTCTTTGACCACACCTGTTGGGGTGACGAAAATGCCAGAGCCGATGATGGTGCCTATGATCATTCCCACCCCGTTGAAGAGGGTGATGCTGCGTTTGAGCTCGATTTTCTCCCCTTTGGCGGGTGTGCCAGCAGTGGGGCTAGTGTCAGTGGGTGCGGAGACCATGGGGGTGGATGGAGATGCCGGCTGCTCTACTATCAGACCATCTTGGTCTGCCTCAGCTGCTGGAGGAGAGAGGACAGCAGACCAGGAGATGAGGCAAGAGAGTTTTACAATTAAGGTATGACGGTTTAATGTTGACAGAGATCACAAAAAAGACAAAATCAAGAAAGTGACACAGAGTTCTTTTAAGTTTTTCTTTGCTGGGATATTTCAGGCACTGGTTCATCTAACAGAATACCCAACCGATATGACTACACTAACAAGATCAAACATTTTTTTCTGTGTCATTCCATGGGTCAAGCAGCAAGGAATGAAAGCAGTGTGCATTCTGGTCCAGCAATTTGGAGAAATGTGTGGCACAGACTGTTCAAAAACAGGTTAAACAGGCTCATCAGGGTAGTTTTTAAAACCTGTTTCTGAAGAATGACACCTTACTTCTCTAATTCACCTCTCGCTTTGTTATTTAGACAGACACGTCATCGGGTAATTGTGTTTACATACACAATAAAGGGCCAGTGTAGCACACAAGCTCTATTTTTGTGTAACACATTTCCTCACCTGTCACCGTGGTCACCTGTCACCCAAAACATCATGATGCTTCTCTATAGCCTCATCATTATCAAGGTATTTTTGCATCAGGCAATGTTGCATCAGAGCGCATGGCGGCATAATGCAACCCTGCACCATGTGGTATCTACAGGAGTGTGAGCATGCACTGTACCTACCCTCCATCTTCTCCTGGCTCGCCGCCTTGGCAACGCTCTCCCGGCTGCTCCGTGATTTCAGCTCCGGCTCAGCCATCTTCCCTCTTAATCTGGGTCCCCTTGTCTTGTCTTTTTCCTCCTTTCCCCCCTTTTCCTTCCTCCCTTTATGTCCCCTTCCTCCTCTTGCCTGGATTTCCTCTCCTGTCTCCTTCACACTCGCACAATCCCCCCACCCCCCCTGCAACTCTCCCTCTAGCCCTCCCTGATTCGTCCGCTCTCACACACATGCACACACACTCTCCTCCTCATTTGCACACACTGCCTTCGTCACTCAGACTGGAATTCATCTGACCCTGATCCTCTCACTGTCTCTCCCTCCCTCCCTCCCTCCCTACGTCTCTCCAGGATACAGCAGGGAGGAGCTGAACCTTTGTGATGCTGCTGCTTCTGTTGCTGCGTGAGCCTATACACCCACTCCAAATGAATGATGGGATAGCTCAGAGGGGGAAGTAGGTTACTGGCAGGCACCATTTGGAGGGGCCGCCATGTGACGCTGTAATCTGTTTGTGTGCTGCCTAATCCAGTAGTATACAGTATGTCCATGTGTGCCTGTGTGTGCTTTCATGTCAGGGAGTATTAGGGAGGATGCTGTAGAGCCGGTGCTCCCTCTAGTGGTGTCAACATGGGAGAACAAGTGTCCTTGTTCTCCCTCTGTCGAGCAGAAAGGTGACACCACAGAGAAAATGGAGACGCACCGACTGGCCATGCTCAGAGCACACAATGCAGAATAAGGATGATGAGGCACATGATGTGTCTGCATTACATGATGTTTTTCCCACCACTTTATTTCCACTATGCTGGCTCATTTGACAATGTGAAATTGTCACCAGGTGTTCAAACAGGGCCAGACCTAGACAACATTTAAAAGCCAGTGTGCTCATACTGCTCCATAACAACAAGAGTGTACCTGAGGTACAGAAACACACTTGTCTTTTCAACTGATCTTTTAAGAGTGTATCAATTGAAGAAATTATTTTGCTGGGGCATTTTAAAAATATGACAGCTTATAGGGAGTCTTAATTATTTAACACAGCATCACAGATGCTTAATTGTTTAAATATCAAAGAATGCAGCCTATTGTTTCCCTCACATTGATAAAACATTCACAGTGCTTCATGTGAGAAGGGTAAAAGCAGTTATAATATTATTTATTAAGGGTTTTAAGCTTTCATTTGCACAATTATAGCCTGTACTGTCAGGTTAATTTCCCTGAATGTATGCCTTGCATTGGCTCAGCCCTAGTGAGTTGCATGTCACATTTTCAGCCACTAGATGGCGACCTAAATATGTCTCAGTCTGGTTTTAAATTGGGAGCTTGTTTCTGGCACTTTCTGGCAGTGTTGGGGAGAAGAGAACTGTGTGCAATTAAACTAGTAGTTTAACATCATCTTGCAGTAGTTTGCTGGTAGTTCAACTAGGCCTACATTCATATTTGCATAGTGATTCATGTAAAATTATTTTTTTTGTCATTTTTCTGTGATTAACTACTGAAACTACAATCAGTTTTAGTCTATAAGTCAATTTTCTTTAATCCTAATCACTGTGGGCAATGCATTTATTAAGCAGAATTCATAAAGCTAAATTTACTTATATTAGTCAATTAGTCAGAAGTATTAATTATTGCTACTTCTGGAAAGCAGGTGTCTGATGAATATTGTATACAAAAGCAAAGCTGACATTCCTTTACTTCCCCATGAATACTGGGATATTATACTGGTTTTGTTCATGCATGACCTGTGAACAAGTGGATATGTTTACAATAAACTCAACTGAGTAGCATCTTTTTGCTGGCATGACTTTTTTGTGTTATACTTTGTTATAATTTTGTATTGCATGTACATTGTCGATTTGATCATTTTCTTTACTAAGTAATTTGAGCTACCTTCTCCATGGGTATAAACCAAACTAGATTTCTCCCTAGGGTAGCTTTGCTGTAACCTTAGTTCAACTTTTTCTTCCAGGGTGAAGTTGTTGGCAGCTTGCTCAGCTTTGCTTTTAAACTAGCTTACCCAGCACTGATAATTTAGCGTAATCTACTGCAGAAGAATAAAGGTAATGCACAAGTGGTAGATAATGTGTGTATGAAGTATTTCTCATCTCAAGCTCTGGTAAACTGCGCGTGCTTTGTAGCGTGTTCAGCCTCTGAGAGACAATCACTAACTGCATATGATGTGTCCTGAAGTCCACCGGAAACCTGCGTTGCTTGGTAACCGTTGTGTTCAGCTTCCATTCACGACGGAGGAGCTAGCGTAGCTTAGCATAGCATAGCTTAGTAAAGCTCAGTTTATCTTAGCAAAGTAGTATTAGCACTACTGAATAAAAATGGTTGCTGTCAAAGTGTAGCAGTAACTGTTCATGTGTCGTGTAAAATGTGCATTCAGAGAATGAGCCCCGTTATGTTCCGGCGTTGGTAACTGCGTACTTGCATTTCTATCAACGCTGACAATGTCAACTTGCATTCACCGGCTCAGTTCAAGTGAACATCTTAGCATGACAGTGAGGCGCAAACCAACGCTGGATCCCTCCAGGACACTTTCTGTCACGGGTCCGGGGACTTTCCCCTGGGCGAGAGAGAGAGAGAAACCAGGTTCTCAGCGTGTAGCCCAGAGTGCAAGCCTTCTGAATGCCCGGATGAGAAGACGTCGAAAGCGGAGTATAAGAAGGAGGAGAGGCAACAGATGTTCACACTCACGGTGTAACGGTGTGATTATGGTGCCGAAGTGTAGCATTAAGCAACAATATCGATGTAAATGCGAGCGGAAGTTTGCTCTTACACAGACCGCCTGTGTTGTTTGTGGGTAGTTTGTAACTCTTGAAACAAAGCGTTGAAAAACCGCGAGGGATCATGGGAAACTTAAAGTCATAGTAGCCAAACAATGGCCACCACAGTTTGTTTTAACTGGCACAGTCTATGCCCCAGCACTTCATTACGCTACAGATCTGTTTAACCTGTGATACTACTGAAGCTGTAATAATGTTCATAACACAGAAGTAAGGAAAACCGCAGAGTGCATATCATTTTACATCAAACTCAACAATCATAATTACTTAATTATTAACACATATTGTTGTCAAGTATATTATCAGTTAAGAGAAATAATATGTTACGGAGAAAAACAACAGAGATGAATACCGCCTTTGAAAGTTAGTCTAATTAGTCTCTCACTGAAATTTCTTACAAATTATTATAAACCATTTGAAAACATCAGATAAAGGATATAAATCTCCAAACAAAGGACAGTCTGTCTTCAAAGGCAAAAGGACAGTTGGCCTCATCGATTAGGAGTGTGATAAGACCATCTGGGTCGCCTAAAAGAGATCAATGAAAACGTCACTTCCTCTCCTCAGCATGCCATTGAAGATTCCTTTTCCTTTTTTTTAATGAGAAATGGTGAGTAATGATTTAAATTTGAAAATGAAAGGCAAAGAAATTGGATCAGAAGTAAAATTAATTTAACATTTAAACATGGCAATATTAACACTACAATATTATATATATATATATATATATATATATATATAAATATTATATATATATATATATATATATATATATATACACACTGGTCAGTACCTCGGGGAAGGTCAGAGACTGCAGTCAATAACTACCCCTGCAAGTGATTCTGTTTCTGGTGATGAAACCTGAGAGAAACAAACATCAGAGTTTACAGTGAGTAATTCTCTCAGAGGAAACCAGGGGGCGCGATTTCTCAGCTCCTCTTCTCACAGGTTATAATCAATCAGGGCTGACATATGAATGCTCTGCAGCTGCAAAACTCACTTTCATCCACACTCTCCCCACTTTTATCTCTCATACTCACTACACTGGGACACAATCATTTACATTTTAAAACATTTTGAAGTTAATGTCACTCATAATAAATAACTGTATCCTCACAAAAGCTGAGACAAAAATCAACCATACTATGTCAGCATTAACAGAGGTGGCATAACATAAAAATATAAGAAATTACTCTTAAATAAAACTACAAATGTACAGCTTGTATTCTTATTTTTTAATCTTTAAATTCCATAAAAGCTACTGATGGAATATGTCAAGTTGTTTACTCAATCAAAGATATATCACTATAAAAATGAGCCTACTACAACACAAGGCTCTGTGTTTAAAATAAGAAATACAGAAATACCATCAACATCATATATATGATACTGCCATTTATTACGTATTATCTTTATCATTGATGCATCATAATATTGGTTCAAGTGGAGCCATTTTCCTTTATATATACTTCAGGTTTTTCAGTCAATAACAATGCATCACATTTTATAATCTCATCATATATTTTGAAAGTTAATCTGGACAAACAGGTAATTGCAGCATTACAATAAGAGCAGGGTATAAAATGGCAGAAAATGGAAATACTTGAGTAAAACACGAGTAACTCAAAACTGTAATTGTATAAATTTGTAACTTACCACTGCCAGTACCTTTAGACTTGCATGTTTACGCACACTGTCATCCTGTTAGTTAATGTTTTTCATACATTTTCTTTTTGACTTGTCTGCTTCATAACCCCAAGAGAAGCTTCTCTTAATCCATCATGCAATTTGCAAGTCAATGGTGGTACACGTAAGTTACACCTATACAGTTATGAGGCACTTGCATGAATATTTTACTTCTACATTTCAGAGATAACGTATACTCAACTGCAATACTTAACAGATTGATAATTAAATACAAAGCATATTGCAGATCAGTGATGATTAAATTATCTGAACCTCAGCCAGGCACAAATGAAAAATGAAATTCTGCCTCAAATGCATCAATTATTTCAAATCATATAATCAAAGACAAAAATGATCACTGCAGCAATAGTGTGTGTTTTGTTTAAGCGAGCTGTGTGACCTCAGCGCCGAGGTTATCAGCCTTAAAAATATATTGCTTGCATGATAAGACTGATATGAAAATTATACTCTGTGTGTTGCAGCAGTATGATGGCACATTAATTACTGCCTGAGCCGACAGTGATGACAGATGTTGCTGGAGAGGCAGCCCACACAGAAGTGGAAGCTGTGTGGAGTTTGTGTTGTACTTGTTCTTTTCTCAGGCAGCAACTGTGACAGCCAGCGTCTTACAGGATCGACCTGCTGCAAGAAAAAACATGATTTTACATGTCGTCTGCATTTAACGTTGAGGTAGTTTGTGCTCCATCTCCTTCGGTACCTGCTGGAAGACAATGGTGTGGTAATAATAAAGCATTTTTAGACATTACAAGGGGTGGAGGAAGAATTCAAATCTGGACTTAAGTATAAGTAACAATTCCACCATCATAAAATACTCACTTAAAAACATATGCAGACTTGTTCACAGTAAATGTGAGTATTCAAATATTAAAGGGCTTAAATTACTGACGGGTAAACAGCATGTGCAAGGGCGTAGGTTTCGGCTCAATACTTGGTGAGACATATGAAATGGGGGTCCTCTGCTAGAAAATTTTAAGCATCAAACATTTAATTTTCTGCATTCTGGTGATTTTTTTATGAACCAATTTGTGCCTTTTCTGCATTAATCAATCTAAATGTTTGAATGTTGTGGCTGCTCCCATTGCAGCTAAGCCTGGTTATATCATTTATATACCATTATACTGTCGGGGATTTTACATTGTGACACACTAAACTACAGCAGTGTGTCACAATCATCACTATAATGTCACCTTGTATCTCTAATCTAGGGATTTGTATGCTATCACGTCAAGTTAAGGATTATCTGCTCGCTGCATAATGTAAAAATGCATTATTACAGAGCCAAAACAATACTGTATGTAATACTGTAGGTGCTAAAAAAAAAGGATGAAGAATGCAGCATCTTAATCTGCAACATCACTTCTAACTGTAGGCTTCAGATGAATGACGTATAAAGAATAACAAGTACCTTGGGGCACCCAGTAGCTCAGCAGGTAGAGCAGGCGCCCCATATACACAGTGCCTTTGTTGCAATGGCGTCAGGCTCAATTCCAGCCCATGGCACCTTGTTACATGCTGTCCCAACCTTTCCCCCTTCACACGCTCAAAACTGTCCTGTCACTGAAGGCAAAAAGCCACAAAAATAATAATAAAAAAAGGTACCTCAAAGCTGTACTTATCCCTTAGAAAGTTACACTACAGACAGCTGGTACACACTGAGCACATGATGACACCTCTGTGACACATCAGCAAAAGCAAGGCATCCAGTGCACTGCAACATATTCAACTGACATGAATTTACAATAGCTTTCCTTATATAATTTAATGTCAGAGGCCCTGAATTTTATTTCATCACCAGTCTTTCATTACTGCCCACAAAACCCTTTTCTCATATACTTTGTTTTTACCTGTCTCTGCATGTGTCTGATTTGTTTTCTCATTGTCTTCTCCGTGTTTTTCTTGATTTGCTTTCATTTATTTTTGGCCTTGCTATTTTTTGCTGCTCTTCATCATTCAGTTGTTGCTCCCCCCCCCCCCTTCCAGCTTTCTTCTCACTTACAGTCTCGAATCTGTAATCTTATTTCACAGGCTGCTTCAGTCTCCTCTGTTTTCACCTTTTAATCCTATTATCGTTGCTAAATCTTTTTTTTTTTTTTTTTACAGCAAATTTCTCTCTCGCTCTCCTGTCTCCATTCTCTCCACCCATTTTTCTCTCTTCTTCTTGTCCTCTGATCCGTCTGCCTCCTCTCTTCCGTCCCACGCCTCTCCACTGTAGCTATCTCTTTATATATATTTAATCTCTTCGTAAATGCGGAGAGACAGTGATAACTTTGTGATGGATGTTTTATAGCTGCAGTTTGCAAAGCAGGAAATCAGGGTTGTTACTCAAATAGTTTGCTTTATGTGTTGCTATATGTATACACGTATGACAAACATATGTGGACTCAGGGATTATACAGACTGTACAGCATACAGCACCCTCTGTGTTCAGATCTTCATTTTAGATACTGGAAATCTCACCCAAAATACACTCTAATGGGAAAAAAACAATTAACAAAACCTGAGGAAGAGCAGCAGAGGAGAGAGCACTCTCCCAGGCAACGAGACAAAGATGACACAGTGTGATATCAAACAGAGTGATAAATTGGTACAGATATAGAGCTTTAATACTTCTTATGTTTAGAATGAGCATGTGTATATGTGTGGACTATATGCATGGCTGTGTGATTGTGCTGTGGGAAAGGTGGGACAAAGGATAAAGAGAAAACAAGACAGAGAAAAATAGAGGTTGTAACTGTTAATGAATTGGCTTCATTTCAATATGGACCTGACTTTGGTGGAAGCACACTGTTGTAAAAATCGAATTAGATGCTGTATCAGTTGTAGGATGGTGTCATATGTCATAGAATACATTGATGTTAGAGGATACTATGATTTCTGATGATGGTTATATGTAACCAAGACATATAATTAACTTTCACTTTACAACCAAATTTTAATCTTTTCTTATTAAACTATCTGTTTTATGCCAGAGCTGCTACAACTGGAATTACTGACTCTGCCGGATGATGTCAGAACTATTTAATCATGATTAATCAAATCTAGCAGGATCTGTTTGTGTATGATTATTTGATTAGGCTGTATGACCCACCCATCTTTCCAACCCACTAATCCTCCTCCCTCCCTGATTCCTGGTAGCTCGGAGGAGGGTCGATTGAAGCCTCTGTCCTGGCTGAGTAGAGGTTAGACCCCAGGAACGGGTCTCTGCCGAAGCAGCTGACCTCAAGTCAGTGTAGTGATAGATAGCCTAATTGTTCCTTGATTTACATGTCATATAAATATAAGGAACTGTAAAACATTTCTTTATAAAAATCTGACTATGCTTTTACGCAAGCTGTTACCTGTGGAGCTGAAATGAAGCCAGCACAGAAGTGCCAGAAACTGCAGTTCCTCTAATGGCCACTGGAGGCTGGCTCCACAAGTGAGTCATTCTCTATAGACGCCTATGTTGAAACCAAACACCCAACTTTACAGCAGAAACAATCATGTTTACAGCCTGGCACAAAAAAAAATTTGGTCTCTACAGCTAATTTCAACATTCATGATAACTGTACGGGGGTGAATATTTATATTACTCATCTGTTTAAATGTTATTAAGGCTTAAAGTTATGCAAAATTAAGGGCGTGGCAATTTGAGTGACAGGCTGTCTGATGCTGCATTCACAATATGAGCGACACAGCAAGAGCATTGCCAATGCATATCAATAAGTCGCTGTAGAAGTATTGTTAAAGCACTCGTTATCATAGCTACATCGTCACAGGCTTGTGTTCATCTGCTACTGGCCACAAAACATCTCGACTATGCACCATCTGAAGTTTGTATCTGGTCATAAAAATGTCTGTGCTTTTGATCATTTTTAACATCACATTTCGCCGCCCCACTTCACCCTGTGTGCACCGCAATGCACAGAAAGCGTTAGCAAACAAAAGCTAATTAACACAGTACCATAGTTAAAAACAAACCATATGATTGGTTGATGCTTCGCTGCGTCATAGGAGCACTGAAAAAGTTGAGGCCAGCTCAGCTTTTGTTTATAGTGTGTCACACCCGTCAGCAGCAACAAGTGTCAGGCTTCAGTTTGTAGCTTCAAGTCACCAACTTCAATTGAAAATGAATTGTAGCCTGATGCTGTGTTGCTTGTAGTATGAACGCAGCATGAGAGTCGTCATCACAGTCTGATTCACACCTCACTCCTCCACAGCTCCACCCCCTTTAAATTAGTACAAATGTCGCGATGAAGTGAAAGTGTTGTTTGTCTGCTCTGAGCTACATATGGTGGTGCAACATCGCAGACTCCTTGGAAGAGGACCCACTTTGCATGCAGATATAAACAGTTAATTCTAAGGCAACAAAAACACAATTGTTATTTTCCAGTGATTATAAACATAGTTATTTAAAAATATTATATTATGTTTATGCCAATTCTTGCCCCTAAATCCTACACACTGGACCTTTAATAGTGTTTTTCTGTATTTGACAGTGACATTACCATAACAAAAAAAAGGTTTGGTTTTTTTGTAAATTTCTCTTTCCTGTAAGTCAAATAATGGCTCTAGCCCAAACCATAGGAGACAACCCAAGAAACAGGTGGACAAGTGAGTCATGGACTTTTGGCCCTTTTGTAAAGACGCATTGGAAATACTGCAGGTTTTTCCCACAGTGTTAGATTTTCTGCCTTTTTATTAAAGTATATTTATTAATCTCTTTATTGTCATTACTGTAACCGACAGATGTAATATTGTGAACACATCTTGCTGCCACGCTGTCCTATATATATCCATTCATTCTGCACTGTAGGTTTCCATTTCATCATCTTTTTTCATCCTTAATTTTCCTCTCCCCCAGTTTTTTGTCAAGTATTTCACAGTGCCAATTTACCATCTCTCCTCTTTTCAAAGCACATCCACCCCCTGTTTTTCTCACCCATCGACATTCCTCTCAGTTTCGTATTTCTTTTCATCAGCCTTTTCATCAGGCCTCCTCCAACCGAATCTCCTGCATTTCAACCCTGATAACCCCACTCTGCCTGTACAAGATGAAGATTTTGCAAATTGGGTTTACTTTACCTGCCTCCCGCTCTTTCTCTCATCACTTCCATATCTTTCTATCACGCATTTTACCTCAGTTTTTCATGTAATTTCCTCTCCCTGTCTGCGATCCTCCTGTGTGTTTCTCACTGAGGTGCTTTTGGATTCACCTCCTCTTGAACCGCTCCACCTCTCTGTGGTTGATCAAGTGCTCTTTTTGTCTAGCCAGACTATCCAGATAGTGACTCGCTATATTATTACCACAGTAACATTATCATAAGTGTGAACTGTTCTCCAAGATGGTTGAAGCTTGTTAAGCAGGGACACAATTACGTGCTTCAGGTTCAGTTGTTATTTCTGGCATCTCTATGGTTACAATGCCATTCAGTGGCCTAATAATAAGACATGACAGTGATTAAATGAAATGATGTGTCTTCTGCAGCGTCTTTGCACTTACTCACTGCTGCACTGACTTTAAAGTATTCAAAGAACAAACTTTTCATCCGTCGCTCTTATTGTTTATGGGCAGGAGCCATAGATGGATTACTGTGCAGGCCTACCGGGCAAAAATGTCAGGGGCCACTCTTGGCCCTCACCTGCAAAATGTCACTCGATAACCCTGATCTCCTGGTATTGGTTTGACAGGGTAGTCGTACAATGGCCTACTCAGTTTCGCTGGCCTGCTGATCTCTGACTCTCTGAAGTTGTTTGAGCAAATTAGAACAGATTTTAATATTCCCCACAGAGACTTTTATCAAGTATCTCCAAACTTGTCATTTTACAGAATCTCTTTAAAAGAAGAATATGATTCCCTTGAAACTGTCAGAGTTAGAAGATATATTGGTTTCAGCCAGGATTCGAAGTTTTACACTCTGTTGTTTCATTCTGACTCGTCTCTGTATGATTCCCTGAAACCGTTGTGGGAGCGTGACCTGGGGGGAAACATTTAGCTCTGCCAATAGGACCAAAATCTGCAAGGGGATTTTTTTCCGAAATGCACTTCGATTTCTGTACATGAACTAAATTTTAAGTGTTTTCATAGGATGTATTACACACCCATCCGCTTCCAGAAAATGTTCCCCAACAGCTCAAACCTTTGTTTGCAACCAGTTCTCATCTTCGTTCTACTCGTTCCATCATATTTCGGACAATTTCTTTGATAGCGATGTCAGATCTTTGTTAACAATTCTTTTATATTTGGCTCGCGATAGTCTGCTCCACAGGTCCCCACAGTTGACATGTGGTGATCACAGATATCAGCTGTGCTTTCTCTGGAGAAACTGAATTATGATCTCAATAATAAATCGGACATGTTCTGGCAACTTTGGGAACCATTACACTTTTTCCTCCAGAAACACTGACTTGCTTATCCCTGGACGGCAGTCACTGATCGCTCCATCTGTTGATGTCAATACCACTGTGCTGGACAATCTCTTTTTAAAAACATTAGCTTATCATTCTTAGTTGTAATATATTACAGAATCTGTTCTTTTGGGGTGTTTTGTATGGATATTCTTCTGTCTTGTCTGTCTTTAAGTCTAGGTGTTATTTATGTTGGTTGGCTATGTTTGTTTATATATGTATATGCTTTATTTGAAAATCAAATAAAAAGAAAAAAAGTGTCACTTTACATAATACGTACTGACAAGGAAGAGACTCAAAGTGACCACAAAAAGTGTGTTAGTGTGCTTTATATTCCCCTTCTTCGTTCCATCCATAGAGAGAAAATAACTACCAAAAAAGAGGCAAACCAACCACAAAATCTGTGTGTCTTGCTCTTATGTAGGAGAGGTGGTGGGGGCTCTTGCATATCTGTGCCCAGAGGCCCGTTGCCTCATAATCCGCCCATGGCAGGAGCAGGAACATACAGTAAGTGTAACCTAATGCTGAATGTTATTTTTTATTCCCACCATTACCCTGACAAAAATCTCAATAGCTCCAGTTATTCTGCTCATGAGCTGATGCACTCTTCTACTTATGTTTGTGTCATCCGCCGCTGATGCCACAGCCAATGTGTGGCCAATGAAAGTAGGCAGCGGAGCCCATCTGATAAGACAGATCAAACGCCTCCTAATTCCAGAAATGTATTTTGTGCCTTGGGCCGTCAGTAATCCCTCCTTGATCAACTGTCGCTAAGCTGGCCTGAAAAATGCTAGAAGACATTCTCTGAATCCTCCGCTCCACGCTCCCACCTCCACCTACTCCTCCGCATTCCTCCATCCATCCATCCTCCTCTTACCTTATAGCTTATCACAAATCTGGCCACTGGTGTGTGTATGTGTGTGTGTGTTGAGGAGCTCGGAGCTCAGGCTTTCTGCTTACATTTGCTTCCCCTCGGCATCAATGTGCCCTGACAGTTGACCCTGATTTTCCTCTGCCACTGTTTCCCTGTGTCTTCACATACCACTTCTTCTTCTCTTGAGCCAGTTCATCCCTCTGACTCCAACCATTCTAACCACTTATTCTTAATCATACACAAACACAAACACATGAGGTGCTCCTAATTGACCAAATAGCTGTGTAGTGACACTCAGGTGCATTAACATCGTCTGCTAATGGGTGCCAAACATCACAAATCACACCCATTTACAGGCAATTAATCCAGACCATGCTGATTGACTCACCTTCTCATACGTCCACCTCATATTTATTCGTGTCGGCTCAGTCTGCTGTGGGAATAATGCACATCTTGCCCTAGGATAGAATAGTGATTCTAGGATTGAAAATACACCATCGTTGCCTCTGGGAGACCTGGCTCGCTGCTGCTTATACATACACATGGAACATATGTAGGATGTATTTTAGCCCACATAGCTGGCAGCTGTTTTGGCCGAGGCATCCCAGCATAAACCTCACTGTCACTGCGGAGAAAATAGCAGCGGGAAAGGATTTAGGGTACGAGATTTGAGGCAGCAGCAGAAGCATTTTCTCTCCATTAGAGGCTGCAGCTGTAAAAGGCCTCCTGCCTGCACCATCTTCACTTCCTTCAGTTTGTATCACAGACAAACCTTTTCATTTGACTTTAGCTTTGTTGGGACCTGACAGGTTGGCTCTCTCCCTGCTTGCTGTAATAACCTCAAGCTATTTAGGTTTCATTAGAATCATGTGACATACGTAAATAGGATTCATGTATGAACTTCTACGTAAGACTGATCTGAGTATTCTTTCTGTTGCTAGGTAGCACATTATATTATTGGCCCATGTCTGATAACCACTCATGAATGATAAGTGGATATTTAGATGTAACAATACAGTGTTCACACTTAGAGAAAAACATCATATGTGCGATAATTGTACATGTAATAGGAGGATCTTAAAGGGAAACTTTCGTATTTTTTTAATTTGGCCCCCATGTTTTTGTGTCAAAGTGACTAAAGGAGAAAACAATTTGTGAAATTGGTCCAGTGTTGAAAGAGAGCGCTGTAGCCACAGCCGCGAAACAGGCTGCAGTGTAATCCCTAGGGGCAATTGTGCATTCCTTACCTTTCATTGGCCTGTTTATCATTGTGACCAAGTCTCACTAATGCTGTTTTCAATGGAAGTCCATGACATGAAGCTACATACATACGTCCGACACTTTTCGCTGGCAACAGGCGCGATGCACTACAAACAAAAGCTGAGCTGGCCTCAACTTTTTTCAGCGTTACAGTGACACGATGAAAGCATCCATCAATCATGTCTTTGTTTCTGGCTGTGTTAACTTTATTGTGTTATTTAGCTGAGTTAGCTGATGCTATGCTAGCTTTCTGTGTACTGTGGTGTACACAGGGATGCAATGGGGCGGTGAAATGTGATGTTAAAATGGGACTCAGTCACTGAACAGAAGCATTGATTTTTAAAAAAAAATTTTTTTGACCAAATGATGAAACTTTAGATGACGTTCAGTCGAGGCTTTGTACCAGACACACAAGCCTATGCCTTAACTATGTTAACGAGTACCTGAGCAACACTAAAACAGTGATTTGGTGTTTGTAGCTTGTCACGCTGTTGCATTGTTACTTGTAGTATGAACACAGTATGAAGCACAAGTCTCGTTCTGAAATGTCCCAGACCTTTCCACATTGTCGAAATCAGCAAAATATTCAGCCATGACATTCAGAGTCTTCTAGGTCACATTAAATTTTGCTTTCTGTATGCCAGCACGACCAACTCTTCCCAGCACTCCTCTCTCCAACTCTCACAAACTTTTCCACCGTGGTTTTTCCTGCAACATGTCACCTCTCGTGAGATTTCAGAATGAAACTTCTCCTTGAGTGAGACTTGGTCACAATTAACAGAGAAAGGTACAGAAAAACATTTCTATGTTGGGTACTTCAATGTAATGTTGGCAGACACTCCTAATAACAGTGTGAGCATGTCAGCAGCAAAAACAAGCACATTTTTTATGGACGTAAACTGACAGTGCACAATTGCCCTTCGGGATTTCATTACATTACATCGCAGCCTGTTTCTCTCAATACTGGTCCAATTTCAAAACGTGTCTCCCTTCATTACTGACACACAAAAACTTAGGAAAATGGGGTCTAGTTTGAAAAATACCCAAGTTTCACTTTACGTATAAAAATTCCACAACTTAAACTCCTTATTTTTGAGGGGAGTTAATGCACTCTGAAATAAAGATGCTGTGAAGTCAAACTTGATTTGTACTGAGACAGAAAACATACTCTGAATGTGAGCTGTCAGCTGCTGCAGTGAATATTCCAGCCTCCAATTTTCTAGGTTAGAGCGGTTTCAGGTTGTGTTTGAGAAGGAATCAACCGGCTTTGAAGAGTGAAAAGGAGGCAATTGCCCCAGATTCAACACAAGGTGGGCTTGAAATTGTTCCAGTGCTTCTCAGAGGCTCTAGCTGCTGCTGATGAGAGCTCATACTCTTTTAAAGCACCTCGAAAGACTTATCTTTAAAAAAAAAAAAAAAAAAAGCCTTGTTTAATAAATGTCTATGATTTTCTATCAGATCAAAATTCACAAGCACTGGGACAGGGGACAATTAATGCATCATTTAATGTCATCAACAAGTCATGAACTTTATTTCATGCCAGAAAACAAACATAGCATCCACATAACAACTGTATACTCTTCATAAAAGAAATGATAAAACACTTAAAAAAAAGTGACCACATTCATTCCTCACATTATCCGAGCGACCACAGCTCAATAAACTATCATACGTTTACCAATGTTCTACAACACATTACATCTCTCATTAACTACTGTACACAATCTTATTATACTTTCTAATGTCATACAACGAAGAGTATCTGCTTAATTTCTGTACTCAAAATATAAACTTCTATTTCGTGTGTATTGAACTCTTCTGATTACACACTGCAAATGTAAAACAATGGCTTTCGAGTTTAAATTCTAGAGTAACAGTACAGGCAAACTGCAGACGTCATTTCTTTAATTGTTATCGTCTGCTAATGTCTCACTAAACATCAGTGCAGCTCTTGGTTCATTTTACATTTTCAATAGACAATTTACAATAAATATCTGTTCTTCACAATTAGGTCCACGTTTCATCTTTTTCTAAAGTGCAGGAGTGACACACGGATGATAAAAGTTTAGATGCGGACCATCATCGCTCATCGACTATGTTCTACTGGCTGTCTAACCCATCAGCAAAAAGACGCTTGGTAGCAAAGCTTTGAAGGAGACAACAAAGCACAATACCACAGAGAGAACAAGGGGAATGCAGGACCCTACCACTATTTCTGTTTTCGTCTGAGTGAGGGATATGATGGATGGATGGACAGGTCAGTTTCATTCACGTGTTTCTATTTTTGTGGCATCAGTGACATTATACCTATTCTAAGATGTAGTTTCTAATGAAATAAACGAGCACTGAGAAATAAGAAATCATGCAAATCTTTTTTTCCCATTTCTTCTGTTTCTATTAAAACCAGAAATGTGCCTGTGGAATGAAAGTTGGCACAAATCCTGACCACACAATAAAATATTGCATTACCTTTATGCTTTCTCTCCAAGGTTTTAATTTGTGTCACTCTTTGACCGGTTTATCTGAGCGTTCTTTTTTTATGACCTCAGAGTAGAGCTTTGCAAAAACAATCCTGGTCATGCCATGAGGAAAAAAGTGTTATCAAAGAACAAAAGAGGTAAAACAATTACACAATCAGCTCTTCCTCCTGCTTCTGTTGTGTTGAATAGCAGCAGCGTTGCTCCGTCAGTTGTTGTTCATAATCCACCAGGAAGCTGTCGAATGAAAAAATAATTAAACATCAATGTTTTGTGCTCTTTGATTGAGCCGAACAAATGAGGAAAGACAACAGGAAGAGAGGCTAAATGTCAACATGTACTTCTATTTTTCCTCAAGAAAACAACGTCCTCCTAAGACTATAATTTATTATCTAAAATAGTATTTCTCACACATTAAACCTGCATTAACTGTTTTGTTTTGGGGTGTTTTTTTGCCACTTGGGGACGTCCAACAAGCTGCACACACAACATTGACACATTATAACCTTTAAAGTTGATATGGCAAACCTGTTAGCAAACAGTTGCCTGTTTACACATCCAGCAGATACAGAGCAAGATTAGTGTTAGCGTCCTTTTTCAGTCTTCTTTTTTTTGGTTTCACTTGATGTGTTTAAACAAGTGTTAAAACCGTATGCCCAGTTTCTTAGTTTTTAGCTTTGTTGTATTTTAGGAAGCCTTGTTTAACACCTTGGCCAAGGGACTACAGATAAAAAAAAAAATAGCATCTTGAATAATTCTGGCATTTATATACCATGTGTATTTGTTCATTTGTGCTGCCCCTTATTAAATAAACTAAACTAAAACTAATTTATAGGCATGTTTCTGATCACCCGATGAACATAAGTCCAATATTCACTCTGCTTTTAGCTCTGTTTTGGTTTCCACCTCCTCCTGAGCGAAACAGGTTGCTAACTTTGCCATTTGGTGCTGGGTAGGTAGCGCACAGCAGGTTAAACAGAGCTTTTTAGGTGCCAGTTGCGTCTAGAAATTGACCTTTCATAACAGTTGAGCAGGCTTGGAGCCTGGCAGACCCCCAGTAAACTCTCCCCTTTCCTGTTATACTTGAAATGCTATGTGTTTGGCTCATCTATGTTGAAAAGAAGATGGTTAAAAGATGTAGCTAAGGGAACTCTAAAATTGACACTCACCACATTACATAGGTGTCATAATTTTCACCGACACATTATGTTGGCTCTGCTGCCTTCAAATGGAGTCATGTTTACTGTGTTCACGAGAAGAGTGCATATGCACATGCATCTTGTGGTATCCAAAACCTTGTAAGTGGACATTTTCTGAAAGCTCAGAGTTCATGAGTTGTGACGTGTTTGCTGACATTTTCAGAAATGGCAGATGCCATGGAGGTTCGTTTTATAGTGGATGGTAAGATAATATATTGTTACTTTAGTTGTATGGAGTTTTCCGTCATAATTTTACAATACATCAGAGGAAAATGTTGATATTACCAACAGTCCCATCTTTTCCCTCTGTCATTATGTGTTTGTATTTCCTGCATTACGTGACCCCCTCATTGGGCTGCTATATTGTTAGCCTTGATGGCTTGTAGATACCAATGGTAGCATCCATGTTGCCATTGTCTAACAGTGGTACTCTCATGACTTAGGCACTTGAACCCTGTTAAATCCTACACAGCTTCCCAATGTAACCACGAGCTCACGAGTTCCAGTTAAAGGCAGCAGTTATCACATCCTAAATGTTAGTAAGCTAAGTAGCTAGCTAATATATAGCCACATCAAGAGGGATTAGCGTAATGTTAGATCACCAACATCAGCCAGGTCCTCCTTATTTCTGTGGTAACGATAAAGAGATTAGGAAATGAACAAATAAGTTAGTTGCATATTTTTAAGATGACATGAATTATCGTTGGCCAGAAACACATTGGCTCTTTGTTTATATTGCTTGTGTAAGGCTACGTGCTCTCCCAAAGTAACTTTTGTTGTTACTTATTTGGAAACTACTTGTAGCATCCCATCATTGAGTATATCCTTCCATCACATGCTGTAGTCCTTAAAAATCTCATACACACTGTGGCACCCACCTATGCAAAACCAGTGTCACCATGTTTCTTTTTGTGAAGCTTGTCCAACCTAGCAACAGTAACTAAGGTGTGCAGAACTTTGGATCAATTACGCTACTGAGAGCAGTAATACTGAACCAAAACATTAAGTTATTGAAATGCTCCATTAGAACTGAGGGGAAGTGAAGAATTGGGTGATATTTATCCATGAGCGACTCCTTTCATATATTTGTTTGATCTTTTACTAATCTAAAAATATTGATTCTAGCAGCTTTAATAGTAAATGTATTTTTTACCTGAACTCTATTGTTTCCCACAAATTATCCTCCCAGAAAGACGCAGATAATCCTTTGTATCTTGAAAGACTTAAAACTACCGTTTCATGTGTGAGACAAATGCAATAATACGTTTCCACAAGGTCATGCTGTTTTTAACTCTGTTCTCACAGTTTTACTGAGAATAGTTATCATTAATTCATAAAACTAAATCAAACTGGATTTGTGTGAGATTTAGCACATGAAATGGCAGCCTTCAAAAGGCTACAGATTATTCATTAAGGGTCTGCTTTCTACCTGGGAGAAGCATGGTTGAGACCATCTCAGGCTCTTCCAGTGAGTCGATAATGCAGCGCTGGAACGTCTTACTGATGGACGACTGCAGGTAGCTGAGAGGAGAGAGAGATGAAACGCTCAGCAAGGCAATAACACTTCAAAGAGAACCTGTGAGCAGCTTGGTGTGTAGGGCACATTTTGGTTCAGCAGTGAAATTCTCAGAGCATGTTTTCCAGTCTGATATGCCGTGAAGCCCTTCTGATCCTACCTCATCCAGGAGAGACGGTCCTGCCAAAATTCGTACATGATGAAGCATGATCTGTCTGGCAGGTTCTGGACTGAAACGCTAAAAATAAAAAGACACAGAGAGAAAAAGAGGGCAGACGGGGTTATCTCATATGTTTGGGGAAATTAAAGCGATTTGAAGGGGCTGCAGCAAATCACGGAAAGATCCCGAGGCAAACAAAGGCACTGAAGCAGAGAAAGGGACATACTGCAGGTTATTTTGCTGGCTGCTGGTGGTGTCTGTGTAGATTTTAAGAGCTTGCTGAAACTGCTCCACATCCTTCTCCTTCACAGACATTTGTCTCTGGACCAGCAGTATGTTCTGGAGAGAGAGAAAACAAATCAGAGTTTTTGGCACACTTGCAGTTGTATGAGTCATTCTAGCTATTCATAAATATATGAATCAAATACATTAAAATCACTGGAAACATCTCAACAAATAGCAACATTTTAATATTTTTGTTTTTTTAATTTGGTTTTGTGTGAACATATCTTATATAATCTGACACAGCCCTGCATACTAGTGTACCTATGTAGAGTGCTCCAGGAATAAGTCCTAAAATGCCCAGAAATGAGTTAGCATTTTAGCACTCGTCCCAAAGTCAAGCCCTTGTCTCAAAGTCAATGGGTTTTTTGAATGGATTTGGTTAGATGCCTGAAATAAGGTCTGTGGTTTGCACAAGTTGAAGAGCCTTTTAGGTTTTTTCTACGACATAAAACACATCAGTAGATTCCAAACTCGCGAATTTTGAAGCTTTAATGTGTCTGACAAGTGGCTAAATGGGACGAGAGAACATCATTACACCTAACACAACTGTTTCATAAACGTTTGTTTGCCACAGAGCTTATTTTCTGCAATAATCCAAAATCCAATCCCTGGCCACGCTAACCTCCATGTCAGCCGACAGAAACCACGCTGAAGCGTTCTATTCAGCACATGTAGGACTCACCGATTTATACGTCCCTGCCAATGTGTCCTCTTTGAGAGGTTCAAGATGTGGACTCTGAAAATGATGACATAAATATTTCAGTCAGTCCTAAGAACAACAAGAATTAACAGCAAAAGCGGCTCAACTGAATCCAGCAAAAGACTAGCTTGTAATAATAGTCTGTCACAAAGCATTGGTTTTCACAAGGAAGATGTTCATATTAACCCTCCAACAGCCTCACTGCAGCCCTGAGAACAATGGTTACACTACACTCTTGTCTGCAAGGCCAAGATAAGAAAAAATAATTAATAGTGTGTTAGCAGGCGAGCTCATTATCCTTGCAGCGCTGGTATCTGACCTTGGAAAATACCTCATCTATAATTTCTGATAAATATGCAAACTTAAAAATGAAACGAATCCCAAAGGAGCACTAAGACACCATTTGTGCTCTTCTTCAGACCTGCAGACAAAAATACTGGAGGCTTCTTGTACATTTCACAAAATTAAAAACATCTGTATACATTTGTTATCCTCGTGCATCAATACCAGGGCTGCACTGATGCATCAATATCTGTGTGAAGCACTGAGCATTTGAGTGAAGCACAGCATGTATTTACAGGCTGATGCTTATGCATAACATTCAGTTTGTGAAGTTCAATAAAGCTTGTGTCGCTGGCCTCAACAACAACACACACACACACACACTTTGCACAAACCATCCTCCCTGACAACATGTACCACAGGGTGAACGCTGTGTTTCTGCAAACACACAGCACGGCTCAAACGATCGGCTTGACATTTCTGTCTGTAACAGCTGGGCCTCTGTACTTAAACCTGAGCCTCACAAAGAGCAATTCTCCCTCAAGAGAAAAACCTTTTGGCTACAAATTTTTGTAACAAATAAAACTGACACAAAAACATGTTTCTGTAAACCGTGTTGGAAAAGCACTGTAGTGATCCTGTGGCTCCTTCAGAGGACTTAAATTCTGATTTAAAGAAGAGCTTCAAGACAAGATTTTCTTCATAACTGTGAGAGATGCTTATGACCAGGTGGCAGTTTGAAGGGGGGCAAGGGGGGATGCCACCCTCCTTTTTAGCCAAATGACCAATATGAATCCTATCTACATCCCCCAGGTCTGTATTTTGACAGTGCGATTCTTTTTAAACCCGCACAGCCATGGATGTATAATGAGAACTGGATACAGTACTGGAGGCGGGGCCCTGTTCATTCCTATGAAAGCTGCTCAGCGGCACATGAAGCCCCCCAAAAAAAGCTCAATTTCTGCAGTATGATGTTTTGCATCGAGGGGCTCAGTTGCGACACTCAAAAAACATGTATGATCCACTGAATCACAGACATGTCTTTCCCAATATATGTCTTGGCGAAAAAGTCTTTTTCCACCCAATAGCATCACTTGATGGACCGGGAAGTTGTAATACTTTTGGCCACTATGTAAAAATGGCCTCAAAGCTGGGAACTCAGCCTGGGAGCTTGAGCGCAGTTTGTAGCACTAGTTTAGCAACCAGAAAACAAATGCGTGCATTAAATCATGTCACGTAACGCTACTCAGCCAATCAAATCTGTGCGATAAAACAAGTAATACGAATAGAGTGAGTGTGATACACACAAACACAACAGAGGCAAGACAGGAGACAAGAGTCGGAGAAATAAGAGTCAGAGAGAAGTAATCTTAAATAGCGTGTTCTGAAGAGGGAAAAGCAGACGGGGAAAACAAGGCTTTTAATCAAGAATGGACAGACTCTTACATTTTCATTCTTCCCATGGGCAGTTCAATACCAGTATGTCTCATTCATTTTAGAGACTGTGGTGATCATTAAAAGCAGAGCATCTTTTGAGCAAACATACCCACTCAAATCTGAACTGAGGGCCCATAAAATAAAATATTCTATACGGTACTAAATCACTGCCTAAATCAACTAGTGTCTACAACTGAAATCTATTATCATTTATATTACTATATATTAAAGGAAAAGATCAGCATTTTGGGAAATACATTCAATTTAGAGTTGGGCGATCTTGTCCATATCCTATCGTCCTATCGCCATCTAGTGAAATCGCCGATGAACGATGTCATCGCCCGTGGGGGGGTGGGGTGGTCATTACGCGTCGCCGCTGAAACGTTCACTTAAAGCCTCTCTTTGGCGTTTGAGCAGCGTTATAAAACTCTTGAACATGTAATGGCTCCTTAATTAGCAAGTTGACTTTACATAGACGGCATATCTTTTCAGTTTCTCCTGACATTGTGTTGTTTGGTTTGTTTACCGCTCAACATACTCGGGCAGAACATACGCGGAACGGACTCCGCGGAGATCCGCGCGGACTCAAAGCGGACGTCTGCAAGCCCTGTGCGCGCAAAGCTCAGATTTTACGACCGCGCGGACTCCGCTCCGCGCACCAGTGACTGCTCGGCATGTATTTTTCACATCGCGGGGATTTTTCACGGACATTTTTACAGGAAACTACAACGCGGAAGTGCGCTCGACTATGAAAGCCCGAATGACTGCGGACATTCCTCGCGGAGTCCGCTCCGCTTATAGTACGCCCGAGTATGCTTGTGTCGAGCGGGCGGAGGCGTTGATCCCCCCCCCCCCCCCACCCTCCGCTCTCTCACTAAGCAGCCTCCCTCTGTCTCCTCTCACTCAGCCTCGTTCAGCCTCGATCTCGTCAGCATGCTCCACACACGCGCTGTCTCCCCCCCACACCTCGCGATTGCATCGTCATTTAAAAAAGACATCGTGAAACAACCCTTCTATCGCCGATGGGCGATCCGATCGCCCATCGGCACAACCCTAACTCAATTGCTTTCTTGCCGAGAGTTAGATGAAAAGATAGACACTCTCTCACATAAGTTAGCTAAATATGAAGCTTCTGTACAAACCTCACACTCCAGTTTGTCTATGAGCTGCTCCAGTTGGTTGATCTGGGAGCCCCAGTGGTTGTCTGGCTCCACGCTGACCCCTGATCCCCAGAAACACAACATCAGCACAACACAGGAAGTCTGAACAATGACAGTATATCAAAGTCAGACATTTTTTGTTTTGGATGACCTACTGAGAGCATCCTCTTGAGCTGGGTACACTGCTATACACCATTTTACTACCACCTCTTGTACCTTAATCACAATGTTTCTGAAACGTACCTGTGGTGAGCATGCCAGAGTAGGGGTCAGTAGGGGAGAGACACATGTTCTTCTGGATGCGTCGGCCGGGGCGTTTGGCCACCCTCTGGATAGGCAGGTCCTCGGGCTTCTTCACTATCCTTCTCCCAGTACAGCCCTGGTCATGAACGGCCTCCATAGCGCAGTCCAGTGAAGACTGAAGGGACTGCAGCTGGGTGGAGGTCTCCCTCAGCAGGAAGCGTGTCACAAACTGACCCAGCACTGATGAACCCTGGTACTCCTGAATGGAGCAGTAAGGGTAAAAAGGAAGGTTAAGAATCAGCCATGATGTAAGGTGAAAAAAATTAACATATTTTTTCATTGTTAATTTATTTCTTATCTCTTGAAATGTTTCTTGTGATTTTGTAGATTATATGATGGACTTGTTTTGCCTGTTAATCTTCAGCTTGGGTGATTATATAAACAGCAAAAAGCAGCGAGTCAGACACCAACTGATTGTTGATGCATGTTACGTTCAGCTTTGTGAGCATGAAAATTGCTGATTGTCAGATTGTCGCCTAATACCCTGAAAACCTTGTATTTTGAGGCTGTCTGTCTGTCAGGATTATTTTTCTCACTTCGCCTATAAAAAAAGAAATATGATCCGCATGTATCAGGTATCCTATTGCAGTTGTTTGGTCAGAGGAACTACATGTCATGATCCTGGCTGTTAGTTGTTAAGTTACTGTTTTATTGTGGAGGTCACACCTCATGTTCCCGCCTTGTCTGCACCACCCTGATTTGTTTCACCTGTTCCTCATTAGCCCTGCTGACACCTGTCCTTTGTTGACTCCCTTCCTTCCTTTGTGTTCTTGGTCTGTGTGTTTTCCCGGTTTCATTATCAGTTCGTCTGTGTTTCTGGCTTCATTCCCTGATTTGTCTTTGGTCCATGTGTTCCTCGTGTTATACTGTTAGTTCTTGTTTAGTAAGTCAGTTTGTTAGTTCTGTTTTGCACTTGGTTCCTGGAATTATTTCTGCCTGCATCCTCACGTTTCTGTTACCTGCCTATTTTTGATGACTGAAACCAGGGCTGCATTAAGCCCCGACAAAAACTGAACAGAAATGGCTGTGCGTTAAACACCCTGTTGTATTACGCACTTTTAAGGTTCAGTTCAAGGTCTGGTTTAAGGTTTAGTGCAATTTAAGGGGGCTTTACAGGCATGGGAAACATACGTTTACATTACCAAAGCAAGTATGAAATATAAACAAAAACTGTATTTAACATTTGCATGTCATTGCTAAATGGGTACGACTCTGACACACCCAAAAAACAAGAGAAAACATACCGAAGCTCATGGCACACCGTTTCACAGAAACATGTCATTCAGCCTGAAAGCTGTAGCAACATGGTGCACACCATCTTGAGACTGAACGTGCCCCAGCTCTTGTAATTAAAGCTCGCCTTTGCTCCTGCAACCTGCCTGCCTTGTGTCTTGCATTTGGCTCCTTTTGAACTGAAACCTAACACCAGGTTAAAATATAATTATTCCCACATGCCAAAGCACAAAGGAGTAAAGACAGAAACATTGAGTGAAAATATCACCGTGTAGATTACCTTAAATTAAACCTTAAACTACTGGGTCAAAAGCGTGTCCCAGCCTTCTTTGAATAGCGTTGCCGCTGCCTCCCTTGCTGGGACCACACCCATCTTCGAACAGCCTTCATTTTGATCACAACACTGTAAAGTTTCATGACTGCATCTTGTATGGTTGCAAAGCTATTGTGTTGACAAAATCTGTACACAGACAGCTGTATAAATACCAGACAAAATACTCCAAATGGCTTTTGTTGTGTCACCTGAATACATTTCGCCATGATGGCACACCCAAACACACACAGATTCACAATCCCAGCTGTTGCAGCATTGTCACGTCTGGTAACACAGTGATAATGTTCTATTTCATGAACTGGAAAGTGATGTTATGATAATAAATGGATGTCTAGTGCCAGTCTGGGGAGGACTTTCTGAGAACTACAAGTTTCAGTGCAGTGGCTGCTGTTTTTTGTTTTTTGTTTGCCAGCTCAGATTTTGTGGATAATGAAACCCGTCAACATCACCAGCACCCTGCGGTGCAACGAAATAGAGATTGGAAAACAATGACAAGGAGACGTTTGAAAAATGACCACCAAGCTTGATGTAGTCCTTGTTTCTATGTGCTGCGTTTTCTCGGCCGCAGACGCTGCACAACATGAGTAATGAACCCCACTCCTTCTCTCAAATTCTCCTCCCTTTGTTTTCAAGACAGAAGAGCTGCGAAATCACAGCAGATGTTTTGTTATCTCGAGGCACCACAACAACACAGAGGACACATTCTCGTCTGTTTCCAGGCATTGTGAAAGCTACATGTGAGCCTTGGTGGCCCTTGAGCACTGCTATAGGATCAGTTTTATCTTCGAGTTAGCAATAAGAATTTAATAACTAAGGCGGATCTCAGGATGGCTAAAAAGGCAGCTGCTCTTTAGGGCAGAGAAAGCTTTTTGACAGACTAATAGCAACATGAAAAATGCATGAGCTGTTGGAAGGCATGGGTGAAAGGGAAAACTACAGTGTCAGAGAAGACGGATGCAAAGAGAAAAGAGATAAAACAGTGAAAGAGAGGTGTGCATCTGAGTGAATAATGGACTCGGATTAAAAAGGAGGGAAAGACACTGAAAGAGAGGGAGATTAGAGCAGCAGAAAAATGGCCGCATGTTTGTGGTGCAGTTCTGTGGAGGACATCTGAAGTCAGATCAGTTGGACAGCTGGGGGGTTTGTCAGCCTTAGTTACTGTCATCTACGCTCGGCTATCCCCCTATGTTCTCTCTCTTCATCAGCAACACCCACTTCCTGCACTGCAACGAAAATATCACAGAAAACAACCTCATAATAAGTCTACATCTATTCACAGTCGGCACCTGATTCTTTTCCCTCGCCGAATAGAAATAAATATTCACCAGGTGGCTTCACATGAGGTCGATAACGCTGAGCTGAGCTATTGATTATGTCTTAGTGGAAGTTCTCTGATGTCGATCTTGACTGTGTCTGCCTAAAACAACATGATTACAGCCAAGCATTTCGAGGGCAGACACTTTAATCCTCTCTACATCTCATGGGATATACAGTATACCGTTCTGCTTGACCAGGCTTCATGACAGGATTTCATAACGCTCTAATTAGCATGTTTCACAGCTCAAGGCTAGTGATTTGATGAGATACTCGTTATGTGGTAAAAACGTGACAGAAACGCTGGTTTCGTAAGTTTCACTCTTTTGAACTCAACGCTATTGATCTCTTTTTCAGCTCCTCAGCCTCAAGTTTACTTTTAGGACGTAACATATGAGTGATGAAACCAAAGGTATGAAAACATGTTATGATACTGGTAACTGGGTACTGGTTTGAAATAAAAAGCAGAAAAATACTCATTGTAATGTTCAATGAACACAGTGCAATTAAATGAATGCTGTCATGTGAGGATGAAAGAGTTAACAGCAGTAATAAAATGTGTTATGATGCCAGAGGAAATCTTGGTCCCATGTGAAGGTGATTTTTGTTTGAATGTTCAGATCACAGCATTCATGTGTTTCTGCTCATGTTACAGAACGTACCCATCTACTGCAAATTACATGAAAGTTAACACGGCATCTCGTGCTGAATATTCAGTTAATCAACTAATTTGTCAACAGAAAATCACTGGAAACTGTTTAATCTGATTCAAGCTTCTGAAATGTGAGGATTTGCTCCTTTCCTCCATTTTATATCTTACTTGATTATCTTTGGGTTGTAATTAGCCACATGTACAATGTCGGTCAAGACTGAAATATCTTAACAACTATTGGATTGATTACCATGAAATGTTATACATATGGTGCCCAGATGATAAATCCCACTGACTTTTGTGATCCCCTGAAGATTTCCTTTGGCACCACTGTGAAGTTCACATATGCGATTTTGAGCAAAAATGTCTTGACCATAGACTGTGGGTGCATTCTGAATCGCATAATTTTTCTTTTTACTTTTAGCAGGTACAGCAGCTGCCCTTAAAAAGTATGTACTGTTGCATACAGAATGCACACAATTGGGATATACAGTACACCTGTACGTCCTCATAATGTTACACCTTGAACTTTGACCATGATGATAAAACAAAATGCCGCTCACCGAGCTTGCTAGTAACGGAAGTCAACCCGGACAGCTATGATGTTGTTATTTTGCAATAAGTTATAACTGCATACATTATAGATTCTTACATAAAATATTCACAATAGTGAAATTACATAGGCCACACATTTCTCTGTCATTATTATCTAATAATTATGGCCTTTTGTTGTTGATTATATTTAAGATCATTTTATTCAATTTAACAATTTATATTCCTGTTATTACTAATGGACTGGTCATCGGTCATCTGAATGCGCTGTCATCCATCACTGCGACTTCTGACGGTCGATATGACGCATCGTCTGCTGTGCAGAGGATTGTGGGTCAGAGTCGCCAGGAAAACATGCTGGCTGGCGTACTGCAAAACTGGACCAGATGTAGTAGAACATCCTAGTATTTTTGACATACTATGTATTGGGACATATTAAATGTTTTTCTGGCATACTATATAGTATGGTAGTATGGGTATTGGAACGCACAGTGTATAAAAATAATGAACTCAGCCACAGTGTTGTCACCGACTGGTTTATAGATGTCAATTTCGAGGCTTCGAGCTTGGCATTTTGGCTGTCGACATCTTGGATATTTGAAGCCAGAAGTGACCTGAGGTAATATTTGGACAAATGTAAACGGGTGGCTATTATAAAATTTCACCCCCCATACTATACAGTTGTCATGAACAGGGAAATTAGCCTTAGACAATTAACTGTTTTTTTGTACCAGGCTGTAAACATGTTGATTCGCTGTAAAGTTTGACATTTTAACATGGGAGTCTATGGGGATTGACTCACTTTTGGAGCCAGCCTCAAGTGGCCATTAGACAGACTGCAGTTTTTAGCACTTTTGCGATGGCTTCATAAATCAGACATTTGGTCTTGGAAACTATTTGAATGAAATTTGGTTGAGACACGACTCCCTCAGGATGAAATGTAATAACTTCAGTGATCTTCAGACTTTTACTCCTGCACCATCATCAGGTCACACTTTTAATTAATATTTAATTTATATGTTGCTTTAGAGTTACAAAACTAACAACATTCCCATGAGTCTCAACTGTATTTTCTGTGTATTGCTAAACAGCAAAGCTAAAAATCAAGAAAAGTCATGATAATCTTGGTAAGCTCAGTATATATGCTAAACATTACCTTGTTAGCATTATCACTGTAAGCACGTTAGCAGGGTGCTGTTAGCATTTAGCTGAAACTGCACTGTATCTGTAGAGCACAGCCTCACAGAGCTGCTAGCGTATCTGTGATCTGTCATGTTTAGACTGTTGGTCTGAGAATAAGGATAATTTTTAGTTTGGGAAAATGTTGCATTTTCATGATTTTCTGGCATTTAAAACTACATAATTTAAATACTAAGAAGAAAAATAACCAACCGATTATTATCTATTATTTTTCTTTGAATGCTGCATCTCTGTGACCTCAAATATTTCACCATATTGTGAAATCAGCCTGAACATATTGTAGTTCAATCATTTCCAAAAGAGCCCTGATGACATAAATTACTTTACTTTCTCTTTACTGGCCGTCCAGCGGATTTACAAAGACAAACGGCTGCCAGTGTCGTTCACACTAACAAGCTGACGGCCACTATCTTGTTAGAGGAGGCCAGTTTTAAAAGCACGGCTCATATTTGAAAATGTATTGTTAGTGAGAACAAGCAGAGCGGGTATCAGGCAGAGTCAGTCATGCTGGGCAGTTCTGTTTTCCTCTGTATCGCCACCACAGCAGAGTGATCTCAAAGACCTCTGAGAGGGTTTCAGACTGACAGCTGAGGCACAAACAAAAAAAAACAGCTTGAAACTATGGAAGCAGCGCGGACGCTTACAAATGTTCTGAAAGCTGACTCTCAGCAGAACTCATAGCTGAACCCCTGGCTAATATTTTCAACTTATCCCTGTCCACTAATTCTATCCCTAAATCTTGGAAGGAGGCATATGTTTTGCCCATTTTTAAAGGGGGGGATCCCTCTGGCCTGGACAATTATCGGCCTATTTCAAAACTCTCAGTGGTTGCAAAAATTATGGAATCCCTGGTGAATGACCAGCTAAAGGAGTTTTTATTAGAAAGCGGTCAGCTTAGCTCTGTTCAGTCTGGTTTTAGATCAGGTCATAGCACTATAACTGCTGCCTCCAAGGTGCTGAACAACATAATTCAGGGTCCTGATAATAATAAACACTGCACAGCAGTGTTTATTGATTTATCTAAGGCGTTTGACACTGTGGACCACACCATCTTAATCAACAGGCTCCATAATATTGGCTTGAGTGTCAACTCTGTTAGTTGGTTTGCAAATTATCTTACTGACAGGTCACAGACAGTCCTTGCCGATGGTCAGAGGTCATCTTCCAAGTCAACTGCCCGGGGCGTGCCCCAAGGATCTATTCTGGGGCCTATCTTGTTCACGATTTATATAAACAACATTGGCACAGATATACAAAATTCTGATTCATCTAACTTTCATCTGTATGCAGACGATACAATTGTTTATTCTTGTGCCTCCTCTCTGTCTTGCGCTTTTCAGCACCTCCAAAAATTGTTTAGCTCAATTCAGGCTGATTTTAAAAATCTTAAACTGGTTTTAATTGCTAGTAAAACAAAAGTCATGCATTTCTCTAGATCCAACTCCCAGCCTCCTGTTCATCACATTTTCACCACTGATGGAAAGTGCATAGAACAAGTGGCTTCCTATAAATATCTTGGAGTCTGGTTTGATTCTGAACTTACTTTTTCTATTCATTTGGATAATCTTGCCAAAAAACTCAGGATTAAACTAGGATTTCACTTTAGAAACAAGCATTGTTTTAATCTCACTGCTAAAAAGAGACTTGTCATGGCTACCTTTCTTCCCATGATTGATCATGGTGACGTTCTTTATATGCATGCCTCTGCTGCATCCCTTAAGGCTATAGACACAGTCTATCATGGTGCCTTGCGTTTCATTTTGAATGCCAAATCTCTCACCCATCATTGTTTCTTATATGAAGGGTCTGGTCTGATATCACTAAACTGTCGCATATGGCTCCATTGGCATATTTTTATCTACAAAGCCATCTTAGGGCTACTCCCTGGCTATTTGAACCGCCTCCTCAATCGCTCTACTCGTGGGTACAGCCTGCGCTCTCAGGACTTTTTGTTGTTCACGGTCCCTCGCGCCTTCACTGAATTTGGGAAGTACGCTTTTAGTTACTATGCCCCTTGGTCCTGGAATCAGCTCCAGAAAACGCTAAAATTGGCTGACCTTGTTTCCTTGGGTGATTTTAAATGCTTGTTACAGTCTGTAAAAACAGAAGTCTGTAGCTGCTTTCTTTGAATTTGATGTGTACTGTATGTACTTTATGTATCTATGTACTGTTGTGTTTATGTTTTATGTTGTTGTATTGTTGTAACTTCGGTTTGCTGCCTTCTTGGCCAGGGCTCCCTTGTAAAAGAGATGTCAATCTCAATGGGACTCACCTGGTTAAATAAAGGATAAATAAAAAAAATAAATAAATAAAATAAAATAAATGGTCAACAGTCTGTTGATGTTGTGCTAAATAAACACTGTGCAGAGGTGAAATTATCACCTACCTCTTTAGTTTTATCCATGGCCTTCAAAATGGCCACATTCAGCTTTTCCAGAGCAGACAGGACATTGACATATTCCCCCAGATGTGGAGTGAAGTACTCTGAAGGAGGAGAAGATTTGTTGAGCATACTTTGTGTCTGATCAGTGGTGTTTTCCCACAAGAGGGAAATAAATCACACTGATGGCATTAATTTAAATTAAAGTAGTTATGTCAAGGTCATTGTTACACCTTAATTTCAGAGTCGGGGGCATGCTTATGTTTGAGTTATGGTTATCATTGGACAGATGAAACCTCAGGCCTTTGTGATACATAAAGGTGATCTTATATTAAGTAAAGTTTTGAGAGTAATTTTTATGAGCAAGATCAGTAAAATACAGCAAGAATGACACATAATTACCTGAGAGTTTGTCTATGTCCAGGTTTCTGTGAGACAATGGGAAGAAGAAAAAAGAGATGTTAATTTAAGACAGAGTTGCCACACATGTTCATAGACTAAATTTCCAAACTTCCCACTTTTCCCTGACCTGGCATCTCGGGAACCTTTAGGCAGGTGTGCTGAAGTGAGTTGGGAGAGCGTGGAAGACACCACAGGGTTACAGTCCTTAACTGCCATGTTTTTGGTTAATCTTAGTTTTTATTGTTTGATGAAGTCGTTTTATACCCCATTGATTTGAAATTTGTTTTTGTAAAGGCCTGCTCATTTGGGGAATGTTTGTTTGGGAATTTTTTTTAAATTTTTTAAATGCAACAGTCAAGACAATCAGTTAGCGTCATCTTGCAACTCTCCATACATCCTGCAAATAAGTCAACTCTAAAATCAACCAAAACACTCAAACAGTGAGTAAAACTAAACCAAAGACAGTGAGTTCATCATATCTCCCGATATGGCATCTGTGCTTAGTGCTAATTAGCGAATGTTAGCATGCTAACAAGATAAACTCAAATGGTGAACACTAAACCTGCACACATTAATACCTGCCTGGCTGTAGACTCTTGTTTTCTTGTGGCTTTCCACAATCAAGAAGGCATTGATTTTTACACCTGATCTCTGACGGGCGTTCAGACAAGGCATTAAACACAGCAACTGCCTTGCAACTAAACCTAGAAGCACTTTGAGTGCACATAGAGAATAATGTGCTGTATTTATACTCATTATAATGTAGGCTACTGTAATGAACAGTCTGGCCAAAATGTGTAAGGGATCATGTGTGCTGTTTCAGTCAGTATTAGACTATGGTTTCAATAACTTGGTATTTGATATGATTATGTTACCTTCAATATCTAAATTAATGCACAGTGTTTGTTTGTTGTGTATTGCAAGCTTTCTGTCTAAAGTTGACAGTACACAAATTAAGTTAAGCTGCACATTTAAGGGTGTAGCTAAAGCTGTAACGCCTGAGAGATTTCTCATTCTGCTTCATCATTGTTGTGCCCACACACAAAGAACGTCCTCTCGTGTATTTTTTTTTACTATAAAACCAGACTTTTTTAGTCCAAATAACGTCTTTTAAAAAGTTTAAATTAAGCCGGTGGCAGAGGCAAATGTTTTGCATCTTTCCTAATCATATGTGTGCTCATCTGTGTGCAAACAGAGTGCTGTAAACTCTGAGTCTTTCACAGCAGAATTAAAGCCATCTATGGAATATTGACATAATCTTCACTGAAGGGAGGTGTTGACATCTCACTGCCAGGCAGCAGGAGAGCAGGAGGGGCTACAGATGGCAGGAGAGTTGGAGGACGTCCAAAAGGGAGATAAGCTCACTCTGTCTGCTGCCTGTCGATGGAGCAATACAGCTCCTGCATCTGGTCTTCAGTGAGGACACCATCAGTGAAGTACGACTGGAACTCCTCCAAGGACAGCTTCCCATCGTCTGAAAGGAGACAAACCCGTAAAAATTACACCTCATTGAACCCTGAGAGGTTTTATCACCTTAACGAAGAGCTTCTACATTATTCAATATAATGGAACAAGGCTACTTTGGCTTCACAACACTTACTTAATTTCAGAGATAACCTTGATGCTGTTGCAAATGAAAATAATTCACATAAATAGGCATAGCTCCAAGATCTGTCTTTATTTAGCTTTAAAACCTCTGTCAAGGACAAAACTACACTTAGAAGTGTTTCTCATAAAAGTGAATTAAACTTATTTCCCCTTGTGCGACTCCATTACTGCAGCAAATGAGTATTTGTTGTATTATGTGTTGTGATGCAGCCGAAAATCCAATTTCTGCTCTTAGGAGTAATAATTACCCAATTGAGCGCCACAGCTTCTTTTTAAAGGACACCACATTTCTGCTTTTATCTCCTCACGGCTGAAACCTGATACTCCAAAATAATTTACCCACTGTTTTGATTTCTGCTGCAATTCACTTCCCCTCTTGCAATTTTGTAACAATCAAATAAACACAGTTTGCACATCAAGCAATCTCACACCAGTGTGTTAATGGCAGAGGATAAACAGAAAGACGTGATGCCGAAAGTGAGCACAGTCCACCTCTGATAAGCAGCGTCTGGGGCTGTGTGCTGCAGGGTCCGCGGGGTCCCGAGGAAATTAGGAGCAAGGATTGAGGGCTAGTTTGAGTAGTCAGAGCAGCGCTCACTAACGGACTAACTTCAGAGGGTAATGAGATCTCGCCTCCATCTCGCCAGCTTCGCTCTGTAAGCACTGAAGCCTTTTGAGACCTGGCTCTGAGATCCCTGCCAGGCAACAGAGCTCCGACTGATAGGCCTGCGCCAACAGTAAATCATATCATCTGTTATGTTTGTGAGAACTATTTTGACATGTTGCCAGCTCGCACAGTGGATGGCTCTGGACACGATGCAGCAAAGGCTTGCGAGCAAAATGACAAATTTCCAGAAGAGATCTGCCTCAAGTTTTATTCTATGTTTACTAATAACATTCGAGTGGAAAGTGTTTTACATTGTTCTGTTTTGAATCACTATATACTGGTCATACCCTTAAGCATAGGCATAAATTTCGGGTTGGGGGGTAGAGCAGGGATGCAGGGGACACATAAATATGGATATTTACAACGTGTACATTTATCCCTGTCAATACAAATATGAAAGTAGCAGATGACTTTCATTTTCACAAAATTTAAGACATTTACACCATAAATCGGTGCATAAAAATTCACCAGAATGCAGGAAATTAAATATTTGATACTCAAAACGACTCCCAAACCCTCCCATTTCATATGTTCCCCCCTCAATGTTGAAACGAAACCAACACTCTTGCCCTCAAGATGGAAATCTGTGGGTTTGCTGAACATTTGTTGGCCACATTAAACTTCAGATGGAAGATGAGGCCATTAGAATCCTAATATCTATCTCAAACTTCCCTGTAAAAATCTTTCCACATGATGTAGGAGTAAACACAATCTGTTACACCTCTGACTCATTCTCCAGCCTTCTCCATCAGATCTGCCTTGGTGTAGATTCACACCCAATTAGACACCAGAATACAAGTTACAGTGCAGCTCAGATGGCACATTATGCAAGTGTTGCTGTTTTTTTAAGGGGTAGAGCTGCAGTCGTCGAACGTCTGAGCTTCTCGCCATAGACTGTGTTTGGCTCACAAACTAAAGGACAGTAATCTGTGCAGCATGTGTTTAGCCTGGGAGATTTGTGATTTGTTTCCGAATTTCATCACGTGATCACAATGTGCAGAAGTAGGCTTTGGAGGCATGAACTGACAATTGGTATTGATAGGGTGAGTCAAGTAATTGATTAGTGAGACTCTCCTCAACTGAAAATCAGACAGTATTGCAGGTTGTGTGGATGAAGCCGGTTTCACAATAAACCATGCTAAAATTCTCAACTGTTAGTACGACCATATCAAATTAGAATTTGATTAAAACCATGTTCGATAACCATGCTTTGAAAAACTCATGGTAAATACCGTTCAGCATCGACCAAAGTTAGCAACAGTCTCCAAGACGCAGGTGCAGCATGCAACGTGGGTTTGCTTTGCTATTCCCTTGTTTACAGAGTAGGTGGTACAGCAGGTAAACCCAGAGATGCTACTGGTCCCTTGTCCGCATCTAAAGTGACACAGACACTCAAACAATCATTTCTTTATTGTTAATGCACATTTGATATAGTTTTTACATGATGACATGGCACTCTGAGACACTAAAATGTCGGTGGCATGGGATATAAACAACACTCTGTAATCCTTTAATGGAAAATGTAGAAACATTAAAAATACTATCCAAAAATATCATAGACTATTTTTTGGCTATTTAGTTGGATACTGACAAAGCTACTCTGAATATGTCACATAAAACACTTTAACGTAATGTCAGACTGTTTCTGCTACCGAAGTAAAAGGGTAGATAAGTAGCTTATATAGTTTATGACTGATGAAGGCTATCTGACCCAAATGATGCATTTATAACTACAGGAGTCAAATAACAGAGTGTGGATTATTTTTCTAAGAAAATATCTTATTTTTCCCAGTTCTCATCACACAAGTGGTTCATGTTATTTTGAGCTGCAGTGATGGAATCAGAGTGGTAAATTAGCAACACTGTCAGCAATCATTGCAGGTTAAAATAAACTTTGCATGAATTAAAGTACTGCCAAAAGCATGCGTTTAGTGTTGTAAACGACCTCTCTGTTAGAAGCTCTGTTTTATAACAGTGGAAACAGAGCACTGGAACAATGAAATTATTCTACTGATCTATAACAGTATATATAGGCTACTCATTTTTACCTGAGACTCTGGACTTTCAATGGATACTTTTTCTACAGTGATCTGATTGGTCAGAGGTCGGGGAGATGTTGATAGCCTGTGATCCCATACCCTGAAGTTAACCTCGCTAACTCCAAACCCTGCTTCGTAGTACAAGCCTCTGTCGTCCAGCTGCGTCCTGAAGTAAAGAGATGCTTTTATAGATTTAAGCTACCTAATCTTTACCAAACCTTAACCAGAACTTAACTATACAGAATACCACATTAGGACATGGTCATGTGGCTTGTTTTCATGACAAATATCCTATTTTGTTGTTTATGTTGGAGGATTTGTGAGATTAGTCCATCAGCAATAATTTTGACAATCAATTAACTATTTTTGTCAATTATCAAGCAAATATGGCAAAAATATTTGCTAGCAGCTGCATCTCAGCCTCTGCTGGACAGAGACATGATCTGTCTGGAGAACAGTAACAGGGAAAACAAACGCGCATTTTTAGATTAAAAAACTGTCAGTAAGAATCATGTAATAAGTGTCAAAATAATCCGAAAAACTTGTTCCTGACAGGGAAGATTCATGTGAATGCCGCCCTAAAATTAGAACAACAACTCAGAAAGTTGGTGGTTTTGGTAGACGCCTTGATGACTTTGATGTCATATACACAAAAACTTGGTGGGAGACAGTTAATGTTTGGTTGATGGTAAAAACAAATGTGTTAATTTTTGTATTACATATCAATTTTTTGTTCACATGTAATTTCTGACATGGTTTTAGGTTGTAACTGTTAGTTGCTGTCCATATAGAGTGACCTACACTGGTTAGTAAAGTTAATTATTAGCACTAACCCTAACTAGTCAGGTAAAGTAATATTTTTGTGGTTTTAGTGAATGTACTGGTGCAGAAACAGCCTTTAACATGTTGTTTAAATGCTCTGAGCAATTAAATACAACACATCTTCTTTTTAGCATCCATGTTGTTTCCACACTACAAGTAGGAGGACCAACTTCCCACCTCGAGAAATAGGAAAATCCAAAGAGCACGTGAATGCAGCATAAGAGCAGACCAGACATTTTCCTCCACATGTGCAACCACATGCACTGATTATACACTGGAACAGTGGAAAGCACAAATTTACTGTCCTCCTCTCAATATTAAATTTGTACCCACGGTGATTAAATACTCTGCATCGTTTATTTTATGCTTGTGCAGGCTTGTCCCACTTTGTGAAGTGGATTAATATCTTTAAATAAGTTACGATGTAATATATCGATGATATTAGACAAAATCCCATGTAGCTCTGTGTGAGCACAAAAGCTGTCACTGTCATCAACATTCAGCTCCCAAGACAGCGGGATTCAATTAGAGGATATGCAGATTAAGCAGCAATTGATCTCGAGGCTTCGTGACTAACAACTGTCAATACGACACTTCTGCAGGGAAATCTGAAGTGTCGTTATGACGGATGATAAATCAGTGCCTCACAACAGAAGCACAGCAGTTTACTAGCTTTAACTGTCTCATTTCACACTTAATAAAACTGCAGATCCACCTGCGACCTCAAACAAAATCTCTCTCTCTCTGTACTGACATTCGTATCTTTCCAGGACCGTTCTTCCTTGAGGGAAAGCTTAAAGTGCTAAAAACCGAAACAGCACCAATAATTCATAAAGCCCTACAGTGCAATTCAGGAGAATGAGAGAGATAAGAATAGACTGAAGAGCAGACCGAGACAATAAATAAACTCGCCTTACAGAGAAACACAGTGAAGCTAGTTCAGTATTTCAGCTTTAACGAATTTTTAATCATTGTGTGTTCTAAGTTTAAAAAATTGAAAACACTTTCTGTTCGCAGGTTCAAATTTCAGGTGTCAAATCTGTCTGGACTAATTAATGGAGAAATTCAGTTGCTAAAATAGTGAGCCAGCTACAGATGCTGCAGCACTTCTGTACATCACTGCATCCTTTGAGGATTCTGCAGCAGTCTACAATCCTCCCTGCCACTGCACTGAATACAGCATTAATTAAAAAACTGCAAGTATGTGCGGCACAAAGCTCACAGTGAGCCTTATTATTGGAGTGTCGAGAGAGAAAAAGTAAAACTACCCTAAGCACCTCACAACTATTTTTCTATACCATGAAAATAATAATTAAAACAACAGTGGTGTGCTGTGTGTGAAACCCATCAACTGCCTCGTTGACAAATCATTATTCAGCCCACTTTTTTTAACGATTCAGCTCAGATGATGACACTTTAGTCTGTTATGAAAACTCCTGGAGGCAAATGTGTGACTTATCACACTTGACAAAATGAGTTTGTTTATTTTAAAAGACAAAATCTAGTTGCTTACTTATCAATGTTTTTCACACCTCTTTTTTCCCCTGATGACAAATCAGAGCTGCACTGAAAAACTGGATTCTAACACCATTGATTAAATCCTTGTCCACATCTCTGAGCTCAGTGTGCAGCAGCATTAGAAAGTGACCTCAGCAAACGGCTGCTGAGTACAAGCTGTCAGTATCTACTTCATGTTTTTGTATTCATACAATTGTTTTATTGCTTAAAAGAGCTGTAATTCTTCATTACAACAGCGTGGAGGAATAAGAGTGTAGTGGGTTGGTAGCCAGCCCTCATTATGTGGTAAATCCGCAGTGCTCGGAGCATATCATGGCAGCCCACTCAGTGCTGATTGGTAGGAGGCACTTTCCTCTCGGGTGCACGACTCAGTGAGTTCGTGAAGACGAGAACCAAGCGGAGCTCAGCTGCAAATTGAAGATAGCTACCACAAACATGAGTTCTCTCCTCTCGCTTTATCTTCCGTCTTTCTACAAAGAGTGAAAAATAAAAGCTTTGTGCGAGCGCTGGAGGGCGGCGGGTGGAGGAGGAGACGACTCGAGGCTTCACAGAAAGCATTTAATATAAACACTTCACTTACTGCAATGGAGATTACATCTATTTTCATTATGATGTCACACCACTGTTGTGTTTTCAGCCACTGTGTTCCACTAATTCACACAGTAATCGCCCGAGAGGACACACAACTTGAAGAAATAAACAACCACCCACCCTCTTTTTCCATTTTCTACAATTTCTTCACAACAGCCACAAAAAAAAACATCTTTCAAGGGTTCCTTCATAATTCAAAATTTTTTTTCTGCATCTGAATATCTCCACACGAGCCGGGAGGCACCCCAGACAACCTCTGCTCATGTTGTATCATTAATCCTGCTCTTATGTAACACTTTCACCGTCCTCCTGAGGAAACTGATCAGAGTTCATCGATACTCTGCAGTGCATGCATTAATCTCTCACCCCTTTTTACATTCCACTAAATGGAGTTGCAGCGCATGAATAAAAAATTAAGAGCAACAACATTTTTTCTATTTGTCAGCACTGTTTTTTCAAGCAGAGCTCAACGCCCTGTGTTTTCCCATGAGATGATTCAGGCAGGGTTCTTTGAAGTAAAGAGTTGATTTAAATGTAACACTATAACACATTAATCAAATCTAACAGTGACACGTTTGCAGGGGGGAATATATTAAAATCACATTAGGTACAAGTCTTCAGTGTATTTGTACCATTTGGAGTTTAAAAAATTGATTTTCTACTGAGGCCACAGTGACTGCATAGCACGATTACTGCAGTCTTGCTGAGGATATATTATTAGATATCACTGAGATGAGCACTGCATGGAGTTCATCCTGTCAAATCCAATCACATCCCGAAACTAAAAAGATGCAGCTGCACTTAACCTTGGTTATTTATATCCTTCCTTCTTGGATCTCTCAAAGATGGCAGTAAACAGAAAGAGCCACACGAGTCACATAAATCCCCTCAGAGCCAAAACAGGTCACCCGTCTGAACAGGGTCATCAGACTTGTGCCCTTTTTTTAATGTGTCACTGCTGTGTCTGATTTTAATGTGCAACAACTCCTTCAAAGAGATTTTTAATTAAGTTATAATTTGCCGTATAATCTAATTAGATGCATATTTTGCTTACTCACCATTTTTGTCTGCCCGGCGGAATATCTGCAATAAGAGGAGAGGATCATGTTAAAGTTTTTCAGCTTTGCAGACAGGCACAAATGACAAAGGCAGTGGAACAAAATAAATACATGTGTCAACAATATTTGAAGTTATGAGCAATTAAGGGAAAGAACATTGTGAGGAAATCCATCTGTATTAGACTTTTTCAGGCGTATTCATTTTTCTTCATGCACAGGAGAACATTCAGGAGGAGCTGTAATTTCCACATTTCAATAACAAAAGAGACATCTCAGGAAATGAAACGCTAACATTATGTGCACCCGTGTGGAGCTTTGAAATAATAGCTTTTATGATTTTTTTTTCCTCTCAGGGCATCGAGAACGATCATGCTGCTTTAAGATGTGTCACCGGTTTTCTGCAAAACCTACAAGCAGGAAGAAACAGTCCTTTGTGTTCGCTGATTGATGCTGCGAACACGGTTATAAAATCATCACTGATATCTTCAGCCTCATCGCAGCGTAACACCGAGCCTGTGAGAAGTCAGATCCGTTGGTGTAGTGTGAGTTTTTTTGAGTGAGATCAGAGTGGCACCTCTTTCATTTCAGAGTGTGTTTTTTTTTATTTATTTCCTGCCCAATCATCTTGTGCGGACCAATGGAGTCCAGCGGCTAGTTGATTATCTGTGGTGAGCAGTGCAATCACATCCAGCTGTCACCTTTCAAGCACATTAGGGTGTGAAGGTCTGGACACGCTCTGCACACATCACCTCCTCCATTCAAGACACAGCCACTGAGTCTCACAGAAATCTATACGAGAATGGATGGTACTGAACGTACAGAATAATGAAGACTGCACTGAACATCTTGGAAACCTGGAAAACGCTAGGCCTTTATGTAGGGATGTTCCCAACAAATAATTTCCCTGATGTTTAAAGAGAAGTTAAAACTAGTTGACTTGTGTAAATATATGAAAACACTCAAAAAACAGTCAAATATTGGAATTAAAAAAAAATCGAAGGGTAAGCATTGTCTGAAAAAATACTGTGTATATTATAAGAGTCATTCACTTTGTACTGTATAATTAGCCACAGTGAACCATCAAGTCTGCTCTTGTCCATATAAAAGTTACACTATCATTGTATGTTAATGCATTATTTTTCGATTTCAGAAAGTCTTCACTGCCTTGCCTCAAAACAATAAAGTGAAACGGGCAAAAGCTAATGCAGATGTGATGTTTACTATGAAGGATTGCACACCTCAAGATAGATTCAAGAGTCAGCTAGAGGACTTTGATGTGATCCAGACATGAATGGAAACCAGTGGCTGTAAATAGGGAAGTAGATTCAAGCTGGAGCCAGACTGATTCTTGAATCTGAGGCTAATACAAATACCAATTATCAGCCAAAACACTTGTTTTTTAACAAACACCCATTACATAAACAAGTATTTTTTCTAAAGCTCCCTTTACAATTGTTTCATAAATGGTTACGACCAAGATAAGGGCTGTGGTGTTGTCACGATGTCACTGGAATTTCTTAATTTCATACAACACAAAAATGTCAGTATTTGATATTGTTACTGATACCATGGGGGAAATTGGCATTGAGGGCATGTAATTCATTTTTTTTTATTGAAAAATAAAGACATGAAAACAACACCTTCTCTGTTCTGGCTTAGTAGCAGATAACAGCAGAATGACTGTGGTAAACATTAATGATAAAAGAGAGCAAGAAAGCCTGGCTGGCATCAGTGCATCAATACTGCAGAAAATTAGTCATAAAACATAATATTCCGTATCGATATGTATCGCTATATTTGACAACACTGGGGTGCTGAAGAGAACTTTACAGCCCAAACTAAACTTCATACAAACACTAACAGAAAATATAAAGTTAATCTTAAACGCAAACCTAGCTGTTAATTTAATTAGTGCTAGTAAAATTATGAATATCTCAAATATATAAAACAATAAAAACATTAAATGCAGTAGTAAGTGGTCTGTATATTATGAATCACTAAAAACAAATTATGGATAGTTAGAAAAGTATGCAGCCTTGAAACTGACTCAAAGCAGTAAAAGCTTATCAGAGTAGTCAGAAATAAAATTTAATACATCAATAAAAAATACAGTTAGTGCTATTAGTACAGAAAAAATACCAGCTAAAGGAAAAGTATAAAGCTTTATATTAAAGTATTGATGTTCTCAGTCACATTTTGGACTCCTCTGATAATCCTTTAATGCCCTCTGTCAGGTCTTGGGACTCCATAAAATAGCCTGTCACCACATAAACTATTAATACCTTTCAGCTGCAGGAAAGCTTTTCAAGCTGCTATGTCGACTTAGTTGTATAAAGGATTCTAAATGAATGCACTAGACCGTGAAAAACAAATTGTATCGCCCTTTAACACCTCCGGACTGATATGCAGTCATGATGACTAGCTCTGGATGCAGGTAATGGTGTAAAACCTGGAGGCTGCGCCATCACTGTCAAATACCCCCAAACTGTAAAAGTGCTGATGCAAGCATTTGTCGAAGACACCTCAGAGGAAGCCAACAGGGAGCTGCTCCATAAAATCTGGGAAACAAATTGAGAGCAATAAGCATCGGCTCAGGAGAAACCTGAGAAGGAGATTTACTGGCCTTCATTCCTCCTTTGTGCTGTTAAGTGGGAGGTTGGGGGAGTCGATGGAGCCAATGAAGATCTACCAGAAGTAGTATTAGCCACATGGATGCTGCTCGTGATCGTAATTTCTATCTCAGCCAGTCCCGTGGGCTTGTTGATATATCACACCGACTCCTATTGAACACAATAAAACTACAGTAGGAGTAACTGACACCCTCTGAACATCTACAGCATCTCGATTATGTATGAAAAGCACCACAGTGCTTCCCATCAGCCGCTCAGGATAACTGTTATCTCAAAAAGAGCAGCACAACACTTCTCAAAGACGTACAGGCTAACAGCCTTCACACAACTGTGAGTCGGTTAAATCAAACAATAAGTCCTTCAGCTTGTCTAATTATATATATAGACAAATAGCTTGTTTTTGAGACACGGAGACAGAAAACACTGACAGCCTCCTCAAGCTAAGAGAGCTGTGATGAGTCTGTGTAGAGGGAGGAAAGCACAAGTGATGCTCAATTTCCTGTAAAATCCTGATATGATATGAGAGTGAGCACCAGCATGGCTTAGGTATTAAAAAGATACTTTGCAGATTTACAGCCAGCTTTGTATCCTGATGATGTGGGTAATATGTGCAAAGGAACTGTGATAAACTACCCTCCATCTTACCAGCGCCCACATCACCCTGCTTATCTCTCAACTAACCTTGCAGACAGACTGTGATGTTACTTCCGCATTTTCGTAGCTAACAAGTTACACAACACACCGCCACTGACACAAGAAACTCAGACCAAACTCAGATTAAATGGCAAAACAAATCAGTGCTGATCGAATATAAACTAATATTCTGTTATTGTATTGCCTATTTCACTCCTAAAATATTTTAAGACACATTTTAGTGCACCTTTTTGACTGTAATAGCTACAAGAATTTGTGAACGTTAAGCGGGCGCCATATTGTTTTTGTATGGTAATAATGGAGGCTAAAACACCGACCTCAAGCGGTAAATCTAAGCAGCGCTGCTAAAATATGAACCACAATTACGTTACTGCTATTTCACACGTAAAAATAGTTTCAGAAACATATTCAAGCTCACCGTTTCAGCTGTAAATGTTGTTACCAGCCAGCTGCCATTTTGTTTATTCCTCTTCTTTCTTTTTTCCGTGATACGTCACTCACCAGCGGGTGTGTTGGTGCGGCGCAATGCATTCTGGTAATTGTAGGTTTTCTACATTTTGACGAAAAGCAAATGCCACAGCGCCTTTTCTCTGTTTTCTCTGGTCATATAGCACCAATTTCAAAAGTATTTGTGTCTTTCTACTGCACAGACAGCCTACTTTTTTATTTCCAACAGTGAAATACTCCTTCAACGAGATAAAGGAACAAATGAGGAAAGACAACAGTGCATGTGAATGATGTTGGATACGTTACCCTCTAGTGATCACACCTTTAATTTCTGCAGCTGTTAGCCTAAAGAATAAATGACCATCCATTAGCTACTGTAATAGGTTCTGAGAAGAAATGTTAGGCAGCCTTGGGCTGGAGAGAATGGATGCTAACTGCATTTAAAGCAAATGCGTTCTTGCTGCAGTCTAATGTTCCCCTCATTGGCCAATAATCTGCCTGGAGGAAACTGGGGAATTTTATTTACAGCCAGCTGTCAGGAAGTCTAAGGCTGGGAAATGATGCTTCTAATACACTGTCTTGTGTTTGTGCCCTCAGTAAACCAGAGGCAGGGCAGCCATTAACATCAAGCAATGATTCTAAATACACTGTGATACTGCACTGCATTAGTAGTGCTGTTTTTTATGTGGAGGGATCACCTGTTATTTTTTTTATATCATAGCAAAAAGCAGAGTTAGGAAACATTCATGTGCATGTAAATCCAACCCTCTTTCAACCGTGCAATCAAAACCCTGATTAAATTATTCAACATTTAACATCTATTTTTGTGTGTTTGATTGGAGCTGTGTGGGGGGAAGGCTGCTCATTAAAAATTCATGCCATATCATGTTTAATATAGACACTATGCAAGCTGCAACCAATGCCATGAGCCTCATTATGATATAAAACAAGTAAAACAACTACATGAAAACATTGCAAAGCTCTGCAGGTTAAATGAATCAAAGCAGCTGTATGTGAGATGACTGTGTTGTGGCATCTCTTTTGTCATTCACGCACTAATGGGCATGCACTCACCTTTCTTACATAATGCTGCACATCAAGCCCGATGTGAATGGGAGGCTTACAATGTGAACCATTCATAAAGAGCAGGGTGAAGGACGGTGTATTACTCATATTGCGCCTTTGAAACACGACCCTCTGAGAGGTGGTCGTGAGCAAAACATATCATGGACATATTTCTAAAGGATTTCTATTAATGACAGATGACAAGAGGGTGAATCTTGAAGGCACTTAAACGTCACAAAACCACTGTATACTCACATCATGAAAGAGAGAGATGGCTTGATTTTGGTTGCGTTCAAGCTCCTGCTGTTTCCTCAAGTGTTCGTGCTTTGCAGACTGAAGACACATGGTGATCATCTCCGTACAGGCCAGCATCTTGCCGCTTTCGATGCGATTTCCTTTTTAAAATCAAAATATTGTCCTGTCCCTGTGTGTTTTTTGGGAGGGGTTGTCCTTGTCAGGCTGGATGGTGGATGATGATGTTGCTCCTGTGATCCAGTAGGGATGAGATGGACCCAGCCTGCTGCCCTCTGCCTGCTGCCCGCCGAATGCACGTCGACAGTAGCACAGAAAACTCCGCCTCTACACGACCAGCAGTGAGCGATTCATAAAAATGCACCATCTGCTGGTGAGAGCACACATACACACACTCACACACACATACACACACTGACAGAGAAACAGTTAATTATAGGCTGTGAGTTTCACAGACAACAGCTGAACAAAGAAGCTCGAGCTGACAGGCTGCATTTATCTCCTGAGATATTATTTCAAGACTTGCACTGGAAACTATCAATATTCTTATTATATTCCCAGATGAACTTTAAAGTGATTACAGGTGACTTTCTGATCATTTGTGTATTAATTACTCCCCCTAAGAAACCTTAGTTGTCCCACATGCCTCCATGGTGAACGAAGAATCCAAAAAACTAATTCATTTTCTTGATGAACTGAACTCATAGGTGACCACATTTGACAGCAAAACTATATCAAAACATCCATTTACAAATTCACACATGCAGTATAATCCAAGTCTCATTTATCTAGTCATATGCTCAATACTTCCCAAACACATGCATTTTTCAATAAACCTTTACTATTCAAAACACTTCCACATAAACAGTCTCATGCAAGCAAGTTACTTCCATGCAGGAGTGTTTTAAATAGTAGCCTTAGCTTTTAGTGAAAATATATAATATAATAACAATAGCATTTTTTGATATAGCACCTTTCACAGAAATGACATTTACAAGGTGCTTCAAAAAATACCAATCAATCAAACAATAAAACATGCAATCAATAAAAACAAAGACAGTACAACAAAAACAACAAACAAAGTGACAAAAATAAAGCAAAACATAGAGCAAATACAGGATAGTGAGGCCACACAGAGAAACATACCACGATAACAAGCACTAGACAATTAAGGGTGGGACAAAGGCCATTTTGAAAAGATGGGTCCTCAGTTGTTGTTTTTTAAAAATTTCTAAACAGACTGCTGACTGTAAATGTAATGGAAGAAAGTGCCAAAGTGTTGGAGCCACTACTTCAAAGGCACAATGACCTTTTGTTCCAGTAGGACCTGTTCTGAAGACCTAAGGGACCTACTGACAATATATGGATGGAGGAGGTCACTAATATATTCAGGTGCCTGACCGTAGAGGGCTCTATATGTGAGAACAAGAATCTTGAAGTGAATGGGGTTGATGTGATGTGGGTTGACCTGTTGGACCTGGTTAACAACCTAGCAGCAGCGTTCTGGATTATTCGTAGACGATTCAGAGAAGATTTGTTTAGAAGTAGTCCAGTCGGGAGGACACAAAAGCATGGATAATCATCTGTAGCTCAGGTCGAGACACCACAGACCTGAGCTTTGCAATATTTCTAAGCTGAATAAAACAGGTACTTGTCAATGATCCGACATGATGATTAAAAGGCATGGCCTGATCAAAATAACACCAAGATTCCTAAAAATCTGACGGATGTTGATGACAATGCATGTGTTTGAGAAGTGCTGAACATATGACTGGATAAATGAGACTTGTATTATACTGCGCAAATTACTTGAGTTCAAGTACTTTCTCAGTTTTTGGATTCTTCGTTCAGTGTGGAGGCATGACAGAAAAACACAAGTATTCCTTTAAATATTTGTGTGTTTTTGTTTAAATTTCCACAAAAACTACTAAAAATATAATTGTTATAATACTTACTAGAATATATGTGTATGTTTTTTTAAAAGGTCATTAAACAGCTCAGACATCAGAGTGAAATGTCCACCATGAATTTTACAAGACGAAGAGGGACACAACTTAAATGGAACCATATCAGCATCTTTGCACCTCCCATAAACACACACGCACGCTCTCTCTTTCTCACACACACACACACACACACACACACACACAGATACACACACACCCCTGGGTGGCCCCCAATCCTGAGACCCATATGACCCCTCTGATGGGTGGGAACAAGGCTGATTGCATAATGCTCCTCAACATCTGACTAATAACTGTTGACACTCTCTGACTTTCTTTTTGCTGTTTTGAAGTTCGTCCTCAGTGCAGGTCAACAGGTCAGCTTCTCAACTTTTTCATTATTATTATTATGATTATTGATCTTGTTGCTGCTATTGTTGTTGTTTAAGCATTATCATTATTATTTGGATTTTCAGTAGTGGTAATAGCAGTGGTGGTAATTATACTATTACTATCATAAATATTACTAGAATCAGTGTTATTGTACACTGCTATACATTGCCATATAACATTATTTATTGTTACACACTATACATACAGCAATAAATATAGCATACTTCTTAAATTTTTTTATTTGAATCTGACACTTCTTTATGTCCATGTAAGTTTTTTTTATTAATCCATGTAGTGGAGAACACACAACATGAATGAATATAAATGTATACACACACGGTCTGTATCTAATTGACTTTTGCTGACAGTCAATGAGAGGAAACGTGAGGTGTGGATACTACAGGCTACAGCTAACTAAATGATATGTGGCTTTTTTGCATGTGATTAATAGTTGAATATATTCAACATCAACAACAAAAACATTAGTAAGATAAAAACAAACTTTTGACCTATTTGTGGTGTTTTAAAGGTCTTTGACGGACCGACCTAAAGATAACATCTAACCACAAGAAAAACTGATCCCAAGAATTGCTTTATCTGCTGACCACAGCTGATTATGAGGGAAGGGACATGGGCAGCCTTTGTCTGTAAACTTAACTATACATTAAGGTGCTCATGTGTAAAATAAACCTGGATCGACTTTCTTTTCTTTTTTTTGTCTCCTTTTTGTTATAATTTGGTGGATTATTTTACATTCAACATTAATTTTGACCTCTGAGTCTGACAAACGTTTAACAGCTGGGAAATGTTAGTTATATATATATATGTATAAGAAAAGAAATGCATCCCTGCTGCGTTTTATCATGGATTATTTGATCAGCTGATGACGTCTGTCAGGGCAGCACTTGAGCGCCTGCAGATTTAAGATAAGCAGCAGCAACCTGCCGCACCCTGGAGGAGGCACCGACTGCTCTCTGTCGCCAAACTGAACCACTACACACATTTCCTCCCCCTCTGGACATCTTTAACTTTGTAAACTATGATAGGATTGTTACTTTCAGCCTTATTTTACATTTTGATTACCTGACTATATAAGGGATTGGATTTAAGTTTTGAGCTACAGTTTCTTAAGGCAGAAGTAAATACATGACATTCATTTACATATCCTGACTGCGATGAAATTCACACTCTCTTAAGATATAATGCATTTGCCTTGGATGTTTTACAGGCGTAGACTAAAATGAAATTCCTTTCTTATATTCTGTCTCAGAGTAGGAACAGCTGAAGTACAATGGCTGCCTTCCTTCACCACTGCCCCTTCCTAAAGTTGGCGCCTAAGCCGGCTTTGTGGAGAGCTGGAGGTGCCTTGCTGTCCATGGCCAATCAATGCCCCATCATTGCTTGCCAGATCAGCGTGAGCGGCACGGCCACCAAACCCAAGAGTCACCCACTTCCCACTGTGGACCAAAAGAGGCAATTTGCTCAGACGGCCACTCAGGTGGCCGTGTCTGTGTCGAAGGGCTGCCCATTTGTCACTTCTCAGATTGGGATGGTCAAAGCCAGCCCTGAAGTCCAAGAGGACGTCCAAGAAGGTGGGTAGATTTATCCAGCTGTGATGATGCTAGAGGTGAGAATACAAGTCAAAATAGTAAGATGTGACACTTACTGAGCTGCACTCCTCTTTCACAGGTTTGATGACTTCTCTGTTGAAGGGTTTAGAGGATTCACTCCTCCCAACATCAGATCAAACCAACACTGTCACCCACCTCCTCAAAGACAACATGGGTTAGTTTAATTTTTTTATGATGTAGTCTAGTAAATTATGTTCCTTTATTTGCCTAAGTAGATTAGCTGTTCATTGGATTCTGTAACTGATTTAAAGTCAACACTATCGCCCCTGCAGTTGGCCCCAGCTACGACTATGACCGCTTCTTCATTGAGAAGATTGCCGAGAAAAAGGACGACCACACGTACAGAGTCTTCAAGACCGTGAACAGGAGCGCTAAGGTCTTCCCTTTTGCCGAGGATTACTCCATCTCTGGGAGGGAGGGCTCCCAGGTGTCCGTCTGGTGCAGCAACGACTATCTGGGAATGAGTCGGCACACACAGGTCCTCGGTGCCATCAGGTAAAAGGAGACAGTCTGTCTGCATTTTGCTTTAAAGGTCTAACAATATTGTATTTTTTACAAAGTGGAGTCCTTTAAACCCTTAGAAACCCACCATTGACCCATTTCTGTCTTCTTAAAGGCGAGACAGGGGCTCTTTAGGGAGAGACAGCAAGTATATTCCACATAGCAGTGGTATACATGACCTGAAAACTGGGAACCTGAAGATTAATTTGAGATGCTGTTGAGCACTTTGTGTAGAGTCTTTCTCGTCATATAAAGTTAATAGTGTATAGGGGTTTAGAACATTATGATGGGAGTGTGTGATGGCCATTCCCATGCGCATTTATGTCTCATAAGTTAACTTTTGGATTTGGAGATTTCTGTAAGGACCGCATTTTTCTGCAATTGGATGGCGAGCACATCTATTCCTGAAACTGCTCAGAACCCTCCTTATTGTCAATACACCTATAAAAGCCAAACATCCTCTTATTGCTCAGTGTCTCCAGTTTGTGGTTGTAAAGTTTCACAGTAGGTCGTTTATACTGTGAGGTCAAGTTTCAAAAATGGTCTCACTACAATGAAATGGCTACTATGGGGGCTAACATCATCACACATGGATAAAATTGGGCTCTTTGAATCCACTTGTGTCTCAGCGTTCCAGTCATACACAATTTATGCAAGTACACCATTTTTAGAACAGGTTAAAAATAACACATTTATACTGCATGCAGAAAGCTGCATAGGACTAGCATAAAGTGGGCATGTCTGTGAAGGGGAGACTCGTGGGCACCCGTAGAACCATTTTCGCTTTGATATCTTGACGTAAAGGCGCAGCCTCTTAAAGGCAGTAATGTCAGCCAAGATAGCCAGTGGTCCTGCAGGTCCCACGTCACTGATTTTTGTATATTCTTCTGAGATTAAACCAGGTCAGATTTCACTTGAATGTTTTTCAAGTTAATCAATTCTCATAGCACTCAAGTCTCAAGTCTGACTTGATTCTACAGCTCTGGCGAATAACAAACCTGAAACTGCAGCAATTGCACCATTTGTGTTTTGCTATGTACATGTAGGGGTAAATCTATTAGTAAGTGGGGTTTGGAGCACCTGGCACGGTTATTTTTGATGTTATAGACTGAATTTGAAATAAAATTTCACGGCATGGAGTATATGAGCTTAATTTGTTATCATTTTGTTCTGATGATCTCAGAGATGCCCTGGACAGGCACGGTGCAGGCGCAGGCGGGACCAGGAACATCTCAGGCACCAGTAACTTCCACGTGTCTCTGGAGAAGGAGCTGGCCAGCCTGCACCAAAAGGACGCCGCTCTGGTCTTCTCCTCCTGCTTCGTGGCAAATGATTCCACCCTCTTCACCTTGGCGAAGATGCTGCCAGGTAAATACTGATCTCTGACCTCACATGTCACATTTCAACCATTGTAGAAAAGGTGATACTATCTCAGGGTTGATACTGCTTAGAGGGAAGTCACCTCCACTGGTTTCATGATGTATTCATTGTGGCGTACAGGGTGCGAGATCTACTCTGATGCAGGGAACCACGCATCAATGATTCAGGGCATCAGGAACAGCGGAGCCAAGCGCTTCATCTTCCGCCACAATGACAGCCGACACCTGGAGGAGCTGCTGCAACGCTCAGACCCCAAGACACCTAAAATAGTAGCATTTGAGACTGTGCACTCCATGGACGGTGAGTACTGTGAATGTTACTGTGTAGTAGTAGAGGAGATTATTTAGATTTTTAATGCATTTACTCACAAACGTGGTACTTACTTAAAATTACCCTTTATTTGCAGAAAGAATTTAGACATTAATCAATTAAAATCAAGAGCCAAGAGATGTAAATCTTTATATTTATTTACTCTGAGTAATATGATTCATACAGTAGCTTTAAAGTGAAAAAATATATAAATGTTTGTCTTTTTAAGAGATGCATTATATTTGTTTACTGTTTATTGATGGCTATGTGGTTATGGAGACAGCCTGCTCACAGTTAAGCTATTAAATATTTATAGTTTTAATAATAAAAGGCACCAAGACTTCAGAAAGAAATATAAAACTGGCACACAAGCTATAGACATCTCAAAAATTTAAAGAAACAACACGCTTTAAACACAATGTTTTAATTAATGAGAGAAAAGGAGTTCATAATTCATAGCTAATAAAGAGAGAGCCAGGTTTAGAGTATTTATACTACTATGATCTTCATTTATTCAGCTTGCATTATTTGTCATTCATCACTGTCTCCCATGGGAGGAAATAGTTTTCCTCCCTCAGCTCAATTTCTCTGTGTGATATTACACTGCTGACAGCTCCATAAAGCACACACTGAAGTAGACTGAATGGATGACTGAGACCATATCCAGGAGGATTTTTTAAAACACAAACACAAAAAGGTTGTTTTGATATAAACATCTTATAATTTATAGATGCTGGGGAGATTTTGATATTTGCATATAGTGTAAATAACTCCCCATACATGTAGATCTTACACCGTGATGACATTTGCAGCATGACTTTCCTGCTGTTCGCCTATATTGCACAGTTCTAATTATAGCACCTCATTCTCTGGGGCTTACAGGTGCCATATGTCCTCTGGAAGAGCTGTGCGACGTTGCTCATCGTTATGGAGCTCTGACGTTTGTCGATGAGGTGCACGCTGTGGGCCTGTACGGAGCCCACGGAGCTGGAGTGGGAGAGAGGGACAATGTTATGCACAAGATTGACATTGTCTCTGGGACCTTAGGTAAGGCTTTTAAAATGTCTACACAAGGAAGCCTGTTTCATCATACCTCCCTATCACATGGCAGGTGTGATGAAATATACTGTGGACCCTTTTCACAGCAGACATTTGGACTTGTCTTTGCAGGAGAGGCACAGGTGAAGTTGATAACATGAAGTGTGCCAGATTCCAGTGAGCTAACATGCACAAAAATACACCTGTGCTTTTCCTACTATGACAAGTGAAAATGTCTGCTGTGAAAAAGATCCATTGCACTGAAAGGGCGGGGCAAACGGCCTCAAACTGTCTTAGATTAATTGCCTGTCTCTTGGCCAAACTCCCATTTACAGCCACTTGCCCTTACCGACCCTGTCATATGCCAACACGGCTGCAATAGCTCCCAACACGCATGATACTGCCCCAGCGTTGGTTAAATGAGGTCAGGAGAGGAGTGAGTCCTCATCAGAGGAAGCAGAGGTTTTATCAGCCGGGTGCCGGCTCTACTCCCTCTCTGGTCGCACTGATAACACCATCATCAGGGAGTCGGTGCTGTGCGTAGCTTTATGACAACTGCAGGGTTTTAGGTAGAAAATCCTGTCAAACTCACATTAGGTGTAAACTAATCCTGGATTACAACACTTGACTTTAGGAGGCATGGTTGCAAGTGTTCACCTGGCAATAAATAAAGAAGGTCAAACTGAAACAACAAATTAATGGTGGTGTATCAGCATGCAGTATCAATCAGACTCTTTGTTTAAGTAAAAGTAGTAATATCACAATGTTAAAAATACATTATCACAGTCAATTAGGAGTCAAAATTACATAACTTTCATTAAAAAAAATCTATATATGTATTAAAAGTACACATTATGCAGAATGGCTGTTTTCCAACTGTCATGGTACTGGCCCTATTATCATTATTAGAACAATTGTTATTAAAGGAATAGTTTTGATCTTTTGAAGTGGGGTTGTTTGAGGAACTTATCCATAGTCATTTTATTGTATCTTAATTATAGTACAAGGCACATTAATCAACATTTCTGTAAATATGCCAGTGTTAGCCAGCTGGCTAATTTTTAACTGCAGTCCTTCGGCAAGATGTTTTAAAACCAATAAAAGAATAAAATTAAGACAGCAATAACTACAACAAACAGAAATTCTCAAGAACAGAAGCCATGCAAAGCAACAAGCAACAGCAGAGCATTAGTACAATACAATAACACCAACAACAAACGGCATGTTAGCACAGACATGTGAGCAACATGAAGTACCAAAGCACAGTTTAGTCAGTGTATTACAAACAGTAGATGTCAGTCCACACAACCCCAGTTTGGAGAAGCAGGCTGGAGTACCACTATGAAAACTAAGCAGTGGAGGCAGCAGCAAAACCTATTTTAGCCACCTAAAAAAAAAAGTCCCACCTAAAAAAAATCAATATCAGTTAAAGTGTACACTATATTCATAATATTTTCACTGCTTTATCTTGACATCAGATGGTGATTTCCGACTTTTTACTGAAGCTGTTATATCAATTTCTTCAAAGCCACTGAGAAAGCATTGAGTCCAATGGGAAAAACAGGGACTTAACATTGCTAAACAGAAGAGCTGCTGGTCTACCTCTTCATCTATCAGTTCATTTGATTGTCTTATTGTGAGACTTTGGTGTTTCAGTCACACAATAGCACAAACTAACTAGTTGAGGCAGCTTTAGACCAGAAGCTCCCATGTTCAGTGAGCCAAAATGACGATGTCGATGGCGAAATTAAGCTGTCAAAAAGGGCTGCCTGACGAAAAAGGTAGAGCAGTGAAATTATTCTCAATGTAGTGTACATGTTTGTTTTGTACACTTAAATTGTTTTTTAGGTGGCTAAAATATGTTTTGCTGCTGCCCCCGTCCAATGTAGTAGATTACTTAGTTTCTGTGTTGTCACTCCTGCCACCTCTTCAAACTGGGGGCAAGCCGACCAACGTCTACTGTATATAATACACTGACTATGGATATGCACCTCATACAACCCCACTTCAAAAAATCTAAACCATCCCTTTAAAACAACTTTATATAGTTTTATCTGTAACTATGCAACTGTCATATTTAAATGTCTGTAAAATATGTGTGAATATACTGTATAAATTCAATGTGTCCCCTCTGAAATGTAACAGTAAAGAAAAAGTAGACCACTATAAAGTTGAAATACTCATTTTAAACATCACATTTGTACTTAAATAAATGTACCTCCCATCTATGTTTCCTCACTTCACATGCTCTGTGTCATCTGCTGCTGTTCCAGGTAAAGCCTTTGGCTGTGTTGGAGGCTACATCGCCAGCAGTGCCGCCCTGGTTGACACGGTGCGCTCCTTCGCAGCCGGCTTCATCTTCACCACTGCCCTGCCCCCGATGGTCCTGTCTGGAGCCCTGGAGTCAGTCCGGGTCCTGAGGAGCCCCGAGGGGCAGCAGCTCCGCAGAGCCCACCAGAGGAACGTCAAGCACATGAGGCAGCTGCTCATGGATAAGGGCCTGCCTGTGGTCAACTGTCCCAGCCACATCATCCCCATACGGGTACGAGGGTTTAGCAGTGCTGCTGCTTCCATTACCATGTCTCACTGCACCAACTCCTCATCTGACTATTGTAGTTGCTAGGATTTGTATTTAGAGAATCTTTGAGGTCAGAGAAATATTAGTTGTGGAATTTATCTCAGGAGGAAGCATAAGTTTATCTTAATATTGTCACAGAGAATTATTATATTATGAGAACTGAATGACAGTTAATGTTACTGATTAATGTTATTAGTACACCTGTGCTTTAACTAGAAGTCAAAATGTCTGCAGTGCAAAAAAGGTCTCATGTCTACTCCTCTAAGACTGCACAAGTACAGCACAGAACATATGAGTCTGGAGTGTGCCACCTGAATAATTAGAAGTTTTCATCATTTAATTAGAATCCACTTTATAATCTTTCAAAAGCAATTATAAGCCATTATGTTAATTAAATTTGCATTTAAATTATGCAAACTTTAATCTTTTTGTGATACCATTTATTTTGTGATTCCATTTAAAACCTTTATCCTGTTTTTTAATGCATCATTTAAATGCTAATTGAATTCATCAATTTGTGATTACTTTTTAAAAATGTATCACACGATTTAAACTAAACACAGGAAACTTCTGTAATATTTCCAGTGGCAGACTCATGACTCCGTAGACCAAGTCGACTGCAGTGATGGAGCTGATTTCAACACGCATGGCCTGATTGTGCTGAATAAAAGCGTCCACTCATATCCCCTCTCATGATCCATTTTCCAGGTGGGCAACGCTGAGCTGAACACCAAGGTGTGCGACACCCTGCTGGAGAGACACAACATCTACGTCCAGGCCATCAACTACCCCACGGTGCCTCGTGGTGAGGAGCTGCTGCGTCTGGCTCCGTCTCCTCATCACAAGCCCGCCATGATGGAGTACTTTGTGGGTGAGTGAGGGGATCCTTACCGAAATTAGGTCAGAACTGTTCTAGTAAACCTCCAATCAAGTTAAGTGGGGACACTGGCTGGTACAAGTGATTTATGTTTGTCCTTTGAGAGTCTCTTTGCTTTGTAAGCATATATGAGGCTCTTGGCATCCACTTGTCACCAAATACTGCATTGCTGTATAAATGACAATACTCTGAAGAGATCTTTGAAGTGCTGTTCTTTTGTAACAAAACTGACGTTATAACCTCAGTGTGGGCTGGCTAAAATAAACACAGATTACGTTTTAAGACAGAGAGGTAAAAGAGAAATAAATATTGGCATTTAATTGTTCATTCTGTGTTTCATTCACAGAGAAACTGGTGGAGGTGTGGCAGGAGGCAGGGCTCCTGCTCAACAGCCCGGCCACGGCTTCCTGCACCTTCTGTGCCCGCCCACTGCATTTTGACCTGATGAGTGAGTGGGAGAAATCCTACTTCGGCAACATGGAACCACAATACATCACTGTGCTGGCATAATACCATAACACCAAATTACATGTAATGTCTCAACACAAGTTACACATGCAGTATATGTAGAAATTAATGCTATATTCAACATCCTTTTAAATCAGGTCCTTCTTCAGATGCACTGAGACAAGTACATGAGTATCAAATTGTACTTGGGTTTAAACATTCTTAAGTGTCAGTGGTGTGGACTACATTCCAGCATTTATTTGTTTTCCTGTATTTATGCTTCCTAAATTGTGCTTGCTGTCATGGATATGATTAAAGAAAATTGTGCCTTCTCCATTTCAAAAGCATGAAACCTGCACACTGGGCACTTTCTTGAATCTCTTATCTAGGTGTGATGGTTTGAATTAAACTATATTCAATGTCATGTTGCGTAATATCCTTCCTACCATATAATAATCATGACTATCATAATTTCTTTCTGTTCCCACAATAAATCAATTGTTTTAGTTAAGTATTTATCAAGTGCCAAAAGTTAATTGGTTCATTAAATAAGGGATAATAAAACATTCAATAAATTTGTGGTGTTTGGGAATCTCTACCACTCACATACACCTCTCACATTCAATATACTGCTTTGCTGTAATTATAAAGATACTGAATACTAAGGGGGCTGTGTCCACCAAAGCGTTTTTTCCTGAGGCCAGTGTCTTTTTAAAATTCTCTGCCAGGGAAGCACTGCACATTTGCACTATGTTACAAATGCCAGCAGCATGACAAGGCACTGAGTGAATGCTGAGAGTGGAAAATGTTCAACTTTGGGAAAAACGTTGCACTCATCACTGTCACTTTTTACCCAGCCATTCAATCACAGGATAGGAAGGAAAAATACCATGAAGACCAACCGTTACATCTTACATGTGCTGAACAACAACAACTATGAAAGATACATATCTTAATATACTGTATTTATATTAATATATGTTTCACATAGACCGTTGGGTTTGGCTCTCTCCCTACGTGCTTCAGCATTCACTTATCCAGAGCAAGCACTCTACCTTGTGCCGACATTTTTATTCTGCAGATATTCCGTATCATAGCAACCAGATGCAACCAAACTGTCTTAGCTGAGAAAAAACACTTTGGTGGACACAAGTTACTCCAAACACTGTTGTTATTGCTACAAATTTAGACTGAAATTGGAAGACATAATTTGAATATAATGAGCACCGTGGCCTCAAAGAACCATCAAGAAGATCTCTCATCAGTTAGATCGTTCCTCCACAATACAACATCTTAAAGTACAGGCAATGACATGGCTACATTATGTGAGGTCAATTGGAGCTCCTGTGCACTTATGATTATAAATCCTAGTTGACATTGCAGGGGCTGGCCACTTCTCGTTTGACCTTTGCCCTCAGTCTTCGCAGCTCTGTGTTCTCACTGTCCACAACAAGGCCACATTCAATTAATGTCCAAGCTTTACTGAGCTGCTGCTCCCCATAGTGCTGCAGCGCCCCCCGCAGGAAGCACTCAGCCAGACGCAGCCTGCCCAGCCCAGCCTCCACACACTGGATGGTCTGGTTCCTGTGGAGCTCCAAGGCCAGAGTAAAATCCTCCAGAGCTGCTGCTTCTCTGGAACACAGCACCAGGCTGCGGCCCCGCCGACACAGGTCCTCCGCCCAGACTTGGGGGTCCTCGGAGCAGCTGGAGTCAGAGCCATTGTGTTTCTGGATAACTCTGTCCAGGTCAGCTATGGCTCGCTCATGTAGGCCCAGCTGAGCGAGGCAGGCAGCCCGTTGGCGAAGATAATGGAGTTTGTGATTGCCCACTGCTTGTACTGACACAGTAAGGAGTGTAAGGGCCTGATCCCACTGGCCAGCTGATGACACACTGCTGGCCTCCTGTGCTGCTGCCTGAGAAATTAAAATGCAATTTATAAATGAATAAATACTCCCTATTTACAGGACTTTAGCCAGATTAAGGAGAGATGCTGTTGCCTTGTCTTGAAAAACGTTGTGAAATAGTTTATTGATGTTTTCCATTATCATACATTATGCATATTTTTCCATCTTTTTTGACCTTACTGTCCGCTTCAAGCACATTAAATATTTATTGTGACACAGTCAGACAGAACCTCCTAAATTGATGGAGGTGCCACTGCAGCATCAGACAGTCAGCTCTGTGTTAAACCATAAAAAGTGAAGTTAAAAAGAATGATACTATGTAAAAACATCAGACAGAACACTCCACTATATTGCTCTCTGTCTATAGTCAGTACAACTTTGGCAACGCTGCTCGTTCTAAAATGATTTTAGGATTCCTGGGTGTAGGCTTACCTGTGCCATGCGTTTTCGCTGATTGAATGGGATCAGGGCCAGCAGAAAGACCAGAATGGATGAATCTTTCTCAGTCAGTTTGCTGAGCCTGCAAGCTGCGCTGCGGTAGTTCTGGTGCCAGGCCTCCACCACACCCACCCTGGCCTGGGCCACTGCATCTCTTGGCTCCTGGCCAAACACCTGGCACAGATGAGCGCTTGCTGCCTTAACTTCACCTGGAGCAGATGGACCATAACAGCAGGAGTAAGGATTACTGTAAACAAGGAGCACCAGGTTCACTGGTATTTTTTTATTTTTTTTTAATCAAAGTGGAAACACCACACAGCCTACGCCGTAATCTCCTAACCAGATCATTTCAAGTGACATCAAGGATCCCACTGGGAAATAAATCAGCAAAGTTTGGCAAAGTTCCCACCTCACCTTTGGCTAAGAGTATGTCCACATAGAGGAGATGCCATCTGGGGTCTCTGCAGTCAGTCCTCATCAGAGCTCCACCAATTATAAAAGCCTCTCTGAGCTGCTCCTCATGGCAGGGGACGGCATTAGCAAGCAGGATGTCTGACAGATTGGTCCGACAGAACTGATGCAGCCAATCGCAGACAAGCTTCCGTGCCTTTTCCTTGAGTGACAGGATGTCTTTGGTGACTATGTCAGTGTTTATCTGGAGTGCTGCCAGGATATCATGAGTGCATTCCTGAGGGACAAGGCAGAATTTTATATTTAAAATGAACATATATATCATCTACAGCTGCATTAGACACTCTTACATAAAAATACATCTCTCTTAGCAGCAAAAATTTAAATATGTTGGTAAAAGAAAACAGCATCCTCTGAGATTCTCTAGATCAGTGGTTCTCAAATTTTTTCCAATAATGCTTTTTGAGCTGAATACCTCCTGACTAGCTGCCTAACGTGGCTTGAAGTCTAGAGAAGGCTGGAGAAAATAAACGTCTTAAAGTCATACAAGGCTCTGAGCAAAAGCATGTTTGACAGTGTTTCAACTCAATAATACCTTTTGTTGGTTCAGCATGAGATAGGTAAAGCCTCTCCCGCAGAGAGCCTGGACGTGTTTTGGGTGCTCCTTCAAAATGGCACTGAAATCAAAGATGGCTGTCTTTTGTTGGCCCAGCAGGGCGTAACACCTCGCTCTCTCCAGCAGAGACTCTGCTGCCTCACCACCTGGTAAAATACAGTTACTTGATTAGTTTCACAATATTCACAGCATTATTATTTTCAATTTTACTGAACTGATATGTGTTGAAATTGATTCTGCTCACATTGGCTGTCTTCTAGTTAAATTATACTGAATCAATCTGCCGTCTTTGTGTTCAGTGATGTGAGAGTTATGTAGCTCTGCTGAACTGAAGCCAAACACAGAAACAAAGCCCCTGTTTTGTGCCAGCCTCTCTCTTTATCCCTATAATCCTATCTAGATTAACGTATTACTCACAATTTATTAAGTCAACAATCAGAATCAGACCAATAACAAACTTCACAAATATCTCATCAATCAGGCTCTAATCACCAGAGGCCATGATAGCGATGGAGAGGTATGCCACAGCCTCCCTGACGCTGCTCTCCTCTCGCGAGCCCTCCAGGATGCGTTTTGCAGCAGAGTGGCAGTGAGCCTGGAGCAGGGCTCGATCCTTCTGTTGTGCCACTGCCAACAGGGGGCGCAAGCAGCTCGTGTCACCACACTGAATGAGCTTTTTCAGCAGCTGCAGAGAAAATGGACAGATATGAAAACTTTATCTCTTTCACAGGAAAAGTTGTACAGGTCCTGAAACATCACCAACTTGTTACTGTGTCACTTAAGAATAAATGATTTTATACCTAATATTTTTAATTATGATTTTTGTCTAGTCGTTTTATTACCTTTTATTGTATATTATGGATTTTTTTTACTTAATGATCTATGGATACATGGCTGCTTGTTTTTTAACTGTGTCTTGTAAGGTGTCCTTGAGTGCTTTGAAAGGCGCCTATAAATAGAATGCATTATTATCATTATACAAATTAAGACATGTAATTAGAGGGGGTGTAAGTGAGTCCCTGTGGTTTCTTATTTCTTGAAATGTAGAAAGATTGAAGTGTCCAGAGAGAGCAATTTGACTGACTGAGTCTGAAATAGGCCTTTCTGTTTTCATATAACTGTAGAAAAAGAACGGAAGATTCAAGATATTGTTACAGAGAACTCTTAAATGGATGTTATCTGTGCAAAAATTGCAGTTGGGATTGTGATTCAGTGGTTCCCCTGCACCTCACTTTGGGACCCAACATCCAAATTTACATACCTGATTTGTGTCATACAGAAAGCCTCTGTGCAGCTGCAGCAGTGCGAGACGAGCCAGGATGGGAGCCCGAGGACTGGTGGGCCCGATGGAAAGTAGAAGCCGGTAGGCCTCCTCCACCCGGCCAAGCTGGTACAAGGCATCTGCTGCTAGGATCTGAGACCCATCAGCACTGGGCTGGAGCTCCATCAGGAGCACAGCCAGAGACTGGACACCTGCTGGAGTCCTAATGCAGAGAGCAGGTACAACAGCAAGAAAAAGCATTTCATTGAGAGAGAACATGAGTGGAGACTTTCAATAGAACAAAGATCATAAACTGGGAATTGTAGTTTTATTCAGATTAACTTTAACCACAGAATTAATTATTTCAAAAAAGATGCATAGTTAACTTCTGATTTTGGACAGGTCACTTGTCATAGGCCTTTTTCACAGCAGACATCTTGACATGTCATAGCTGGAGAAGCACAGGCGTTACTAATTACAGACAGGTCTCTAAAACTGAAGCAGCTAAACGGAATTCAGCCTTCATTCATTTTATAATTTACACCTGTGCTTTTACTATGACATGTGAAAATATCTTCTAAAAAAGGCCTTTGAGTAAACTATATGTGAGACAAACATCATACCCTGATCTGTGGTTGTCTCTCTTTGATGGGGCCTGCGGCTGATCCCTCTGCTGGGCCTGCTGGGAGCCTCCACTGGACCTGGACTTGGATTCATGCTCTCCACTCCCCTCCAGCATGACTCGTCCCTGCTCCAGTAAAACAGTAAACAGCAGCCCCCGGTAGTTCCATGGCACCAAGCAGCGAACAGTCAGTGCTGTTTCCTGAGGATGAAGCCTACTGGCTGTCACATAGTCTAGAGCTGTGAGGTAGTTTAAGCCTCCCATCATGCGCAGGAGCCCCCTGCCACAGAGCGCCCGCACACAGCTGGACGGGTGAGGAGCATTGTGTTCAATCACAGCCTGAAAGTCTTCTAACGCCCCCTTACGGTCATCTGAGAGAAGCCGTGCATATCCACGAAGCACCTGCACTGTGTTTTGATAGCTCTGCTGACCTTGGGCGGCAGCTAGCTGGCTACAGATAGAGAGGGCCTCTTTGTGTTCCCCTCTGAGGAGAAGACAGTCGGCAAGTCGTACCCGCAGCTCTCTGCCTCCCCCGTCTGCCTCTAAATGGCACAGAGTCCGTAACTGTGTGATCACAGGGTCCAGGAGCTCGACTCCTTCAGTGGACCTCAGGTCTGGACGGATGAGGACCCTTTCTCTGTAACCAGACAGGCCTCTCTCTGCCTGCTGACGGAGATGGTTGCGAGCAGCCACCCCTGTACCATAATCTGTGAATAGCTTTTGAAAATAAATTCGGGCAGTGGCAGGGTGGATCTCAAATGCCTCCCCCAGATCCCTGCACGCCTCCGCAGTCCGTCCACCGGCTGACAAGCAGGCAGCCGCTCGACTAGTTAAGAGTCTAGCTGTCCTCTCAGGAGAGTCTTGAAATGACTTCTCTGCACTACTCTCTGACATTTTCTGAGAATAATCATGATGCAATAGAGCAGAGTACACCTCTGCACTGTCCCCACACCTGCCTGTCAAAAACAAATATGCTGCTTGGAGCTCCTGCACTTCTTTATTACAGGGTGAGATAGCCAACAAAAACTCAATAATTGTAGAAGTCGTCTCTACATTTAGTTTATCAGTCTCTTTTGTTGCCACCACACACTCATTGTCAAATATTAAAGAGGGATGTATGTGCAGCACTTGGTCTGTAAAGGCTTTCACTATTTTGGGAAGGTGCTGAGCTTGTCTGCTTTTCACCAGTGAGACAGTTGCAGATTTGTTACTCCGGTAGGTTTTGAGGTAAAGCTTCAGTCCCTTGATGCTGTGAGGCTCTGTGAACAAGCAGGCCAGGGCACGGGTTATCTCCAACACCATGCGAGTCGCACCTTGTGGATGAGGGTTTCGCATCTCATCAAGCAGAGCAGTGCAGCGAGCAAAAATCTCCTCACAGCCCTGCCCGCCACTCTGAAGGAGAGACTCCATCTTGAAAATGGTGGCTGACAGATTGTTGGGGCAGAGTGTGGACAGAAACACAGCTGCAAGGCCTTTATTGAGACCCTCAGTGGGCTGGTCCTCCCCATGACTGTCGAGCCAGCTTTCTAAAGTATCAATCACCCCATCCAGGCCTGAGTTCAGTTTCCGCATGTGGGACACGGTGGAGGCGGCGTGGGTCCTGAAGGCAGACATGTACAGAGAGGTAGCCCTCCCCAACTCTCCAGCCTCAAGGAGCTTGTCTCCATCCTCACATAGCCCTGAAACATTAACTCCAGGTCGGACCAGAGCAGTCATCATCAGGCAGCAGGACCTCTGTATCTGTTTTTCTCTCTTCACCTGTTCACAGTGATGACAACATTGATGTCACCTGATTGTTAAAAAACAGGAAATGAGGATAAAAGTCATTTTTCAACTTTCACATTACTATTTTAAAGAGCAGGGGCCAGTTGCACAAAACTCCTTTAGCTTTCTTCTTAAATATGACACTTAAGGTTTAATTTCTCCTTAGCTGAGGGACTTATACAGTTGCACAGAATCCCTTAGTTAAGGAAAAACTACTCATTTACTGCACTGAAAGAGATTTTACAGTGGTAAAAGATGCCGTGGAGATTGTTTGTTTGCTTGGACCCACGCATGTTTTTTTTTGTTTTGTTTTGTTTTGTTTTGCTTTTACCTTCTCTTGAATGCTAAGGTTGTTTGAGCAATGGTCTAGGGATTCCTTAAATATAAGACCAAGACAAGGGGAAAACCATAAATACTTAAGTGAACATTTTAAGAAAACTTTACGGAAAAGACTTAGGGGTGTTTCATGCAACCAATGTTATTTTGAAACCTTAACTAGGACTTTAAGGAAATCCTTAACTTAAGGTGTTTTTTGCAACTGGCTCCAGAATTATCAACACTCATACTGTAATGAAACGTCCCTCAATGGGAATTGAACAATGGCTCTGTGTTATTTAAGTGTGCCAGTGAGCCATGACAGTGTGACAGGATGAACATAATCAGAGCTCTGAAACCGAAGCAGCAAAATGGAATTCAGCCATCATTATTTTTGTTATTATCTGGTTCAATATTATTTTTACTGTTGATATTTGGCTCATTGTGGAACTGGCTTTTTGTGACATCTTTTTACTGAAAGTATGATACTGATGCAGCTCTCTGTTTAGTAACAGCATTATGGTTATTTATCAGCTAAAAGACTTAATCTACTTTCAGACAAACATGTTTGAAACTCTAAACCTGCTTTGCACCAGCATTGCAAAATAAGGGCTCGGATCCTCTACCAGAGGCCTGGGAGTTTGAGGGTTCTGCATAGCATCTTAGCTGTTCCTAGGACTGCACTCTTCTAGACAGAGACCTCAGATGTACCTGGAATTTGCTTGAGACACTCTCCCAGTTTAAGGGTCACAGATACAGACCTAGATATAAACGTGTCATTCATGGGAACAAACACTAGATTTTTAGTTTCAGGTGATCATAAACTAATGAAAACATAGTTGTTAATATTCTTTATCCTCTTGAGACCCGAACCTTTGTTTGGTATGCATTTTTAATTTCTCCTAGCTATTTGGGATCAATAGGACCCAATAAGTAAAAAAACTAAACACTGTCAATGATAATTAAGTCCCAAAGTCCTCGAATGGGGCAACAATAAAGTCCCAATGTCTTCAAACAAGTACTTTCTGACTAACAGCGTCTTAGCTTGTTACTGTGGCTAAAATTGGTCAAATTTGTTGCCATATCAAAGCACAAACATTATTTATCCTAAATAAACAAGTTTGAACCATAAAATGAGATGAGATGAGTGTTTGGACCTTTTGTGTCGGGATCAGCTGCAGACTGACTTGACAGAGATGGCTGCCATGTTGTTTTTTCATGGATTAGTGTATTGCGCTCTTACTACCACTAGATGGCACAAAAAAGTGTCCACGAATGAGGACAACATGTCTAAGTTAAGTAGAATGAAGTATAAGGTCAAATAAACCCAAAATATGATGTCCTCTTATAAGGACACAGGGTCACAGGAGGATATTCTATTTCTGCTAATGGATACCCCTAAATTGCAAACACTGGACCTTTAACTGTCCTTTTATCTTCCCAGGTGCATGCATATATATACTGTAAGTTAGGTAACATTAACCAAGATCCAGTTTGTGTCTCTCAGGTAACATTTAACATTGTTTTGTACACTCACAGGCTGAATCAGTTCATTTACATAAACAGTGGGGGATGAGTGTGAGTGTTATTAATATCATATTCCATGTCTGCCAATATATCCACCATAAATCCCACTGGGACTTTCAAGACATTATGCTGAAGCAAAACATGTAGTGCACCACTATGACAGTGACAAATAATGACATAAGTGAAAAAAACTGTGGTTAAAATTAATAAAATAAACGCCTACTTTAAATGTGTTGACTTTTTTTTGGATACTGTAAACTTATTACCCTCCTGTGTGGAGGGGGTTTGTTGCCTTCTCTGGCCCGTGCTTAACCTACCTGCTCCTGTGGCTGTTGTTGCAGACCCAGCAAAACCTGAACAAAACTAACTAAAAATGTGACTTTTTAAATTAGAAAACAACTCACCGATACGGTGTCACTTCATTTTGTGTTACTGAAGGTCCCGAGAATAGAAAACCTGGGCCCCATTTTTGTAATTCAATAGCGTGCTCAGAGTTTCCAGGGCAACACGGTGTGTCCGCTCACACAACAAAAGCCGCAGCCAAGTTTGTTTAAAGTCTCCAACAGGCGGAAAGACACAGAGACAGCAACAAGACACACAAACCCACCGAAACCAGCTTCATAGCACGATAAAATCCACCGGGCTCTCCTCTGTTGTCCCGTCTTGATGCGCGAGCGGTTCTTCTTGAGAGCACGGGTCCGGTTGCCATTGGAAACCACTAACGCTCGTGCTTATGAGTAGACCACAATGCCGTGAGTGAGGCAGCTCTTTGTTGTTTATCTGCTTCAAAGTCGGCGATATGATCTGTTCCTTTACGTTAACTGGGACAGAAGTAGACGGTTGGTGTTTCTAGGAATGCCGAAAGCGAGAGAAGCTGTGAAAGTGAGAAAAGGTGGTTTAAATACCTACCTTGTGGTAGAGGTTTTTACAAAGAGACACAACGTGAAAATGTTCCAACTAAATGTCCTATTTACACAAATTGCATGTATGCTATTTTTTGGGGGCTATATCGATTAATATGCTTGAAAAACACTCAGCATGATCTCATATTGTATTATTGTGGCTGTCCTCTATATGTTAAATGAATTTAGCATAATGGAGTGGCCCATTTAAATAGATTAGACGCAGCACATATAATATTAAACACTGATTTCTGTGTTTTATCTACTATTAAACATCAGCATGTGAAATAAAAGTTTAAATAGCGCACTAATTAAAAAGTTGACCAAAGTGGTGCATTCAAGTACAGTTGTAAAATGACCACTCTCATCCGAAGATACAGCTACTTGGCAGTTTGTGTGTTTTTACAAAGCAAAAAAACAGTTGTGTTTATTTAACCCTGCTGTCAGAATTTCAGATGCTCTACGAACATATTTTACAATATGAAAAAAAAAAAAAAAAAGTCTCTTTGCATTGTATCTATGTTTTTTCTGTCCAAGCAATATGGACAATGTAGGACAGCTGTTCTTTGTGCTGAAGCAGAATTTGCAATTCATGAGATTGGTCTAATCCACCCCAAGAATAAAAGCCACTGAAGCACCCTGCCTACATCTTCTTTGTATGGGATCCTGTGCTCAGAAGTGCACACCAGCTGCCGCTGTTCAAACACTCAGGCAACACTCCCACCTTGTGGCCACAACTTTTATTGAGGGCATTCTGTGTAACGACACTAAAGGAAGACATTGTGTTCCTACCCCTGGCAGTGTCAGCATAATAATCCACTCATTGAACTTTGTATTAAAATATACAAAATGTTACAAATGAAAAATAATTATAAATATATACATACACACACACATCTCAAGGCCCAGCACCACAAACCACAGACCTAGATTCATGTTTAACATTTATTAATGAACTCCATTTACCGGAAAGTCCAAGTCCTTTACTGTCAGGAACTGAATTGACACACAAAATCTCTCAAAGTGAGATACCCCAACCCCACAACAGGAAACCATCTGTTTGGATGGAATATGTGTGGCGAGGAAAAACCCAGCCAACTGCACCTTGACACCATTTACTTGCAGGAAACTGAAAATCTGACGTCCTTTGGGGATTTCGGTTTTCTTCCCTCACGAGGGTGCGCAGGAAGAATGAGTGGCTGAGTTGTAACACCAGACTTTCATTCTCAAAAGGAGATGAAGGCGATGTCAGACATGCGGCTCAAACATCACAGATGCAAACTAACATGTTCACACAGTTTAAATTATCAAACTGATGAAGAGTCTTTACTTTGACTAGTTAAATGCAAAAAAAAAAGAAGAAAAGAACAAAACAAGCACCGGTTTCCTGAGGTATAAAACTATCTTCCTCTTTAGGATTCAAATAAGGAAGTTTTTCTTCCTTTTCACGGCTCCCTGATCACACCTACACAATAATGGATCAACGCACATTTAAATTTCAGCATTCTGCTGTAAAACCACAGCCCTCAACTGTTGGCCTTTAAAAGGCGGCACATGAGAATCTGGAGGTTAAGCGGTGTGACAGTACAGCTCATGGAGGGGGATTTCCCTTAATTCTTAAAAAAAATCTCGACCTCGATTACTAGAGTTCTGCAAGCTGATGTTCTTTACGTGGGGGATTGTGGCTCAGGAGGTAGAGCATGTTGTCCTTTAATAACAAGGTTGGCAGTTCGATCTCTGGCTCCTCTTGTCCACATGTCAAAGTGTCCTTGAGCAAGACACTGAAGCCCAAATGGCCAGCACCTTTCATGGCAGCTCTTCCACCATCAGTGTCTGAATGAGAGGTGTACTGCAAAGCGCTTTGTCAGGTAAGGTAGAAAGGCGCTACAAAAATACAGTCCATTTACCATTTTAACAAATGCTACTGTTGTTGTCACATGCATTAGAGGGAGCCATTTCTCCAGTTCTGCTGACTGCACCGCAACAAATCCATTATTTTCTATATGTACAATACATTCCACATTACACATGTCAGAGGTAAAATAAAGCTCAACAAGCTCAAACATTATACACTCATCTGGAGCGCATTAAAGGAAGTAGGAAAAGAGGAAATATCCCAATTGTAGTTAGGCCAATCAGGATCTCTACAGTGCCCTGTAATGACACGTTTAAGGAAAAAACAGAATCGTCTTAGTAAGGTGTTGAACAGCTTCAGTGTGCTTTGGCATTGATTCTTGTCATTCAAGTCTCTAGAACTCTACTTGAGGGATGATCACCTTAATTCCAAAGGATTTTCACTCATTTGGTGGTTTGATGTTGGTGGCTGACGGTCAGCCATCGTTCAATTTCGGGCCGTCGGTGATAGTCTGTCACCCTAGTTATTTGCAGTGTGACCCACAGCTCTCATTGGCTCTTGTCACTTTTTTTCAGCCAATTCAGAGCCAGCGGAGCAGTTCAGTTCAGTACACAAGTAGAGAAACGGAAGTGAGGAAAGTAAACAAATGACTAAAGTTGAGAGGTCCTGAGATCAAAACAAACTTGTTATATTAGGTAGGGCTATGTTAATAACCACTTAGCTCTTTAGAAGAAACTGTTCATAGTTGTTATTGTTAAAAAGTCCTTTGTTCTCCTGCTAACTAGTTAGTTAGCATCTTGAGTCCGTCCTGTCGGTATTTCAGTTTCTCTTTTTGAATGATGAATACAGACCACAGCCACCTGTTGGTTAGGAGAGTTATTTCACGCAGGCGCAGATCAAATGTGCTAGTTGGCTGTTGGCTGTAGTCTTTGCAGTGTGTTCAGTTGCAACTTTTTGGCCGAGACACAGGCGATGTGAAGCGAGGCAACAGTTGGCCTTTGTCATCACTTTGATGCCAGTTTGGTGTGTCTGCGCCTTAAGGGGACAAGTATACCAAAACCATGCCAGCAAAATATCCCCGTAGCCAGCGTTTTTGTTAGGTTTCTCCGCTCCTTTATTTGGGTTTTTCCTCTCACGTGTAACCTTTCTGTACATTACACTATAGCCTACATCTGCATTACTCAGTATGAGTCATTTGTGACATTACTGCAGTTTTCTGTGGTTGTACCATCAAGTAGCTACAGTCAATAACATCTTTTCCAGGCACTGGCATCCACAGTTGAAGCACTGATGTCTCTAACTGTATGACAGTATGCTGCTTGTGTCCTCGGGTGCAGCCTCAGGTGTCCTGCATTGCCGCACTGACACCTTGCTTCAGTTCAGGCCTCCACTGCAGCTTCTCCAGGCTTTCCTGCAGCAGCTGGGCACAGCCTGATAAATCCATGTAGTGCAATGCTGAAAAGACGTCATCCAGGCTCACAGAGGGGCGCTGGCTCCACAGCCTCAGCATCTGGTACTGCCTTTCCATTGAGCCCAAGCAAAAACTGGCCTCCAACTCTGCCCGCTCCAGCTCCTGATCAGTCACCGAGAGCAGACGTAAGAATTCCTTCCACCTGCGCAAGGGCACCTCCTTGATTATTGCGTAGAGGACGATGGCCGGCCAGTGCTCTGATGGTTCATCTTGTCTGGTGGCTGGAAGAAGAGAATCAAAGACAATCAAACCGAAAACTCTGCTGTGGATAAAGGTCAGCTGTGAGAGTTTACCCAACTGTAAACCAACTAAAGGTCACCAAGATACAGAAACTGCGCAGAGACATTTAGGTTGATGTCAGGAGATCAGCCCTGCACTGAATACAATCAAAGACATGAAAAGCTTAAGGTGCTCTTAAAAGATACGTTTGGTGATATTCTCTATTTTTCCTATTGTCAACAAACAAAAAGGTCAAAACAAACAATACACTGATTCTACCAACAGCTATTGTATGTATGGCCAAAGGCTGATGCAGTTTATTAGGAACAGCCACAGTGTTGCACTGGGTGACATGTTTCTTCATTAGTCATTGTTCACTTATTCATTATCTCCAGTTCCTCCTGTTTGAGTGACGTTTGCTAAAAACCACAGTACAGAGCTATTTTAGGAAATTACTGAGCCTTTGAAAAAATAACATATCTTGTGAAGCAGTTTTTTTAAAGGGACAGTTCACCTTAAATCAAATATATATATTTTCCTCTTACCTGTAGTGCTGTTTATCAGTCTAGATTGTTTTGGTGTGAGTAGTCAAGCGTTGGAGATATCGTCTGTACAGATGACTGTCGTTATTCCAATATAATGGAACTAGATGGCACTCAGCTTGTGGTGCCCAAAGCACTGAAAAAATAAACATATGAAAAGCTGTACAGTGATGTCCCTTTCCAGAAATCATGACCCAGGTATTCACAACTGACCTTGTTGTGAGCAGGTACATGTAGAAACTAGATTCTTTCTACCAAACTACATCCGCCAAGGGTGGAAGCATGCATCTATTCATGGATGAGAGGCTCGTGATCACGACAGCGTGAGATGTAAGCATTAATGGCATCCTCCTTGGCAGAGCTGTAACATTAGCTAGCTCAGTGGGGCTAGGTGAGTTAGCAGTAGATGCCCGCTTCCCTCTGCACAGTGATACAGCTGGCAGATGTTGGTCAGTAGAAACATAGTTCATACATGAAACTGCTCAGGTAGTAACCAGGTCATGATTTCTTGAAAGAGACATTGCTGTTGAGTTTTTCAAATATATTTGTTGGTGCTTTGAGCACCACAAGCTGAGTGCCATCTAGGTCCATGATTTTTTGATTTTGGGGTGAACTGTTCCTCAAAGAATTACATATTGTGTAGGAACTGCTGGGCATCAATCTGAGTGCTAAAGTCAAGGTGGAAAAGTATTGAGAAATGGACTCAAACACATGTTGACATTAAGGAAATATAAAATAATGACACCCTTATCCTTTAATGTTTTTTTGTGGGGGGTTTTAAACAGGGAAACCAACAGTAAATCACACAGGTGAAAAAAAACAACCTTCTAAAAGGCAACAGAAGACGTAATCCTCACCCCAGTGTCAACTGTACTTCGAACACAGGGGGGTTTCAGCTCAGCCACAAATGCATGACAGAAAAACATGACATCATAAATGACAGGAAATGCAGTTGTATCTTTTTTTAAACGTTGACAACACAGGGCTGTTTTAAGCAATAAGTGAATTACAACTTAAACTTAAACAGCATTGATCTACTGTAATTTGCTTTAAATAAAGTCAACTACTCAAGTCTTATAGACTGTGAGAATGAGCAAATTAAATGCAGTGGAAAATCTGCGTAGCTTCATCAACCTTCCACACTCCATATTACCATAAATACTGTGTGTGTAACATGTGTGGATGTTACCAAAGGACTTAAAACATGATGTTCAAGGATGCAAATCATTCAAGTGACATGCACTCGCTATCTGATTTGCCATTTCCCCAAGCACTGAATTGCTGACTGTTGCGAAAAAGTGAGGGCGTCCTGTTTCCCAGTTTCCACCTCCACTCTGTGGGCCACATGGCTGATCAATGATAAATAGCGTGCTAAACAAGCAGAGATGAAAAGGCTGCCGCTGTAAGTGTGAGAGCGCTGCAGCCGAAGATAGTACACCACATCAGTAATCAGATGAGAGAAAGTGTCACTGTGACATTTTCTACGTATTTTTCATCACAAGAGCGTTTGGCATGAGTGGCACGATGTGCTGTGATGTATTGGCAGCTTAATGCGCTGAAGAAGCTGCATGTGAAAAACATTATAAACCCTTTCCTCTCAATGTGGACTTTGTGTGAGGCAACACTTCAACATACTTTACTCCCATCTTATTACTCGGCAGCAACAAAATCTCTGTGTGTTATTCAACAGCAGCCCCGCTTTGAACAGCCACATCAAATCTATCATACAGTCGTGCTTTTTTCAACTTAGGAAAATCTCTAAAATGAAGCCTTTTCTGTCGACTGAAAACCCCCAAACAGTCATTCAAGCTTAAATTACTACAACTACCCTTTCTCTGCGATAAAAAGTCTCACAATCAATCCAAAATGCCGCCTCCAGGATTTTGCTGCCAGAAAACGAAAACACATCACACCTTTCCTGTCTTCTTTGCACTGGCTGCTTGTTAGTTTTAGAGTTGATTTTAAAATTTCCCTTATATCTATCCATCCATCCATCCATTTTCTAACCGCTTATCCTCTTGAGGGTCGTGGGGGGGCTGGAGCCTATCCCAGCTGACATTGGGCGAGAGGCGGGGTACACCCTGGACAGGTCGCCAGACTATCGCATGGCTGACACATAGAGACAGACAACCATTCACACTCACATTCAAACCTACGGGCAATTTTATCCCCAATCTGCATGTCATTGGACTGTGGGAGGAAGCTGGAGTACCCGGAGAAAACCCACGCTGACACGGGGAGAACATGCAAACTCCACACAGAGGGGCTCCCACACCCAGGATCAAACCACACCACCATGCCGTCCCCTTATATCCATATATTCTCAAATTCATTCCTTACAGCTTGTCTCTTTAAACTCTATTAAAACACTTTGGGAAGTGGATCTAGGCGTGGAGGTTCCTGAGGAACTCTGGGAGGGTGTCCTTGATAAAGTACACAAATCAACTATATGTGCAAAACATGGACTGATCCAGTGAAAAACAGTACACCGCACTAATTTCACAAAGGTTAGGCCCTCTAGGATCTATTAAGATGTGAATCCCACAAGCAACGGCGAATCACGTACACATGTTGTGGTCGTGTCCTGCATTACAGACCAATGGAAGAAAATCTTTAGCTCACTGTCAAGGGTTACTGGAAAATCTGTTAAACCTAATGCTATCCACCCACCAACAGGACCACTCTCTTCCCATGAGGAAACTTTTACAGCCCTTGTTACCTTACTAGCCAGACGTTTGGTGTTATTCAAGCGACTATCACACGACCATTCACACTCACATTCACACCTACAGGCAATTTAGAGTCACCAATTAACCTGCATTTCATTGGACTGTGGGAGGAAGCTGGAGTACCCGGAGAAAAACCCACGCTGACACAGGGAGAACATGCAAACTCCGCACATAAGGGCTCCCCCACCCCAGGTTAGAACCCCCAACCTCAGGTTCAAACCAGGAACCCTCTTGCTGTGAAGCAATAATGCTAACCACTGCACCGCCGTGCCGCCACAGCTCTGATATTTCTTTGATAAAACCAGGGCAAATGGAGGGCAGTGCTGCTAAAAGGGACAGGAACTCCAAAACAAACTAGAAATCCCAGCATCAATATTAGAGCGTGATTATTCGTATCTGAAGTCTTTAAAAGTGTTCTCTAACCATCAACTGTAAAGGAGATAGTGTCTTGCTCAGGGACACTTAAGCAGAGTGGATGCTTGTATGCTTGTATGCAGACAGATTTGAGAGACTGAAGACCCCAGACATTTAAATGTATCATCCCCTAATACAACTATATCTGCATTTCTCAGTTTTCTTGTCACTGTTGATCAGCTTAAACTCTTGATCTGGTTTTTGCCTTAATTGTGACTTTCGCTAATAACATATCTTTTGTAGCTCTTATTTCTGAACAGGCTTCTGAGATCTTAGATGAAATTAATCTATTGCACTTCCTGCTACCCTTTTTTTTTTAAATGTGATGTTTCAGGCAGCGTTCCTCTCTGTCGCTCATATTACCAGTTTCTCTTTACTTTCTTTTCACCACCTCAAAAATGCAGTTTCATAAACACTCCTGGAGTCTTGATTTGATTCTATTTCAAAGCAGCATGTTTACACATGTTTCTTTACAGTTGTGGAGAAAGTAGTTTCTTACTTTCAGGAGGCAAAATGTCTCTTTGATAATCTGCCTTCACATCTCACCACAGTACAGAAACTGCTCCACTGAGAAGGCGACAATTTCATTACAGCTTGATTCAGAATGGGTCGTAACCCCTCTAAGCTGCCTTTTACTATAGTAGGTAACTTTTAAAAAATACCTTTTGTCATATTTTCTGAATCTTGTTCACAGAACAACATGAGACAGATAATCTTTGGAGAAAATAAATCACGTTCCTCTGCCACCTTGTAGTGCCTCTGATGACATTTGCATAAATCAACTGCGGCTGAGTGAAAACAACAAATCAGAGCCAAGGAGTCTCTAATGCAGCTTTTAATCACATCAATCGCTTCGTCATATGTGGTCAAACTGTCAAACAAGGCTGCGCACAGTAGCTGGGCATCACATACTGAATCTTACCTTCGTGTTCAGTGTCTGGTAGTGGAAGCGTGACGTGGGCTGGATCTCCTGGTGTGGCTGGACTTTGAGTCATCATGGGAGTTTCCTCAGATATGGTTAATGTCTTGGGAGGACACACAAGAAAGAGGAAGTAAAAATCTTTGTTGCCGTCACCTCTCTTAAATGTTAGAGTGACAGATGAAATTCTTCTAAAAGCGTCTTTCTAAAAGCATTTTTACCTACAAATTGTGATCAACATTTGACCTTTTTGCTGTCATTGACCTTTATGTGTGTTTGCTTCTTACAAGGCCCTCTGACTGTCCACCTACAGTACAGCTACAATCTCGATCTCAATCTCAATCTAAACAGAACACAAAATGCATGAAACTGAGCACAAACCAGCATGTTCAGGCCGCTGCCTTGATGACGGCTTTGTTCTGTTTGGGAGGAAAGCAGATATGATCAGTAAGCTTCCTGCTTCAACACGTTCAGGCGAGAAAGCACATTTATAAAAAAAAGAAACTATAATTTCTGTGAAAAAACATTTTTTTTGTGTAATACCAGTAACACTTCCTTTGGCAATAAATGCCTCTTAAACTTTAGTAATTTACACATATTTAAATAGTGTAAGAAATCATGCAGTGTCTGTTGCTGATCTTCATGCAAACTACACAAAAATTAATATATTTGGAACTAAAAAGTACAATAAGGGCCTCTGAAATATAGCAAAGTGGAGGGATATGTTGCATAAAATGAAAGTACGTATGTACAAGTAAGTCAAAAATGTACTTGAGTAAATGTGCTTGTATACATTCCACTAGTGGTTACCGTTGAATTTGGGGTCCTCGACAGGCGGCTCCACATCTTTGTTCTCTCTCCAGCAGAGACAACTGTCTGGGAATCCGAATGGGTTCTTGGCGCAGAGCAGCAGGAGCAAAGACAACACTAGAAATGTCACCAGAAGTGTCACCAGAAACACCACGAGAATCAGCCAGGGCATTTCATTCGCTGCTGCGGACACACAGAGACACGTCAACATTCAACATTCGACATCAATCCACTGCATACATATACTTTTTCTGTCCAAAAAAATGAAACAAACAGCAGCATAACTTCAATAATATTCAACAAAGACATGGTGCAGTAACAGCAGAATCAACCAGGTTCAGTTAAAGGAGCTATATGTAAGAAATCTAAAGCAAATAGTCGTAAAATCATCCTAATATGTCACAGAGACTAAGGAATGTAAGTATCAGTTCCTCTGTAATGGCGAGGAGCTAGAAATTGTACATAGTTTTAAATATTTAGGAATACTTTTCAACCACAACAGGTCTTTCAAATTTGCTATTGAGGATTTCTATAAACGGGCTTCAAGAGCTATGTTTTCTTTACTGTGCAAATGTAGGAAGTTTGATTTACCAATAGATATTAGACTAGAGCTTTTTGATAGGCTGGTGATGCCAGTTATGCTATATGCTTGCGAGGTATGGGGGTTTGAAAAGGTAGACATCTTAGAGAAATTACACTTGAAATTCCTCAAGTATATTTTGAAAGTTAAAATGTCCACTTGTAATAATATGGTTTATGGCGAACTTGGAAGATACCCTTTATGTGTTGATATCAAAAAAAGAATTATTGGTTATTGGGGGAGTTTAGTGATGGGAAAGGAAACAAAGATTAGCAGGGTGATTTGTACAGAAGTGGCGTTATGAACTACAGAGTATGCCCTCATGTGATTTATATTGTGAATTTAAAGAGGATTTTAATTTTGAAAAATATTTACTTTGTGAAATAAAGAGGATTTTAATTTTGAAAAATATTTACTTTGTGAAAACAAGAAGTACAGTCAGGCCATCTGTAATTTTCGAACTTCTAATAATAGACTTCCTAAAATAACAGGTAGATACAAGGCTCTGGAAAGGAATGTAAGGTTGTGTAATCTGTGTAATGACGGCCACCTGGGAAATGAATATCATGTTTTGTTTGAATGTAAAAAATTAACCATCTCTGAGAACAGAAACAAGTACTTGTCTAAATATTTTTTAAACCGCCCATCTATGTTCAAATGTATAGCTTTAATGAAGACTGATAATTTAAGAACAATATGTAAACTGGGTGCTTTCTTGAATAATGTTTTGCCACTTTTTAAATGAAACAATGTATGGCCGTGCTTGAGTGCACGCTTGGTTTTCTTTTTTGTTTACTTTGATCTGTGATGACTCATTCTGACTGTTCATCATTTATTTTGTATTTTGTCTTGTTTGTACTCCATACCACAATTGTGGTGAAAAGTTAATAAATATGACTATGACTATGACTATGAATAACGTTAATATAACATACTGATTTCACCGACAACAATAGTACAGCCAGAATATTCGCATTTAAAAAATTTTTTTACAGTCCGCAAATCATGTTTATGTTTTGAATTTGTGTTTGGCCTGTTGCGCCACCCACCGCCGTCTACCAGTCACACAGTCAGTAGAGTCTCAGCATCAGTTACAGTTACGACTGAGCTACAGCAGCATGGCAAGCAGCATTAGCAGTGTCCCGGTACATAGCGTTAGCAGCCGGCTCCTCCTCAGCTGTATCCCGGCAGCAACGTTAGCAGCAGAGAAGCCGGACTTGCTTGAACGGTCCGCTGGAAGACCGAAGATCAAGGACGCGGCAATGCGGCCCTGCCACGGCAGCCGCCCGTGGGCAAACAAATCAGTCTCCAGCGTGCCGCTGTCCAGCAACCTTGAATCTGTAGGGGAGGGGGGGGCGGAAACACGACTCGCAGCAGTATTTTGAATTTGAGTGCAGTAACCGTTTTGGCCACATTCTTACATACAGCACCTTTAACCTTGCTAAAATATCCATAATGTGAGTTTGAGCATATGTCATGGGCGAGCGGTCATAATAAGCTATAAATGCGGCGCATGCCCAAGCCCTCTAATAAAAATCATTTAAATGTTCGTTTTTCATATTGTTTTGGTGTCAAACCACTACCCTACGTTACACATGTGACAATATCTATCCCACTCTGCTAATGGCAATGCTGCCAGGCAGTCAGCTTGCCTCGCACATGCACTCTGTAATTCCGAGTAGTTACAGTAAGCGGCGCACACTGCAGGCCTCCTAACTGAACGTAAGAATTTTGAATGGCAAAAAAGCTGGCTGTGAACCAGCTTATCTATAAACACACATGCACATCAATACTAGTTAGCTTGCTTTAATTTTTAGCAGTACGCCGCTTGACACTTTCGGTTAGCTAGCTGGTATCTCATTGCCATCACTGTCATGGGTGAAAATATAAATTCAATTGAATTGTTGCGTTCGGTGCTGTTTTCTCTGAGGACATTTGTGGAAAAAAGGAACATTATATCAAAAGGACGTCCAACTCCAGACCTTGCGATCACAAAAACTACTAAGAGTTTTGTTCCTCATTTTCAATCTAGCACGTACGAGAAAAACACATGGCTAGCTGGCTGCCCAAAGGTGAGCAAACTGTTCTGTTGGCCGTGTCTTCTTTTTTCCACCAGTCTGGACCATGACAGGTTATGGCGATGTTTGGCGACCAAACATGAGCGTGCCTCTTCACACATACTTTGTCTGGTAAAACCGCAGACATTTGGCAACACACGGAACGACCATCAGTTGAACGAGGGCCTGCGAGTAGCAACGGAGCAACTCAACGAGCGGGTGAGAAAGAACAGGGACGTGTTGAAAAGACTCGTGGACATCATTGTGTACCTTGGAGCCCAGGAGCAGGCATTCCAAGGGCACTCAGAAGGGGAAGGATCAGATTTATGACGCGTATGCCATATGCGTCATAAATCTATAAAACCATATACCAATGAGTGATTCTGTCATTTTACTTGTTGAAGTACAGCACAGATTTAGCACTTACAGTTAGGTGGAATTCGATGCATAATAGGATCCGATGTGTTGTTTGAAGACGTGGTTCTTGTAGATGTAGCTTTAGATATAGATGCAGATGCAGATGCAAATGTAGATGTGGTTGAAATCATAGATAAATTTGTAGGATATGTAAATGCAATCACTGCACATTTCCTCTTGCATTCTGGGACCTCCAAACACTCCTTCCTGAAAAAAGGGAGAGCATAATATGAACAACAGTGGACTCTAACAACACATTTTTCCAAAAATTAAACGATAGTTGTTGTTTTTTAAGTCTTAAAACAGTAGCCAGGTGCCCATATGAACATCAAAACTGCTTTTACTTGTTGTTTTCACACTGGACTTTAAAAGGACAGTTCACTCCTACATCAAAACTACATATTTTTCCTCTTTCCAGTAGTGCTATCTATCAGTCTAGATTGTTTTGGTGTGAGTGCTGGGTGTTGGAGGTATCGGCCGTGGAGATGTCTGCCTTCTCTGCAACATAATGGAACTAGATGGCACTTGGCTTGTGGTGCTGTAGTGTAAGTGTGCATGTACTGCTAGCTCACCTAGCACCACTGTGTTAGCTAACGTTACAGCTCAGTTTATATCTCGTGTTGTCACAAGCATGAGCCTCTCATCATAAGTAGATGCCCACTGCCTTCTAAACTTCCTTCACTCTGACATGCTTGATTTGATCACGGAGATATATTTTAAGATCAAGATAGTTTTGGTGATGACAGATGACAGAAGAGCCTCTTCACCAAAAAATTGAAAAAATATACTATGAAAAACATACTGAGTCTACTACTACGCCAGACACTATACACAGAATATATGTCATGAAATTATCCAAAAAAGATTATGACAGAAAATATTCCACAGAAAATGGTAACTGTAGCAACCAAGAAAAGTAGAAAGATAAAAGGATTGGATAAATAAATTGATTAAATTTTTTCTCTGATTTCTGCCGCCATTTTAAGTTGCAGTTCTGCGCTCTTCTTCGTCACAAAAAAAGATCTAAACATCCGTCATATTGTCAGGTCGCCTACCTTTGGCAAGGCTGGCATTTCCTTTTGTAGTCAGGATCATTACCGGCAGGCGCTGAAGAAAAAGAGAGATTGTGAGAATTCAAAGAACTCCATGACTTTCCTTTGAGTGTCTCTATTACAATGACTAACCTAGACTATGGATCAATATGGCAGCTGTAAACGCCAATTTAAGGCTTTAAAACCCTTTGATTTCACTTACCTTTACAGTTTTTACAGTTGCACGACCGGCAATACCTTTCGCTGCGGGAAAGGCCTTCATAGTAGTATCCCTCTTGACAATCACATACCACATTACTATTAAAGGTGCAGTTTTTTATTTTCACCTCATGACCTGAGGAAAAATCAGAACACAATGTTTCTCAGCTTAAAAGGAATACTTTACCCACAGATTGACCATTTCTAACTCAGTTAGTCATGCTGCGTTACCTTGAATTCTTTAAGACTTCGTTTTTCTTGCATGCCTTCACAAAAAATGCAACTCCTGCAGTACATCCTTAGGAGGAATTTATACTTCTGTGTTGAATCGACACCCTACAGCATAGGCTCTGCGTCGACATGGACATGCACCTCCCCTGAAGTGTAACTACACATCGCAGCGACGCAGACATCCTGTCTATTTGCTGAAACCATTTCCCTCAGTGGAAACAAAGCTTTTATTTACTTTAATTTCACAGATAAGAAACAATAAATTGTGAAGACAGTAAAGCCTCCCCTAAATAGGATTTTAAGTCTCGTGTTTAATTTAGCCTTCAGAATTTATCCTGGCTTCATATGAGCAGGGGAAATCTCCGCTTGTCATTACGCTAATATATACAATGTAAAATGCAATAGGCTGGCGCTAGTACAGTTAGCATGTTGTATTTGTGGGGAAAATGTGTCCGGATAAAGACAAGTGCTTTGTCTGTGAATGCTGCGAGTTATAGTGAAGCTGATTTGTGTACTTGTGTTGGGAGTTGTCTCTATTAAGCTATGTTTAATGTGTGTTTTGGGTGTGTTTTGAATCAACTAAACTTTACAGCACTTCACAGAAACCCCGTCACCGACTAGTGTCTTGGAGGTGTAACTGCAGAGTGACACAGACACACCACCATACAAGTATAAATGCTCACAATGGTGTAGGCGATGTGCGTAGGCTATGACGTAGAGTCTGTGGCACAACTATAAATCCCGCTTAAGAACTTCCCAAACATGCATTTTTTCTACTAAAAGCTATTTGAAACTGACCTGAAAGTGAAACTTATCTATGCTCTCTTCAAAGCCAGACTCCAATACTAATAGTTTTTAGCAAGAATGCATGTGTTTGGGAAACACTGAGCATACGACTGGATCAGTGAGACGTGGATTATACTGCGCAAGTTGTGTGAGAGTCTGTAAACAGATGATTTGATATAGTTTTGTTGTTGTTAACCACGGCTCCCAGTCAATCAATAAATCAGTTGTTTGCCGTTTTCCGTGGAGGCGTGAGAAAAAAAAAGTCTTCTCCACTCATTCAAGGCAACACAGGATGACTAATTGATTTACAAATGGCCCTTATAATAGGTGAAGTCTTCCTTTAAGACACAGTCCTGACAAGGCGTCCACAGGTTTCATGTTGGACAATAAAATTCTTGATACAAAGGTTGTTTTTTTTTAATCAATTTTCATATTTCCTCAGTCAGCACACAACTAATTATTTAAATTCTAGTTCAAAATATGCTAACCTGTTCCAGGACATGACTGACTTTTAAGACAAGATCCCATTCAACCTTGAGTTTAAATGGGAATGCCACTCATACCCCTTACGCACCAAGCAAGCTCTGGTTCTTGAGTTGGTTCCGTTCAGGACCCTGGGAGCCTCGGCGCTTTCTAGTACGTGTCTCCACCAGTTTTGAGCCGAACCATTGTTAATCAAGGATGTGTTATCAGCGGAGGGCGTTACGCACGGAAGTAAACAACAGTAGCAAGATGGCAGGTCTGTTCTGTTATTAGATCATTTTTATCCAAAAAACAAGCACAGCCCAAATATTAATAAAAAGATGTAGAAGACTATTTCGTGTAAGACACTTTCTGACCTGTAGAATATGACACGCCCACTCATGTCATTACAGTTCGCACTTCAGGTCAAGAAAAACCTGTTTATTTCTGGTTCCAGCTGAGAACCAACTTTTTGGGTTTTGAACCAATGTATCTTTGGTCTGAATGCTCTCAACAGTTCAATACTTGGTGTGGAAACTGGAAAGGAACCCATTCCACGTTGGTGGAAAAGGGTATCAGTGTATGAATTCATATGTTGCCTTCATCAAACACTGTCTCTGATCTCAGATATACAGCCTAAACCTACAACTCTGAATTATGTTTCAACCACGAACTGCCCCCCCAGTGTCCTATGCTATCATTACCATATTTCTTACTATTTCAATTTCTTTTTAACTCAAAAAGCGTACACAATATCCCACATGCTATCATCCTATAATGGTATTTAAACAAGATACTTACTGTCACATGAGCGACACCTCAGGCATTTTGTTAAAAAGTTGTCACTGTCTGTAAATGTATTATCACCGCACATTGAACATCTGTGCACTGCAACTGGACCATCACAGTCACCAACTTTATAATATCCTAGGAGACAGCACAGAAAAGGAGAGAGAGAGTTCATGTGTGATGAATCCGCTGTAACCGGACAACATAAGGCCAATGCTTACAGCTCCTCGTTACAACTTACCAGGTGGGCACATTTTATAACATGAATTCCTCCCTAGATCTTTTGTCGCCTCAGCGTCACTCTGTCCGGTGAAGAGGAGGGCGAGCATCAGTGGGAAAACCTGAAACAAAAGATGAGGCGTCAGATCGCCGTGGAGGAGAAGATGCTCACTAATCAACTGACACTTTGACACTACAGCTGCCGTACAAAAGAACAGGTGGAGTGAAAACATGACAACTCATCAGGTCATTGAACAGGCATCTTTCATTTTTTTCATTTTCCTGCACTTTTGATATCAAGCAGGTCTTCAGGTTTACAACCGGCCCACACATAAACACATCCTATCATGGGAGGATAAAAGAATAGATACAAAAAAACAGTTCATTGTAATACCATACACAATAATGGTGATTTGTCCAGTTTTAAAAATAGAGCAGAAAAGGTTACCAGATATTATCATACATTTTGGTTGAGCCTTCAGTAGTATGCTATCGCTGTTAGAGTTTGAGATGAAATGGTGCTGTATAATCAGTTGTTGAGTAAGCGCTGTAGTGAAGGCCGTAACTGTAGCTTCGTCAGGAGTTACCTTAAAGTCACTGGAGACCACTCTGAATATCATTAATGGATCAATAACTGTGCCACATACTTTTTAAAGTGTACCAAAAACCTCTGTCCAAACAATATAGCAGTGGGTGCCCGGATCACATGCATTTTGAAGTAGGGTTGTATGAGGTACTTGTATATAGTCAGTGTATTACCTACTGTAGATGATGATGGGCACGCCCCAGTTTGGAGAACCAGACAGGAGTGCCGCCATGGAAGCTAAGTGAAACACTGCTGTGGACAGGGACGGCAACAAAACATGTTTTAGCCATCTAAAGTGTATGCTATATTTTGGATATTTTCATCCCTTTACCTCAAAACAGACAACCATGTCCAATGGGGAGGTTGTTAACCTTCCCCATCTATGCTCTTGTTAAAGCCACCAGACTCCATTGAGAAAAACATCCATTTTAGCTCACTGAACACAGGAGCTGCTGCTCTATCACTGCTTCATTCGGTTAGTTTATTTGTGTTATCGTGTGACTTTGGTGAATTCAAAGTAACAAATTTAAACACTAAAGTCACACAATCACCACAAACAAACTAACTGACTGAGGCGGCGGTAGACCAGCAGCTCCTGTCTTCAGCGTTGTTAAATTGCTGTTTTTCTGAATGGAGTCTGGTTTTGAAGAGATTTATATAACAGAATCATATCCCTGTCAGATATCGCTATCTGACGGAACGGCAAAGCAGTGAAAATATTCTCAATATAGCATACACTTAAAGTGATATTTATTTTTATTAGGTGGGACTTTTTTTAGGTGGCTGAAATATGTTTTGTTGCTGCCCCCTTCACAGCAGTACATTGCTTAGTTTCTGTTTGAGTGCTCCTTCACCAAACTGTGGGAGGTGCAGTGGCGTGCACAGACTTTTTGAAGGGCAAGGGGCAAAAAGAAAAAAAGGGCACTTTAGCGCGCGTTTTGGCTCCCAGGAGGGCACTTTAGCGAGCGTTTTTCAACAATTGTGCCATGAGGGGGGGGCGACCAGAAGCATATTTCCTCCATATCCAAAACTGCATTCTATCATCTTAGAAACATAACTAAAGTTAGATCATTTATATCCCTCTCAGACGCTGAAAAGTTGGTGCACGCTTTTATTTCAAGCAGGCTGGATTATTGTAATGCACTTTTAGCAGGAATAACAAAACAGGCACTTCACAGGCTCCAACTTGTTCAGAATGCTGCAGCTAGAGTAATAACCAAGACCAAAAAATATGAGCACATCACTCCCATCTTAATTTCTCGTCACTGGCTTCCTGTGAAGCAAAGAATTGATTTTAAGATTTTGCTTATTGTTTTTAAAGCTATGAATGGTGTAGCTCCACCTTATATCAAGGACATGCTGGCTGAGTACACACCAGACAGACTCCTGCGATCTGGAAGTAGAAGCCTTCTCACTATCCCAAGAATACACTCTAGATCAGCTCATGGTGCTTTCAGTCACTATGGTCCAATTCTTTGGAATTCTTTACCACAACACCTCAGGTTCATTACATCGATTTCCACTTTTAAACGCAGGTTAAAAACACATCTCTTTTCACAAGCTTTTAACTAGATGTGTGCGTGTGGTTTTAACCAGCTATACCATTACAACTGTTTGGTGTTTTTGTTGTTATCAGGTTTTTACATGCTCTTGTACTGTGTAATCTTGCTGTTATGTGTTTGTTTTTATATGTATGTTGTGTTTGTTTTAAGCACATTGAGCTATGCTTGTCATATGAAATGTGCTATACAAATAAATTTGACTTGACTTGACTTAAACAGGGGAATGCCAAGTTCCGTCTCTTGAATGAAGAAAAAACTATCTTCTCTGAAGAGGTCATTTACATGAGTCATATTTTTTCTCACCCACAGCTGGAGTGCAGAGTCAATGACAGAGGCAGGGAACAGAAAATTACCCCAAATAGTATCCTTGAGACAAAGCTGTTCACAGTTCAAATTAACTTTAAATTGGCCTCAAATCTTCAGAGTCTCACAGACAGTGGAGTTGTCAGTAAAAAGGGCACTTTTTTACAGTTAAATCTACTAGCAAGTGACAAAAGGTCTGAGTTTGGCTTTACCAAGGACTGTCTTTAAATTATTGTGAAACAAGTATCCTTATTTATACCTTACCAATACCTTTTATCTTGTGGTCACAGATTCACCTAAGCATGTAAATCTTAGAGCTGAAACAACTGGCTGATTCCTTGACTAATTGCTTGACAGAAAATTAACCAACAGCTATTTTGATCATCGCGAAAACACCAAATATTTTGTGGATTCAGTCTCTCAAAGGTGGATATTTTCTGTTTGTGTTTCATGACTGAATATCTTTGGGCTCTGGACTGTTGATCGAATAAAGGAGGACTTTTGAAGACGGCATTTTTCACTATTAGCTGCCATTCTACAGACCAAATGATTAATTGAATAATTAGATTAAATAATACTGTAAATAACTGTAATAATCAAGCCACTGTATGAGGTTAGACAAAGACAGCTCTGATAATCAAGAGACTTTCCTCACTTCATTCTTGTACAGATAACTTCATCACTCTCCTCATCGATGATACAACCTTGGTGTTTTGCAGCAACTGATAAGAAGCGACATGTTAAACTCAGTGTTTACTCTTAACAACTGATACTACAACAGTGAGACTACACATATATACTCTATATACTGTCATTCACAGTCACCCAATAATGTACAAATGACAGGCTCTTAAAAAACAAAAGCATTTAAAATGGAAACACCCTTTGACCGACACATTGAGACATAATGTGTGTTTGTTTGGTCACTTTCAAGCTAACAGCATTACTGTGGCAACACTTACAGCAACAATGAGTGATGATGATCTAAAATGTACTCACAGAAGCTAAATCATCCCTGAAACAACTGCTAAGATGATCCAAATCCAAATCTTATCTGAATAACTTACCAAAACAAAGCCCATGTTGGAAGAGCAGACCGAGACAGAGTTCAACGACCAACTTTAGACGAAAGGTTTCTCACATTTGACAAAAAAAAAAAAAAAAAAAAAAAAAGTCAGATGATCACAATATAGTCATCACCAAGTGATAACACCACTAAATTAACCGGCAGGAAGAAGAGGCATTCTGACTTAAAGCCATTAGTAGATTTCCTCTTAAGGTGAGTCAAAGAACGCGTTAAAGGAAGCCTGTGTGTTTGCATGTATGTGGGTCAGAGCTGACAGTTCTTTGGAGTCTTCAGAGAAGCGGTGCGAGAAACAGGAAACATAGTGAGATCACGTAACCCCCTCCACACACACACACACACACACATACACACAGTGTAACACAACTGTTCGAGGCAACGTTAGTGAGTTCCTCTGCCTGATTGTTTCCTATGATTCCACTGCATGTTTGTGATAATAATGTGGTTCAGAAACAAGAACTGGTGACATACAAGAGAACAACTCATGAGCCACAGACAGCATTTGTACGTAGGTGGTGGTGGGTGTAAGGGGAGGGTGGGCACACTATAATGCACAACGTCACAGTATAACACCAAGTCAGTGAAGCTTCGGGGATATCAATCTGTCCATTTAGGAAGCAAAAGTGATTGTGAATCAGTTTCGCCTTTGGTGCAAATGAAAGCAACAACAGGTGCAATGGAGAGGCAAAAGATAAGCCAACGCCCAAAAAGGAATGGTTTTACATGTGGTGGCCACAGACAGTTTCTCTCTCCTTATCCCTCCTGACTGATTCTTCTCTAGTTTTGTGTTCTGCTAGTGCCCTTGTAGCATGAGGCGGTACCTGCAGCCCAATCAGGTTGCACAGGTAGTCCATCTCCTCCACGATGGCACATCTTGATTTGACAGACTTGCTGTGTCTCCCAGCACAGTCTCAAGAGCGTGGCCATTAGACAAGGAGAGCTAGACAGGGCCGTAGAAGGGCATCCACCAAGCAGCAGGACCGGTATCTGCTCTTTTGTAAGAAGGAGGAACAGGAGTACTGCCAGAACGCTACAAAATGACCTCCAGCAGGCTACTGGTGTTCATGTTTCTGACCAAACTGTCAGAAACAGGCTCCATGAGGGTGGAATGAGGGCCTCACATCCTCTAGTGGGACCTGTGCTCACAGCCCAAGACCGTGCAGCTCAATTGGCATTTGCCAGAGAACACTAGAATTTGCAGCTCCGCCATTGGTGCCCCGTTCATCTGTTTTTCATAGATGAGAGCAGGTTCACACTGAGCACATGTGACAGGCGTGAAAGAATCTGGAGATGCCATACTGTGTGTCAGTGATGGTCTGGGGAGTATATTCCTTGGAGGGTCACACAGATCTTTGTCATAGCCAGTGGTCCCCTGACTGCTGTTAGGTACCAGGATGAAATCCTCGGAGTGATTGTCAGACCTTACACTGGTGCAGTGGGCCCTGGGTTCCTCCTGGTGCAGGACAATGCCCGGCCTCATGTGGCCAGAGTGTGTAGGCAGTTCCTGGTTAACGAAGGCATTGATGCCTTTGACTGGCCCTCTCGTTCCCCTGACCTAAATCCAATTGAGCACCTATGGGACATTATATTGTATGTATCGTTGCATCTGATACTGCCAAGCACCACCACAGACTATACTTAGATGTCTAAGCTACATATGTAACAGACTGTCAAAATCAAAAATGCCAGATGTTTGCATTATGTGTTTCTGCAAACAAGGGATATGTAAAATTTGTACAGTTTGTGTGTTATTTTTTATATGTTTCATGTGTGGCAGATATGTTAAAACTTTGTTTCTTTATGTTTTAGTTTTATGTTGTGACAACGCTGTGGGTATTGTGTGGTTAGATTCAGGCACAAAAACTTCTTAGACAAGATGAGGAAACATCATGTTTTGGCATAAAATACCCAGTTGGCTTGTCACAAATATGGCTGGAAATGTCCCGATGTCTCATTAGAAATATCCTTTTGCCACAAACACAGGTGAAATTGTCCTGACCTCTCACTAAATATATTTGGCTTTGTCCCAGCAGTCATGGCTAGAAATGTCCCATCTTGTTAAAAATACCTGGACTGGTCAAAACAAACATGGGTGGAAATGTCCTCACATCTCATTAAAAAAATATGTGGTTTTGTCGCCACAAACATGACCGATGATGTCCTGACTTCTTGTTAAAATACACAGTTTTGGTCTCAAACAGTGGTCTGCTGCTTGACAGCTGTCTCAACAAGGTGTCCCTCTATCCACCATCTCTACTCTCCTCTTCCCGATGGAAAACTCAGCTCATATATATGTAATCAGAACTATGTTACTTCAGAAATGTTGATAGGATTCATATGAAGTTTATCATGTCCGTGGTTTGCAGAAACATACAGCGCTAACATGGTATTCTGACGACTGGCTGACATATAATTATCATTTTAACACAGTTTCAGTGTGACACCAGTCCCTTTTTACAGTGAAATGTGGTTGTTGAAAGGCTGCTGAAACAACATCTATAAGGGTTTATCTCAACCATGTGTTGACACAATTGTTATCTGTAACTTTGGGATTTATAAACTCTCACTTTTCCATCAAATTTAGCCCAGCTATAAAACTAACCCTGTCTAGGTTTTGGAAAAAGGGCTCTTGGTCGATGCTTTTGCCTGTATTTTTTTTTAACTTTATCATATTTGTTCTAACAATGTTTTTATGATACCTGTACCTGTATTACACCATGAACATTTATGTCACCTGGCCAATTTTAATAATTTTGTATATTTATGTATTCTTATACCAAAAAACTTCAATTAAAAGCCCAGTCCCTTTTACTAGCCCAGTGTGGCTACGCATTTTGACAAATAAATGCCTGTCTCAAAAAGGGAGACAGGCATTTATCCAAAGGGTTTCTCATAAAAATTAATCCAAGTTGTGAGTACTGTTTTAACAGGATAAAGTGGTGTTGTGTCGGTATGCCAGGTGCCGTAATCCTCAAGTGCCGTATCTCTGTCTCTCTCTGATGTGCTGTCTGTCAAAGCTAAATCAGTTTAATTATTCATAATTGATGCATTATCTGAAGCCTAACTTTTGTACAAGTAATATTCATACTGGTTCAAATAAACAATTGTATTGGATTGTATTTTCTCTCTTAGCTGAGCAACAGTTTTGTGTGACAAGAATTAAAGGCCTGTCCAGTGTACAAGCCTGTTAAATTCAGTGATTTAAGCTCATTTTAGTCTGGGATAATAATTGTAGTTTTACGGTATGTACAATTTTTTTCTATTTTTGTCTATTGTAAATTTTCTTCGTTTTATCTTATACTTTCCATTATGTCTATATTTCTGCCTTGTATGTAAATGCTATGCACCAAATCATCACCAAGTCAAATTCCTTGTAAGTGCAATTTTACTTGGCAATAAAACATCTCTGACTCTGACACCTCATTGGCAAGGTTCCCCTGAGAAAAAAAAAAGACTCTTATCTAGTTAAATAGCCTAAAGGACAAGAGTGAAAACAGGTTTAGACCTGCAAATCATTAAATTAATATTTACCATAGAGTTTGCATAATGGATTTTGGCTCATTAGATGGGGATACAGGTGCATTTAAGTTCTGTAATAACCTACTGTCACCACTACATTCTTCTCATATTTTGAGATACAGAAACTATTATACATGCTTTTATCTCTTCACGTCTTACTTGTTGCAACAGCCTTTATTCCTGTCTCAATCAAAAAACCTTGCAATGACTTCACCCTCAAGGTTCTTAAAACTAAAACCAAGAAGCACGACCACATCACACCAGTTTTAGCCTCTTTACATTGGCTCCCTGTTTGTTTTAGGATTAATCTTATTAATTACTTTTAAGGCTCTTCATGGCCTAGCTGTTAGTCCCTTATGAACCTTCACGTAGTTTAAGATCCTCGGGCAGAGGTCCTCTGCTTGTCCCAGAGCCCAGACTGAAGACCAAAGGGGACAGAGCTTTTGCGATCAGGGCCCCAAGGCTCTGGAATGACCTGCCCGTGGCTATACGGCTGTCTGAGTCTCTGGCTTCATTTATAAGTCTCTCGTTAAAACATACCTCTAGCGGAAAGAGCGTATCCTGACTTTTTGTGTTGCTGTCTTACTGATTTTAATGTCCATTTATTATCTTGATTTTAGTTCTGGCCTTCTTTATTTTATCATTTACTAAACTAAGCAGAAAAAGTAAGGAAATTTGTGTTTGGTAAAGCTGTTTGGCATTGGCAGAGAAGATTTGGCAAATTTTTCATGGGCCCAACCCACATACTCAGCTCTGCTGCTCATCCCACAAATGCATGTTCCTTACAAATGTGGCCCCATTTAATTAAGCAATATCACACGAGAGGGAGTGATGTTGTACTGTGATATCGTCACGGCTGTGATTGAGTGATGTTGTACTGTGATATCGTCACGGCTGTGATTCGGTTGTAGGCACAAGGCCGAGTGCTGATTAAGAAATGTTGAAAAATGAGGACAAAATAGATAATTTAAGCATTTTATTTGTCTTCTGCCAACAAAAATAGTTCCCTCAGGACTCCGCTGTCACCGTTGCTATGTAACGCAGACATGGTGCGCCAGGCACTTACTCTTTATACACATTTATCTGCACGTTTCCATTAATTGTGCAGCCGGTGAAATAAGTCTCTGGTGACTGCATGGTGGACTGTCGCTTCACAGGCACAGCCGACTCTGCCTTCTGATCTGACAGTATGTTGCTTTTCTCCAAGTCATTGAGCTCCGCTGATGAAACACTGACAAACCTGGATGTGTGCTCAGATGGATTCAGCTTCTCCTCTCCCTCATCTTCCTCTGATGACCATTCATAGTTCAATTCAAAACTTATTTTAGGAAATAAATCCATATTTTTGGCTGTTTGACAGTGGATGAATTAATTAGCCTACAACGCAACTGCTGACCTAACTGACACTAACCGTCAGTTTTGATTTGATTGTTGATTGCAATCAGCTGTGAGGCGGAGTGATACATACACAGTGACATAACCGTGATGTTGTACTCCAATATCATCACGGTTTTACTGTCTCTCGACCAATCAGATTGCAGGGCTGGAACTAACTGTTGTATAAAAGGGAAATAAACAGGCTTTCCAACTGTATAAGATTTATTGCCATGAAGCATTGTAACAACAAAGAAATAATCTACCAAACACAAATTTCCTTACTTACTGTGCTTAGTTTATATAGCCCCTTTCAAAACACAGTTACAAAGTGCTTTACAGTAAAACTGAACACAATTAAAACACAAGAGTAAAATGTCATAAAATGTAATCTAAACTAAGCACAAAAAGTAAGGAAATTTGTGTTTGGTAGATTATTTCTTTGTTGTAACAGTGCCTCTTGGCAATAAATCTTATACCTCTGGAAAGCCTGTTTATTTCCCTTTTAAATGGGGCCACATTTGTAAGGAACATGCATTTGTGGGATGAGCAGCAGAGCTGAGTATGTGGGTTATGCCCATGAAAATTTGCCAAATCTTCTCTGCCAATGCCAAACAGCTTTACCAAACACAGATATCCTACTTTTTTGTGCTTAGTTTAAATAAAGTTTATTGTTATTATTGTAGAAATGGGCTACTGCAGTTTTACAGTTGTCACTGCATGTATCTGAGTGGTAGTGTCTGTGTAGCACCTGACCGTACATATAAAACATGATGCTGAATAAAGCTGATAAAATATGATACATTGCTGCAGATTAAAACACCTAACCCACTTTAGGAATTCACCACTCTTATTCAACCACTGTTTCTTTAGATATTTAGTTACATTTAGCAGCCAGTACTTGAGTTATGTGAATTTTTGAACGCTTTGTAATGGTGTATTTCTGCACTGTGGCGCTGCTCTTCCAGGATCTGACTTCCACCCTTGCAGATCTGTCCGATAAATCCACCCCAAATACGCGCTGAAATATCGTTATTACACTCATCATGCATGCGGTGTCCATTAAATGTGAATAAAGTAGGTCATGGTGTAAAAATCCAAAGCAACATTAGCGGAATATTTCCCTCTGTATGTGTGTGTGTCTGTAGTGTAGTGAGCCTGCAGCAGCACCCAGAAGTGAACAAAGCGACCCGGAAGCGGTGGTCCGACTGGAGGCAGGCAGAAAGAACATCAACCTTTTATATTATAGCTGTACTCGCAAGACAATATCTGCAATCAGGACACAAGGTATTTGTGCATGTCTTTTGGGTGTCTTCGCTGCTGTGTGTTTCTCTCGTGAGCGCTATGCTGCTAAATGCGTGCATTGTGCACAAAATGCAATCGCTGTCCTTTGATTCGTCCAAAAGTTGCAGAATGTGAAAAAAAGCAGCCCTAAAAGTGAAATTAGGAGAAGATGGCACAGCGTGTTTGGGGAGAAAGGGCATTGTGCGCCGGCTACATTTTGACCTTAACGCGTTGCGAGGCTTGTTTTAATCGCGGTGGTGTTTGGGTCGATCTGCATCTTGTCCGTTTCCGTGCTGTTTTTTTTTTTTTTTTGCAGGGCATGGTTGTTGTAGGAAGTGTCAGTTTTTTTAAGAGGTGGGGAGGCCGGGCTATTCAAACCTGCAATTCGCCGTAAACAATCATTCATGCCTTTGACATGATAAACACACCTTTGTGTCCGCGTCGGCTCGCGTCTTCTCCCCGACACCCTCCTCACGACAACATGTTCATGCTCCTAAATTTTTGGGGTCTGCAGAATATGGCGTCCCGCCTTATAAAAATAAGGCTGCCATTTTTGTTTCTCTTTTGTCTGGAAATGTTTAAAGAAAACTGTCTGAGAATGTCTGAGTCGCACCGGGAGGCTCGGTCCGTGAAAGCCTCCGTCAGTGCGGGTGCACAGATGCTCGCAGACACACGACATGTCCGAAAAGTCGAAGAATGGAAAGTTTTTTTTCCCTCTCATTGCGTTTATCTTAACATTTAAAGCGACGACCACTTATTTTCTGGGTTTCACAGTCAGACAAAAGGAGCAGAGGAGCTGAATGTCCAGGCTCGTCTGCTGAGCCTCTGTCACCCTCATGTCTCTTTATCACTGACTACATGTTTGTATCTGACATTTACATGTTTGACCCGGGTTAACTTAACGGGGGCACTTTGCCTCAGTGTCACTGTGGGCCTGATTTACACTCTGAGCTAGTAATATAAATGTCATATAGCAACTTATTACACTGTTAAAATGTAATCTTGACATCTTTACACAAGCTTTATGACTTTATTATTATTATTAATTAATTAATTAATTTTAACTACGAGGTTATTTGGGGTTCTTAGCAAAATCTTAGCTTGAATTCAGTTTTTTGACAAATAAATTTTAAATCAAGGGCCACTTACTGGATTGTTCCACCTTTCATCCACATCCCATGGTCTTCCTCAGCTGAAGTTTTGTTGGCTTATAACTGAGAGAATCCCATCTGCTGAGGAAGACCATCATGGGATGTGGATGAAAGCCAGATAAATCTAATGAGTGAACTTGAATTAATTTATTTGTCTGGAATGAAAGTCTTTGAAAAATATTAATAACTTATATGGAGCTTCATATTAAATATCCTCCAACTGGAACCTCTACATTTTTTGTGTTTGACAAAGGTGTTTTGTTTTTTTTCCCTTCTTTTTTACAAAATCTTATAGAGCTTAAATCCAGTTTTTTGACAAAGACATTGTAATTTTGAATCAAGGTCCACTTACTAGATTGTTCCACCTTTCAGCTGCATCATGGTCTTCCTCAGCAGAAATTTTGTGTGCTCATCTGCTGAGGAAGACCATGAGATGTGGATGAAAGCCAGAAATATCGAATGAGTGCACCTTGAATAAAATTTTATATTATGTTGGAAACTAGTTAAACCCAATTTTACCAGCCTAAAATTCATGAACTCTTCATTTAAATATATATTTTGTTTGATTGTTGTTGTTTTTTTTGTCAATATGATTTTTTTAGCCTTTAAAGCCCATGAAACCCAAAGCCAACATTTACCCTCCCATTTATCGTTACCTTTACACACTCCGCTGTGGTGAAAATGTTTTTTGTTGTTTTGTTTTGTTTGTCTTTTAAATTTTGTTAACCCAGCCTTCTTTTTACTTACCTGTCGTTAAATTTATGGTATTTGTCCTGGAGGAAACTGGAACAAATATATATATATATGTTGATGCAAGTCCTAAGAAAGTTTAATTTTGAATCATGGTCCACTTACTAGATTGTTCCACCTTTCAGCTGCAGCTCATGGTCTTCCTCAGCTGAAGTTTTGTTTGCTCATAACTGAGCAAATCCAATCTGCCGAGGAAGACCATGGGATGTGGTCAGAGGATTGAGAAGTGTCTTTGTTACTTTGTCCTCGTGTTTAACAGCGGTGTCTTAAAACAGCTCTCAGATGTTCTGGATGAGTTGTGCTCGTGCCATAGCTTCAAGCAGAAGCTATAACAATTAAAAGAAAAAATACATCATTATTTATTATTATTATTATAATCATAGAACCATCATTTTTATGACGGGTAACTAAAAAGTAGGTTGGGTTAACAAAAACCTTTTCACCAAAGCTTTTGTCAAACTATTTTCCAAAGTTTAGTTAAATCCAATTTTACCAGCAAAAAATCCACAAACTCTTCATTTTCTTTTTTTTTTTTGGTCAAAATTATTTTTTTAGTAGTGCATAACATTAACCTCGGTGTGTAAACTTCACACACTCAGCCGTGGTGAAAAGGTTTTTTGTTTTTGTTAACCCAGCCTACTTTTTACTTCCCTGACATGAAAATTATAGTTTTTGTTCTAGAGGAAACTGGAACAAATATATATTGATGCAAGTCATTTTTTATATTGATAACTTCTATGGAGCTTCATATTAAATATCCTCCAACTGACCCTAATTGTGACACCTGTATCTTTTTTGTAGCGAAATCTTAGGTAGCTTAAATTTAGTTTTTTGACAAATACGTTTTAATTTTTAATCAATGTCCACTTACAAGATTGTTCCACCTTTCAGCTGCATCTCATGGTCTTCCTCAGCTGAAGTTTTGTTTGCTCATAACTGAGCGATCACATCAATTAAGATTTTTTTTTGTTAAACTATATGTTTCCAAGGTTTAGTTAAATCCAATTTTACCAGCCTAAAATTCATGAACTCTTCAAATAAACATGATTTTTTTTTTTAGTCTTGAAAGCTCATGAAAACCAAAGCGAACATAACAGTTACTTCTATTCTACTTCACACACTCAGCTGAGGTAACAAGATTTTGTTGTTGTTGTTGTTGTTGTTATCTCAACCTACTTTTTACTTACCTGTCATAAAAATGTAAATTAACCTTGGTATTTGTTCTAGAGGAAGCTGGAACAAATATAAATTGATGCAAGTCAAATAAAAATATTAATAACTTCTTCTATGGAGCTTCATATTAAATAGCCTCCAGTTTACCCTCACTGTGACACTTGTGCAGTGAATCTTGTCCTTTAAATGTATTTATGTTTGGTCTTACAAAGGTGGAACAGCATGATTTTGATAATTAAAATAGTTTCTTAATACTTAAAATTTATGTGATTAAGCATGTATGTGCATTCAAAGCTAGATGAAAGTTTGTGTGATGGAAACTATTGAAATGTATACAGTGATTTTAGGTCAAAGGAAACTGCTCATCTTTTCTACTAAACCTGAAACTGTTAGTTGCTTGAGGTTAGGGTGTCATAGTTTTCTTCTAAACAGTTGCAGTCTGGCTGTCTGTAACAGTAACGGACGCTGCCTACACATCTTGTTCAAATCATTTCAACACTGTAGTATAAATAAACAACACTTTGTATCATAAATCGCACATGGATCCTTAATGACTGTGACAGACTTGTAGGAAGATAACAGCTCATTATGCATAAGCTGACTTTTGGGTGGGTATATGTGAGTTCGACCATTACAGAAAGTGAAACCACTGAAGTGCATCGTGTCAGTATTTTGGAAAATTATTTAATCATAAACACATATGATGAAGTATGACTTGACTTTTGAATGTGACTAATATAAATGTAATTCTTTTCAGGATGGCAGAGCCTCGATTTAACAACCCGTATTTCTGGCCGCCGCCTCCATCCATGCCAGGCCAGGTAAGTCCACTCATCGCGTGATTACTGTGACATTTCTACCTCATTGCCATTTGTTTCCATGTGTGAATGTCTTTTCAGCCATTCAGCACCAGTCCATCAGTGAAACAAACTTTCAGAGTGAGAATCCGTCACAGCTCGAGCTCGTAGATAAAAAAAAAAGAAAAAGAATTGAACTTGTACTGTGTGCTGGTCAGTGTTTTCTATCCTGGGATGTGTTTTTTGGGGCATGAATGACATTCACACACGGTGGCTGTTTTCTGTTGAGCATGACCCGTTAACCCTTTCAGCTGGATAACCTGGTGCTCATTAACAAGATCAAGGAGCAGCTGATGGCTGAGAAGATCCGACCCCTGCACCTGCCGCCTACCTCCACTCCTTCCCAGCAGTCTCTGCTGGTGCCCACCTCGTCCCCGGACGGCAGCGCTCAGCACGTCATGTCGGTGCCAAAGCCCCAGCCACAGCAGGTGCCGGGCCATCACCCGCAGCCGCAGGGCTCTGGACAGCCGGATATCGCTCTGCACGCTCGACCCGCCTCCAGCTCTGGACCAGGTACAGTCATCACTTTGTTGTTTGTAGGCCGGGGGACAGATCCAAATGTGTCGGTAGCATCATAACAGGTCTGAAGGTCTGTCATTATCAAGAAGACACAATTAACTGTCCACTGATCAAAATGCAATCACCTGATCATCACCCATCAACTTCCAGATGGAAACATGGACGACAAGTCAGCGGTGAAGGCCAAAGGATTGTGGGAAGACTGGCACATGAGACAGCTCAGCGAGCAACAGAGCCGGGTCAATCACCGCTCAGGTACTGCAGTCAGTTGGTCTGTGTGGTCTGTTGACACGAGGAAATATCAGCAGGAAAATCTGCCTCTGGTGTTTGTTTAAATCAACAGCAGTGAGTGATCAGACACACTGTTAAACTGTGTCAGTAGATACACAAACACACACAGTAGAGGTACAATGGATGCACCATAGCAGGTAAATAATACATTACATTTACTGTAGGGCTGCACAGTTAAAAGAAATATAGGTGCAAAACATCAAATAAGACATTGTATTAAATAGTTTGTTAGTCTTAAAGCGGGGAAATAAACAGAGAGAGTATATTGTGCAGGCTGAGCAGCAGCAGAATAATACTGAGAGACTTCGCTGTTGGCTTTCAGGCAGTTTAGCCCTGGCTAATTTTAGACTGAAGTTGGTACAAACCAAACCTATAAAACTTCAAGATACCCTGACTTGTGTTAAACCAACAGGATATAAAACCAATATATCAGTCAGACTCCCATGTGATACACATGCTGAGGACGCTCTGGGCTCAGTGGTTTTGCAAGTTGTGGCCCATTTACTAAAAGTAATGTATCCTTTGTATCACAGTGAAGCATTCTGCAAAATGTGCTGTCACTGTGTTTTCTTCCTCCTGTTTCTGGCAGAAAAAAATTTCATTTATTTCTAAACAATGTAAAAATCAGTGAGCAGACTTTTGAAACTGAAGTTGTGTGCCATGTATACCTCTGGCAACACATAATACAGACTTGACAATTGATTCAGTGTGATGCATCCCACAACTCAAACACATTTCAGAAGGCAGCTGACTGATCATTATATCATATGGAAAACAAATGGACACCCGTGGCTCTTTGGAGGAACTAGTAAGAAATAAGACTCCCTAAAACACGGGGTGTCACCGGGAGTTAGTGCCTTACGTCCTGCGTCACACAGTGTGTTGTGTGCCTGATGCACGTTCCCGTCAGCTCACATTGGGTCGTCTCCTCACCAAGTTGTTTATTAATGTCATTTTTGTCTTAAACCCAAGATAGAACCTACAAGAGACCTCACATCTAACTGTAAGTTCAAACAAAGATGATTTTTCTTTGTTTTTGTGATCATACATTTACGAAAATGCATTAGATGTACAACTAAATAATGCTGAAATATATAGACATTTAGATAGAATAAATTATGTCCAACAACAAAAACATTATTCAGATGGAGGGGTCTGTATTCTGGTGAACAACTGAGTTTACAAGGCAGTCTATGTATATAGGTGTGAGACCAAGTATACAAGTTATGGGAAAACATGAATAGTATAATTCTGTATGCCTTCATACTGTACTAGTGTATTACTCAGTCTAGCTTGCCTAATTTTCCAGGCTTTAGAAATAAAACTTGCCCATACTTTGCCTCTCAGTCCAGTTTCTCATTTTCGTCAAACCAAAATAATTCAGGATTTTTGGTCTGCATTCTTACAAAGGCTCACTGCAAGCAGGTTATCATAGAGTGCACTGATGTGTCCTGCAAAACCGCGCCCATCTGGGTAAATAATACGTTTTTAGGAAGTTCCAGTATAAAATATACATTGAAAAATCTCTAATTTGTCATCAAAAATGTAAATATGTAATTTAAAACTAGAACTTGGTTATTAAAATGATCTGTGTAGTGTTGTAGCATTTGTGTTAAAACAGTGCTGTTTAAACCTCCACAGGTCTGGCTCCTTCATCCCGACCCGACAGCCACAGCACCTCAGAGGCCCTGACCCCCACGACTCCAACCTCCAGCAGCCAGAACCGCCTGGGCGGCGCCCCCTCTGTGAACATCATCTCCGGGCTGGCTAGCGGTCCTGGCATGGACCACATGAAAGTGGGAGGCCTGGCCGGACTGTTGGGACCCCCACCTAAGGCACCCCGGGGACGGAAGAAGATCAAAGCTGAAAACCCATCTGGTCCTCTGCTGGTGGTGCCCTACCCCATCCTAGCTGACCAAGGCTGTGTCACTGTGGCACCCAAAGAGGGCAAAACCTACAGGTTGGGCACAAGAAGCTGCTACTGTTGTCTTCGAGGGAAAGGATATTTCCTCTCAGCCTTACAAAGCTGATTCACAAATTAAATTGCGGTCTTAAAAAGATCAATAGGCATTTGCTTGACACCAGTTTGGTTTTAAGTACGCTGCAGATGATTGAGATGTGGTCCTCCTCACTGAGACATCAATACTAACCCACATTTCACCTGATGGGATAAATGTTTCACTCAGTGGACTGTCAACTGATCTTTGCCTCCTATTATCATCTGGAAAAACATTCTTTGTCTTGTTATATTTAAGTTTAATTTGTGAGGTTAGCACAATGCAGGTCAGCAGGAATCTTAACTTTAACTTATTGACAATGATTCCTGGACCATTTCCTACTTTTTTGGGGTATATCCAGAATTAAACTACTTTGATTTTGGTTGGGACTTAGTGATACTCATAATTTGGAAATAGAACATGATTCAGAACTGATTGTGTTTTGCCTTATATATCTTGAAAATGACTGAAGTGGTATTACTTTAAAATATTAAAGGAATACTTCACCCCCAAATGACCATTTGAGGACCAGTTACTCATCCCCTGTTTTGTTAAATTTGTGAAGAAAGGTTTGTTTTTCTTGCATGCCTCCACGGTGAACGAAGAATCCAAAAACGGACAAAATTCTTCATCAATTAAAGTCATAGGGGTCCATGTTTAACAGCAGCAAAACTATATCAGAACATCCATTTATAAACTCTCACACTACTTATGCAGTATAATCCAAGTCTCATTTATCCAGTCAAATGTGTTGTACTTCCCCAACAGTCTTTTCTGACAGGGAACTGAACGTAAAGTGAGACTTACAGTATTTATGATCTCTTCCAAGCCAGACTCCATTGACAGAAACAGTAATTTTACCTCACTCAACACAGGAGCTGCTGATCTACCACTGCCTCGATCAGTTAGTTTGTGTTATGTTGTGAGTTTGGTGTGTTAGTTCAGTTTCAGCAAGGTCACACAATAAGACAAACAAACTGCCAAACAAGGCAGCAGTAGACCAGCAGCTCCTGTGTTCAGCGAGGTAAAATTAGTGTTTTTGTCAATGGAGTCTGGCTTTGAGAGAGCATAGGTAAGTTTCGCTTTTTGTTAAGTTCCTTGTTGGAAAGGGCTGTCTGTTTGGGAAGTACTGAGCACATGACATGGATAAATGAGACATGGATTATACTGTAAGAGCCGTGGGCAAGTTTGTGGACGCTGATATGACTTCAATTTATCATGATATTTCTCCATTTTTGGGTTCTTTGTTCATCTGAGGCATGCAAGAAAAACAGTTTTCTTCACAAATTCACAAATTCAATGTAACACAGGGCAAGAAATTGATGTACAAATGGCCGCTGTGGGGGTAAAGTATTCCTTTAATGGTGTTATACTATATAGTTTTTAAAGCTCTGTTTCTCAACAAACCTGACTCAAGTTTTTGTTTTGTTTTTGTCACCAAGATGCAAAGTGTGCCCGCTCACCTTCCTAACCAAGTCAGAGATGCAGATTCACTCCAAGTCCCACACGGAGGCCAAACCACACAAGTGTCCCCACTGCTCCAAGACGTTTGCCAACGCCTCCTACCTGTCCCAGCACCTGCGCATCCACCTGGGGATCAAACCCTACCACTGCTCCTACTGCGAGAACTCGTTCCGTCAGCTGTCACACCTGCAGCAGCACACCAGGTCGGTCCTGCTGTGAACACAAAGTGGGGACAGTCAGGCTGCCACTAACACACTGTGCTATACCAGGGCATCTGATGTCTGATGCTCAGATTAGTGATACTTTTAATATGTGTGTTCTACTGCAGAGAATTAGTCTGCTGACATCTTTATACAAATCTTGTTTTAATTATCTTGGCTACGCATTTTATTGTACATACAAGGCTGTGACTAAATATGTGGCTTTTTTTATCTGCTTCTTTTGCCACAGAATCCACACTGGCGATAGGCCTTATAAATGTGCTCACCCCGGATGTGAAAAGGCTTTCACCCAGCTGTCTAACCTTCAGGTCAGTACCTGGTCACACAACTGAATTCTGCCACAGTGGATATTACAACAAGAACAGCTACTTTACACTGAGGTAGACACAGCGAAAAATGTAGTTTAAAAAAAGATGTTCATTGATTTAACTGACTGTAATCACAATGCAACTTAAGAGCGTCTGTCTGTTTCTTCCCAAACAGTCTCACCAGAGGCAGCACAATAAAGACAAGCCGTATAAATGTCCTAACTGCTACCGTGCCTACTCAGACTCCGCATCGTTGCAGATCCACTTGTCAGCGCACGCCATCAAAAACGCGAAGGCCTACTGCTGTAGCATGTGTGGTCGGGCATACACCTCAGTGAGTAGACCACAGGTTATCTGCTAGTTATCTTCATATGCTTCAGATTTTCCCAGAGTGTCTTCAGACGGACTGCTAGATGATGGCCTTTGATGAAACTTTGCCTCACTTCACCCGAAACTAGCTGCTTCCTGTTTGTGATATTTAACAACCCGACATGTTTTTGCTCATTTCCACACGTACAGAAAAGAAGTAATTTTTCCACTTCTTGTTTTGGCATACAGGGATCTACCAACTACCAGTTCTTTTTTACTTGTAAAACTGGTTTGCAGGGCACATATTTAATCTTATCTGGCCAAATCAAAATGTCTGTAACCACCTCCCATCTGCAAATACTTCTATTAGCTCAGCACATTACTCTAGAGCTGAAACAATTAGTACTCAATCAACAGAGAATCCATCAGTTTGGATTATTATAGTATAATTTTAAAGGTACAGTGTGTATTTCTGGAAAAAGATAGTTGATTGTTGAGTCTCATTCCAAGGTAATAAAATACTGACGAATTTGGGTCAGTAGTTGGACCGGACCACTGACCCAAAACATTGATATTTAATGACCTGAGAATGAGACTATCTTTCTCCAGAGTTTGATATTGCACCTTTAGGGGCTGTACACATTTTTTGCGCCCTCAAAGCCACTGTTTTCAATGTAGACGCACGGCAGGCGCGCTCAAATGCCAGAGCGAGGCCGTTGTGGTGCGCACACGTTGCTGAGAGCCCTGCACTCAGGATTTCAGGTAAATGGGCCATGATACGGTGCTGGTTAAGGCTGCTTAGCAACCTTAGACACAGCCTGCCGCTGCGCTCTTGAATGCTGGCACAGAAAACGCACAAATATAGCACCCGGCACCTGACCTCGTGTTTTCCAGGCGGTAAAAGACGCAGCATGTGTACAGCCCCCAGAAATGTCAAATATTTACTGGTTTCAGTTTCTAAAATATGAATATTAGCTTGTTTTTCTTCTGTCATAATAATATGAGCATCTTTGAGTTTTGAACCGTTGGTCAGACCAAAAAAACATATTGGTATCAATGGTATATAGTATTCATAACTATGTTTTCATGAGTTTATAATCACCTGAAACTAAGAATTGTTGTGTTTTTACCTTAGAATGAGCCATTTATATCAACATACAGAGCGGGTCCTTTCCCAGGAGTTTGCCATGTTGTCTTACAGTAGCCCAGAATGGACAAATCAAACACTTGCTCTAAACAGGGCCATTCGCGTTGTTGTGTTGACCACCCTAGGTCTCCTAAACACTTGGCACACAAAAGAAGTTTCAGTTCTGCAACCTCACCACTAGATGCCACTAAATCCCACGCTCTGGACCTTTAATAGAGGAGTTGAGTGCCTCTGAACCATGTGCCATTGAAGCAGAACAGTTTGCAGGTTTCAATCAATCAGTCAGCTGCTGTCGTGGTTGGTTGAACTGTAAACAATGACATTGGTCAGTCCAGAGTCGTCGTTAATATCTGGTTGGTTAATTTAGCTTTTAAAATCTTTTGATTGGATGTGATTTCTTAAGCTCCCTCCCAAGTTAAGTTTGCCACAGTTGTTATATCCTGCTGGATCCACTGCCTTCACATTCAGTTATCTAGAATGTGTTTCATTTTTATAGGCACTCAGGGTTTATTTGAGGTGATATACACGTAAAGAAGTGTCCTCAAAATAAAATGTCAGTAAGAAGTAACACAGGAAATTCAACTGACACACATAAAGATAAAAAATAACTGGGTTTATTTTCAGGCTGTTGTCTCATCTGTTGTTCTAATGGCAGTAATTTCATTTTAAACCATTTGCTGTGTTTTCATGTCTTTTGTAGGAGACCTACCTTATGAAGCACATGTCCAAACACACGGTGGTGGAGCACCTAGTGAGCCACCAGTCGCCTCAGAGGACCGAGTCCCCCAGCATCCCCATACGCATCTCCCTCATCTGAGCTCCCAGCCGCTCTGCAGCAGGTCGGATTCAGAGTCTACGTTAGGCTGGAGCTTATGAGGCCCTGCACCCACAGCCATCTACATAAGGCTTACATTAGCATTATGACAGCTGACATAAGCATTCAGCGCTAGATTCAGTCAACAGGCCGCCTCCATCCATCTCGACACAGGCCGTCTGTCAAAAAATGAGCACAGCGTTATTTTGTGAATGTAAAAAAAAAAAAAAAAAAAAAGAAATACAGCTAGATGTTGTCCGGAGGATCGAGTGGCAAAGAATGTCTTGCGTCAGATTTAATAAGCACTTTCGTAAGCGTCATGTAAACTGCCGGATGCATTGGCCATCAGAAATGTTTTAGTTAGTTTTTATGTTTTGTTTTTTTCTTCCTCTTCCATGAAATGGGTTTCCAAAATGTGCCAGATGATATTTGCCCTTATAAAGAATTGAGAGAATAGAAAGAAAATGTTCGCTGGGTGTGTTCTGGAGACATCCAAAGATAATCTTAAAGCACTTTTAGGCCTTGTGGTTTTGGCTCAAATTGTTTCAATCTTGTTGGATGGAAAATGCCAAAGGGCATTACTTGTGGCAGCTAAGAGTACCGACTGTATAAATAACAGTCTTGTTCTGTTTCCTTCTTTGTTTTTACTCACAGTTTTTGTGCAAGTACACATTTACAGGGTCATCTGAATTTGATGAAAGGCAATCGGTAGATGACAATTTAAACATTTGATGATTGTATTGAGACGTTGTGTTATTGACTTGGGGAGGCAACAAATAGAGCAACATGGAACGGAAGAGAAATGAATGTTTTTTTGTTTTTGTTTTTATTTCCAAATATCTTTCAGTCCATATTTGACCGTCACCTTTTACGGCACCTTTACGATCGTGACACATGATCAAAGAAACACTGCTTTTTTACATTATGTTCTCTTGTCCCATTAACTAGTGCCATATATGAACCTTGTTGAGGTTTTAAGAGGAAGCGAACCTTGCTCTAGTGTCTGCTTCCTCGACTCTGTTAAGCTTTTGACTCTTGTTTTCTAAGTATTAGAGGTCGAACACGTTGCACATGTACCAGTGCCAGCTCTACGCTACTCAGCCCGACTTTTAAACACACTTAAGCTGAAAGGAAATTTCACTCGAGTGGTAAATTTTAAACCCAAACATTGGACCAAAATGTGAAGTTATTGTACAGCTACTCTGACCCAGTTAAGTATTTTTTAAAATCTTTAATAAGCTTTACCCATTTGGAATAAACTGCAGTATAAGTCATATTCCATAGGCCTATATTATGTGGAGGTGATGCTTCTCCCTTTTGAGTTTATTTTTCTCCTTAGTATTCTTTTTATTGTACACAGTATTGTTTGTTGTATTTTTACTGTAACTTTAACCTCTGGATGGTACTAACAGAGTACCCTGTATTCTTCAGGGCACTTCGGAAAAAGGTGCTACGGCTAGACGTTAACATTTGAGATGGAACTGAGAATAATGTAAAATACATATACAGTATATAGTATGTTTTCAAAAGAATAAAAAAAACTTATTACTCAAGCCACTGGCCTGAAAACAGACATTTACGCCAACAACAGACCCTGCCTCTTCAACTTACTCTCTCTTTTGAGATAATGGGAAAATGTACATGTTGCTGTACTGTAAAACATGTTACTCATTTATAGTACCTATTTTTTAGTTTTCATAAACATGCTCTGTTTGGGTTTTGTAAAAGTTTATGTATGAACTTACTGTAATTATTTTAGTCTACCCATATGTTATTAATATTCATGTTTTATATCAGTTATTTACATGTAAGCCTTAACTGTTTTATCATCCCATTTCCATTACTCTGTATTGTGTTCTGCAGTATTCAGTCGTGTAAACATTTTCATTTTCTTTCCTTCCGCATGGAGTTCCTGAGCTGTAATCTGTATGATAACTGTTTAACCCATGTTCTCTATGAAAAGATATTGCGTAGATTTATTACACTTTTTCCTGTCTTGCATTGTGGTTTCATATACAGTTTCTAGACAACTAAATATGCACAGCCAAGACTGAGAAGTTAAACTAAGGTTATCAATGTTTAAAAAAGGAAAAAAAGCTTTGTATCTTTACCTTGTTTAATAAACAGACTGTTATAAATTCATCACTGGCTGCTTTGGCGTCTACTGAAAAACTTGCCAACAAATCTGTGTTCACAAAAAGCAAGATGGAGAGGTGGAGAAAAAAAAAATCAAGCAGTAAGTTTGTTATTTATTCACTTTTATTTATAAAAAATATTCTTATGTTTAAAAACGTATTTACAGAGATACAACAAAAGTCAAAGTTCCTCGATCTCAGTTAACATGTCTGTCGCAAACAGGCGTCTGTTATTAGATGTGTTCACGCAGCAGCAAGATAAAGTTCAACACTTCATCAGTTCAGGCACATTGAAGACAAGATAGACAAAGGTTTCCACAGTTTATAGTTCTATTATTGATATTATTTGACACAAAATAATAATAGTGGTATGTGACATTTAATGTGTATTTCATTCTTAACGGTGAAGGCTCGTGCACACCTTGAATTTCTTGTAGACATGTTCGATGGGGGAAATGTCCATACACAAGAGAAGACAGAAATCCTGCACACCGTCCTTTTACATGTAATAGACTTTATTTAGAAATACAACGCTGTGGTTTAGAGGATAACCGATTTATCGGTTTGGCCAAGTAATCCGCGCTGTTACGATTCTTTACAATCTATCATTATCAGTGAAACTTCGCTCTGATGGCTGTGCAGCCTCCACTGGTCACACAGGGATGTACATCCCCCAACCTCGACAGTGTGTCCAGCACTACAACAGCTCTAAAGCAAAAGTTGGTGAGTTTGTGACTGAGTGAATGCTGCCACTTTCTGTTTTAAATTGAACACCCTTTTACCTTTTGACTGAGGCTCATTTACTCATTCACTACTCACTACCTAGGGAGTTTAATGTAGAGAACTATATAGTGAGCTCATCTGTATCATGAAAAAAACACTTTGGATAATACTCTGGTTATTTTCTTGGCACTGCCGGTTACGTCACTACAAATGTCAGTTATTTTCTGTTGAACATTTGATATGTTAAGATTTGTTTTACAGGTTAGTCATGTAATAACTAAAAATTTAAATTTAATGTGTAACGTTATCCATTACACTACTACAGAACTAATCACAGGTGGTAGCGACCCAGCTCGCTCATGTTAGATAGCGTTAGCCCTCTTCTGTACAGCCCTAGAGAAAATCAGTTACCCATAATCTCTTTGGGGAGTAACAACTATACATTAAATTGACAGTTTATAATATGACTAATAAGCTGGTAAAACAAACTTGAGTCCTAAAACCCAGAAATGAGTTAGCATCTTACCTCATCTCAAAGTCAATGCATTTTTTATGGGTTTGGTTAGATGCCTAAAATAAGGTCTGTGATTCACACAAGCTCAAGAGACTTTCACATTTTGTTTGACGACATAAAATACGTCAGTAAATACCCCACTCATGAACTCTGAAGCTTCTACATGTATGTGTCTTAAAACGGCTGTTGCTAACAAGTGGCTAAATGAGACTACAGAGCGTCATCACGCAAAGCTGCACTGAACACAGCTTTACAGTCTTGTTATGATGGTGACATTACATGATGCCACCATATAGAGTATACAGTCTGTCTGCTCCTTCAGTGCAATGCATGATGGGATATAGTGCTTGGTTAGTGACATCAGTTGTACACAACTTTTCACAATGCATTGTGGAATACTTTGAGTCCACTATATAGACTGCTCCAGTATCTTGTTCTTAAATTACATAGTTTTTTTCAGCCCATCAAATACTCATTACAAAATACTCAAAAGTAACTGAAATACATATTTAAAATACAAGTAACAGAAATACTGCTCCTCTGTGATCACTGTTTGATTGGAAGCTCTGAACACCAAGTCAATGTAATGTTATTGTATACCTGAGAATCTCAGGTTGACTTTGTGGAAAGTAATAGCTCAAAAAACACTTAGATTTTTTACAGTTAGTTTGATGTTTAGATCCAGATGTATATATTTATTAAGGTTTTTATTACTTTGACTTAGATGTTCAGTTCAACAGTTATCCAGTTTCTAATAAAGATTGTTCATTTCTGCCATTTTATTTCTGTTCATTCTTTTCCACAGGATGTGAGGATGGCATCAGCTGATTAATCCGCTAGCAGCTTTTTCCTACTCCAAACTATCGCTATTAAATTAGTTACCCTCTATTTATTCTTTAGACCTTCATCAGGTTAAGTCTGAAATGTTGTTTCTCTGCTATACTCGTTGAACATCTAAGGACCCAGATTCATTTCTAAATAAAGTTTATTGCAAGTGAATGGACAGTGTGCTTAAGTTCTCTCTTCTCTTGCCTTTGTGTTTTTTATTCCCACGTCACATATATCTCTTTTGGAGTACAAGGACTTTCTGATTGAGCGTCTCTGGAGGAAACCACTGAGGTTGACCCATGTGAAAAAAAAAACAGCTTGTGATGCTTGAAATAGACAAAAAAGCTCCTGGAATTCTGAGGCTTTTTCTGGCATTTTGGATTTTTTTTTTTTAAAACTGCAAGCAAAGCTGTACGTTGTAAATACTGAAGTGGCTACAGCTGACAAGCAGAAGTAGTGACAGATCTCAGAAAGGACCCTGATGGTTAAACTATGTTTACCACACGGTCTCTTATTAAAGGTGGGTCCACAATATTATCAGTGTTATATAAGTATGACTTTGTAAAACTGTAAGAATGCTGACGTGTTAAAAGATTTTTTGACACAGTAAAACCATAAAAAACACCATGGATGTTTTTTTCATTTAAAACACTGCCATGATTAAACTCAGCTGGAGGAAAATACGTACCGTTGATATACTGTTTTATTCCACTGCTACATTTTCCCAAAATGTAAACACTAGTAAAACTTCTCATAAAGTGCTCAGTTTAAATGAGTCTCACTCAAATCCCTCTCATGAAATGTATCTCAGACATTCACTGCACTAGTGTGAAGGACATTGTCTTATCTTGTACCATTACGTTAAAAAATATGATAACAATCTTTCCTATGAGCCAACAAAAGGCTTTCAATCACTCTGATTTGCTTTGGTGTGCCGATGCAAACAACTGAAGGACTTCTCAGGCATGTGCACACATTGAGTGTCACGTGTTCAGCCTCCAAATCAGATCTCCCATTACATCCTGTTTCCTTTATAATATGTCATAAAAAATATCTGATTGACACTTGCACAGGCTTTAGTTTTTACAAACCCACCATATTTCCACTCTGAACCTGGATCAAAAAACAGTACTTGCAAGCCAAACAAGAATCTGCTTTACAATACAAAAGAGATTTCACCCTGAGCAGAACTGCAGTGGAAGCTCCCTTTCATTATTACTGGCTTTTAACAAGGATTATTTGCATTCGACATCTTTTTTTCACTCCTGTATTCTTTTATTGTCTCCAGTGGAAGTGGCAGGTGCTATAGCACTACCAAGTACCAGTCCTCGCTGGTAGCTTGCATCTCCAAAACCCACCACCTCTCATACCTGGTCACTGTTATCAGAGCCCCCCTCTGTGCCTTTGGTGTCTGGAGGAACCAATGGGGAGGTGAGATTCAGGTAGCCCTGCTCCGATGGTTGGTGTGTGGAGACTGAGGCTCTAGTGCCGTCCACCACCATGCGCTCGCCCACCTTCACGCGGCAGATTGCATCCAGGATGTCCAGTGGGTCACACGAACCTGACGTCAGACTGGCGACAAAGACGTAGTGAGAAAGGGCAGAAAATTCACATACAAACATCCACCTATAGAAACCTATCAATGTTTGATATGACACGAAAATTAAGTTGGGAATTCTCTGAAGAGCAACGATTATAGCAGCAAATTACTAATATCAACTGATAAATAATTTTAACGAAAAAAAAAAGCTTCTCACAAAACTGCCTTACCTTAGCGTAGATGTGTGCAGGAAGCCATCACAGAGACTTTCAGAGGGGAGCACTTTCTTGGCATTCTGTTGAACATTTGAACCATTTATAATCAAAACATATGAATGTTTTTTATAACAATAAAAGAAATGACACATCATCCATTTTCAAAATGGGTGATGTGGCAAAACTGGTCTCAGTCGTGATGGATTACACCTTTCACCATTTTTTGTCAAACAGTAAACTTTTAAATTTAAAATTCATCTCACATCAGTAATGCTGGATGAACTTTTAAAAAAAATAATTTTAAACCAGTAAAGTTCGGATGGCATGTCCCATTAATGGTGAAGTGTGTAAGATTTAGGGAGATTTGGTGGCATCTAGCAGTGAACTGCAGATTGCAACCAGCTAAAACTTCTCCCAGCTACAGTTCCTTCAGTGTTCATTGTTCAGAAGGTTTTCCTGGGAATCGAATTATCCACAGACGTCTCTTCCTCTGACTAAAACCGTAAAAGCACTGAATAAAGTAGTTTCACATTACAAATCAGTGTTTCTCCTACTCTGTTCTTGAAGAAAGGTGGCTCGCCTACCAGATGCTAATGTGTGCTCACTCTTTTTCTCTCTGACAATTTAAGAGTCCCTTTTACACTGCCTTTTCAAGGCAGGAATATCACAACTTTATGCCGCCTCGCCGCACTGTATATAAGGGATGATCACAGAAAGAGGGGACAGAGTGGTCTCGCCTCTAATCCGTCATGTGATGTTGTAACAGCACCGCAACAGTGTCTGTATAAGCAGGACAGTCTGCGGGATGGGATAATGGGCAGCACCGGTGTGATGTTTTGACCACATGTTATGTGTGTAACTTACCTCAAAGGATTTAAAATTCAAAAAATAGCTGTTAGCAATTAGTGGCTAACTCAAAGAACAACAACCACAGTAAATGTCTGCCAATTGGGAAAACAATGAGGTCCAGGAGCTCCTCAGAGCAGAGGACAAGAGTTGAAGTTGTTGTTTAGAAAGTGCTGCTGATTCATATGTTATATGTCACACTAGAGATGGATGCTGAGGTGTTACATGTCACACCCGTCATGCCTCTTGATTCTGTAAAGCTGTGATGCACTGTGGAGCGACAAGATGCTGCCGTTGTTTGGTTGTTTGTAAAAATGCACTTTCATAGCGACTTGACAGTGCAATCTCTGTGTAAAAAGGGCTAATGTGTGCTAAACATTTTCTGATCCAGGCGTTCCAGAGGTTTTCTCACAATCCAAATTATTTGCAGAGGTCTCTTCCGCTCCAAAACAAACAAAACCAGTGAAAACAAGTAAAAACACTGAATGAAGCAGATTTATGTTACAAACCAGTGAAACTCCAACACTGCTTGCTGCAGATGGGCTTCTAACCATGGTGGCCGACATGAAAATAAGAAACTGAAATGGCCTTATCTAGAACCAGTGATTGGTTTGTCCGTTCTGGGCTACTATAGAAACATGGCAGTGCAATATGGTGATCGCCATAAACTAGGATCCACTCCCTATGTGGATACAGATGCTCATTCTAAGGTAAAGAAAACACAAAGATTATATATATATTTTCAGGTGATTATACGCTTAAGAAAACATACTCATATTATATTCCTTCTCTGCCAATAAATCCCCCTAAATCCTACACACTGGACCTTCTTTAAGGCATAAACATCTGTATGGTGTTACCTCCAGGCTGTAGAACGACTGGACGTTCCTCAGGGCACGCTCTAAGGAACTGACTTGATTGGAGAGCTTCAGGGTTCGATCTTGAAGTTGTCTGTTCTCCACTTCTAGGACATTGACCCTACAACACAGATAAATCTTCACACTCACTCACATAAACTATTTCGTGTTTTTCATGTCCTCACTAACATATGTAGAAACATATGTAGAAACAGGGCTTAACAGCCATTGAGCATTCAGCTACCTGTGTTGGACAGTTGAGGCAGTCCTCATGCCTTTGCTGCCCATTTCCTCTGCCTCGCTCATTTTCCGCAACAGTTCCCTCTTCTCCTCCAAAAGCTTCTCATTTTCCTCTGTCACTGTATTGATCCTCTCTTTCTCCTGAGAGCCACCAGGAAGAAATAAATAAAAACAGAAATACTTCAGGAAACATTTTCCTGGCACAAACATCTCTTTGGGGATATATAAGAGTAAAGAAACTCTGAAAGCATGTCGTGTGTGTGACCTTGTGTGAGAGGCTGGAGGCCAGCACCAGGTCGTTCTCCAGTTTCTGGATGACGCGGTCCCTCTGTGCGGTTTCCCTGAGAAAGACCTGCTTCGCCTGACGCAGCTTGGTCTTGTGCTGACTGTGCTTTTCGTTGTACTTCCTGGTTGGTGGAGCAGAGGAAATCAACCTCAGGGAAAGCAACTTCTTCTCTATGTGTCTTAATTACTGACTATGCTCTAACCCTATTCAGCTGATCGAAAAAATACAGTACTGGAGTTAATTTTATTTTGATGTAAAGATCTATATTCATGTGTGTGTCTCACCTGACATGTGTGTCCAGTTGGAGGAGAACTTGCTGCAGCTCCCCCTGCAGTCTGTCACACTCCTGCTGACTGGCCATCAATTCCTCCTGCAGTCCATGGCTTGACTTCTGGCTGCCTCTCGCCTGAAGTACACATATGACACAGACATTTTAGTCTCAATACAAAACACATTTTGAGATATTGCAAAATAGAAATATGCAGATTATATGGCCAGCAGTTTAATGTGAAGACTGTGGACAATGAATTTGTAAAAATGCCAACCAAAAGTAAAAGAACATTTTAAAAAGATTCTTTCAGTTAAGGACAGGGTGAGAACAACAATGGATGTTGTGATTCAGGTTTGATCAAAAAATTAAAATGACATGTGAAATAGATATTAACAGTGCCTCAGGTGTCCTGAACCAAGCAGTACCAATAACATCTGATTAGGTGTTGTAAACTGTATCTTACCTCCTCTCTGGCCTTGCTAAGCTCTGTCTCCAGGATGGCCAGACGTGTTTCCAGCTGCTGAGCACGGTGGCTAAGCTCTGCATTTGTCCTGGTCATGGTGGCCTCCTTCAGCCTCAGGGAGCGCACCTGCTGCTGCAGCTCCTCCTCACGCTGCTCTAAGAGCTTCCTGAGAAAGGAATGGAGGAAAGGATGGATAGAGGAGTATCAGAATTGTCCCCTAGGACTTGTAATGTAAGTTATGGTACTATTACTGCTACTGGGACCGAGTCACACTAAGGTTTGTGTGACCTGGTGATGTGCTCCTCCTGCTGCTGGGCTCTGAGGGCTGACAAGGCGTCAGACAGATCCCTGCTGTCCCTCTCCAGGCGGCTGCTCTCGCCAGCCCGCGCTTCCTCCACACGCAGCTGGTGCTGAGCACTCTTTAGCTGCTGCTGCAGCTCCAACACCTGCCATCACAACAGAGCCACAGGCTTCACTCAGGGAGACAAACAGAGAACATGGGTTCCTAACCTCCCACCATCTCCAGAGTATCCCAGGATTTACTGAAGATTGCTGACAGAAATAGTCTGTAATGGTGGTGATAACCCTGAGAAAGAGCTACACCAAGTGAAGCAGGCATTTTACTCTCTACATCTCTCCAGAAGTAAGAATCTTGTCGCAAGGTTTTTTCACAAGGGGCAACTGCCTCTCCTGCTCACTAAATATTAAAAGATAAAGACGAACTTATTAAAACTCAAGGGTAAACTACATCACAGAAATCATACCACATGTAGTAATATGTATGAAGATGTATATTCAAACTGGCTGTATCACATCTTGTGCTGTGTATCAATTCCCAAACGTTAGGAAATCTGTTCCATTAAGGGCTAAAAATGCAGGTTTCATTGTGGACTTCACTGATATGCAGAACTGCAGAATCGTCTCCACTTTTGGACTCTTTGTTTACCAGCTTACATGCATGCAAGAAAAAAACAGTACGAAGTAAGTAGCCATTTGTGGGGTGAAGTAGATGAAATGAAAGTGCTGCCCACTGTGGGGAAATTATGCCAGCGCTGACCTTCTTGTCAGCAGCGATGACTCGCGTCCTCTCTGCCTGCAGGTCCTCCTGCAGACTGGTGGTGGTACTGCGGTTTGTGGAGTTGCGTGCCAGCTCTAGCTCCAGTTCCCTTATTCTCTGTTGCTGACGTTCACACTCGGCCGCATGAGTGTGGACGCTCTGCTCCAAATGGACCAGCTTGGTCTGGACCTGCTTCAGCTCTGCACAAAGCTGAAGGGAGCACATTAGCAGACAGAGCGTGAGCACAAAACCAGATGCTTAACACCAGCTTAGCAACTATTCTGGCAAATACAGCTTTTTGGATGGCACCTTTCCTCCCCTTTGAGGTTTATGTTACATTTTCACATTTGCTCATGGTGATTAGCATTCACAGTGAAGTGACTGGGTGACTAAGAGAGTGATTAAGATGATGATTAAGTGATAAATGTCAGAGGCATGCAGGAAATTCCAACTGTGCTGTAATTAAATACCAACCTTGAGTTTTTCCTGGTCCAGCAGGGTGTTGTGTCTCTTCATGTCCATGCTTTTCTCCTTCTCGTAGCGCAGCTCTCTCTCTGCTGAGGTAAACAGGCCCTGGACCCTCTGCAGGTCCTGCTTCATCTGTTTAGCCTCCTCTGCCTTCTGGTGCAGCAGCGAGTCCTGAGACTAAAGAGAGAAACGGGAGACGAGATTGAAGGGGAGTATAGACAAAGTAGGCCAGCTATGAACCCAGATTTTTTGTGGCTGTTGTGAATCAACAAGCCGATCCCACACGCCCTTGATAGCTTTAATCAATAGTCAAATTCTGGCATACTGGCATGGCATGGCTATCTGGGCATGCTACATGTTTGTCATGATCATATATACCTTGATGCGTGCCTGGGCTTCATTGACCTGAGCCTGCAGTGCCAGTTGGTGCTGGGAGGCCACCTGCCGCTCCTCCCCCAGCTGGGTCTGCAGATGATTCAGCTCCTGCTTTATACATGAAAGCTACAAAGACAACACACACACACATACAGTATATGAATCATTCATGATCCCGGCAGAGGAAAGTCCCTGTCTGCTCGCCTTCCCCTACAAGCAGGTCAAAGGTTAAGATCAGCTTCAGTTTTCAAGGTGGTGGGGACACAAAAGCTGGAGAGCAGCACTTTGAAGTGGTGCATCAAAGGACATTGTCTCTACTCTACTGTTTTCCCAATTTCTAATCATCTAACCAAACATTCATACAGGATGATTTCACATATTAACTACCCTGTAATCCAGTTACCTGGTCCACGCTCCCATCCTTGGTCCTCTCCACTGGACTAAGCCTAGATTCTGCATGAGCCGTTTGCAGTTCAGGCTTCTGGCTGCTACTAAGTGCTTCCTTTGTAGATGAGATCTGCTCTTGATGCCACTTGAGCTGCTCTTTGAGGCGCTGTATCTCGAGCTGCAGTCTCTCTCTTTCCCCCTCAGCTGTCAGCTTCTCCTGGACACTGGCGCTCAGCTTGGCCTGGAGCTCGGCAGTCTGCTGCCGCTCAGAAACCATCTCCTCCCTGGAACATATGCATATGTATGCAATACAAGTTAGCTCCAGTGCTCCAGTCCTCTCTTGCTGCCAGCCATGATACATGATAGAAGTACCAGTTCTAGCAGTCTAGCAGTGCCATCACTTATCTCCCACTGATCTATTTCACAAACACTACTGCATGCTCCAATGTGTCTGTACTGTGAACTGTGTACTAATAACAACCTCAAAGCATTGTGTGCTGTCTGAAGGCTACTGAGTTCAGCATTTAGCCGGTCAGCCTGCTCCTGCAGCCGGTCGACCTGAAGCCGGTTTCCCCTCTGGTCCTCCTGGGTGCGGTTACTGTCTTTGTAACGTTCCAGCTCACTCTGGAGCCGGCTGTGGGTGCGCCCCATCTGAGCCACCTGTCAGGCAGAGAGGAAGACACAGGAGGATGGAGAGAAACTCATTTTAGTAGTTTGAATAATAATAGTAATAATAACTTACTACTACTACTACTAACTTACTTACTAACAATTTCTGAAGAAAATGCGGGTGTGAATGCTGCCGCTACACTGCAATGCTTGCTTTAAATGCTGAATAATAACAATGTGTGAATGATGTAGAATATTTAAGATTTTTTGAAAAGCTGATGCTACACTGCAATGCTGGCTTTAATGTGTAAGAAGAAGGTGAAGTAGTAGGGATAGCTGAAAGAGTGGAAAGTTTCAATGGGATTTGAAAGTTGAATTAAAGTAAGATTGGATGCAAGATAATGAACATTTTAAAGTTTGAATGGAGTTTCTACATAAATGTATGAATGAGGAAATAAACTTGAATTTGTGTCAAGTTTGAAGAGTCCTCCCATCCACTTGAATGGGGAAAAATGCCCCAAAAAGGCTGAATATTTCAGAAAGTATGAATGTTATGAATGTGAAAAATACAAGCAGGCAGTTCCTAAGTGAGCTGAATATTTTGATGTTTGAATGAAGTTTGTTTGTTGGAAAATGTGGAAGGAGTAGCTCGGCAAAAAAGTGGGCGGAAGAATAATAATATTAAAGAATTCCGAAGCTGCTTTCAGCGTTCACACCCAATAATAATTTTATTTTTGTAGCACTTTTCAAACCTAAGCACAAAGTGCTTTCAGACTAAAGGATTTACAGGATAAAAGGTTAAATATCAGAAAACCATGTAGCCTCCCCTTGTATAACTTACCAAAGAGAGCACAAATATCAAACAGCACTGCACCAATACATGAACAGATGGAGGTGCAAGTGCAAAGATACCATTTCATATATAAAATTTTTTATATAGGTTAAAAAAAAATCCCTAGCTTCATCATGTTTCAAAGGACTGACAAGGTGTTGGCAACAGCAAGCAGATTTATGAAATTAACAAACCTTTTCCTCCAGAATTGCTTTTTCCCCCTTGACTTGCGTTAGGCTCTTGATGAGTGTTTTCCCTTGTTGGCATTCAGTCTGAAGGCTGTTGACTTCAAGTCTCAGCTTCTTCAGCTCTCGCTCTCCTATCTGTAAAGCCTTTGGTATAAAGAATGAGGGAATGTGATACACTTTCTGTGTGGCTTGTAACTCTTACTTTGTAAATGCTGTACTTAAAAAAACACAATAGTGACTCTTCACTTCAGGAACCTCTTGAGCTGTACAATGAAATTCATCACTTCTCTGTGGTGTTATTGCTTTCTGTGATATGTGTGGTTTTTAACCTCCTTGTCTTTTTTGAGAGCAGCCTGTGCAGCACTGAGGTCGACCTCCAGCTGTTTCCTCCACTCCTTCTCCTCAGTCAGTCGAGCCTCGAGCAGAGCCATTCTCTCCTGGCTGCTGTCTCTTAGGTGCTTCACACATGGTGACACAGGAACAAAAATAATTCAGAGACTGAGACATGGCATTTGATGTATATGCATTTTTTGATGTACTATAACTTAATCTCTGCGGGCTGATGGGCCAAGATTTAAGTTTATTGATCTTTTTCACATGAAACTTTCTATGTACGGCAAGCTAAGAGGATTTAAGTTTAGTAGGAATTTCACTGTACATTCAAACAAATTTCTATTTTAGTCCAAATGAGGTCGTTTTGGTACTGTAACAATTTTCCTCTCATTTATGTAGCACAGATGGATGGCAACACCTGTGGCATTACATTTATTGTCTTGCTGTACTGTTCTTGCTGTGTTAACACACTATTATGAAATGAGCACAGAAGAAACATTAATGATATTAAAAAGCGAGGAGTGTCTTACCAGCTGTAAGTAAGACTCGGTGGCTTTGACCTCTTCTCCGTTCTTCAATGTTTTCTCTTGGATATCCTGTTTCTTCAGCTCTGCCTCCAAAGTTTTAATCTGGATTGAACAGTTACAATTTTTCTCAATTGTATACATACAAAAAATAGAACTATGGACACAATTCTGATAACTTGAAGCTCGTGTATCAACAATAAGACTACTGAACTCTAGGCACAATTTCACTGTTTTCACTCAAACAAAAATTCAAAATCACATTTTAGCAAAAATCTAAACACAAATCACATCATTTAGCACACTCTGTTCACCTGGAAAACACTTGCCTTTAAAATGACCACACCCTGATGACCAGTTATCTCACTCATGTCTCACCTGAGCAAACTCAGCTGGCAAAACAGGCCTGATCAGGATTGGAGGCAGGATGTGAACTGATTTGTGAGTGGATCTCTTTCACTGCATTTGATATATTTTTTATGCAAACTGCATGCATTTATGAATTTACTGTGTTTTATATATTTTTTATGTGGCCCAACAAAAATATGTTTTTGCAATCAGTTCAGTCAGCTGAACATTTTACTGTATTACAATAGTTTCAGTAAACATAATTAAACGATTGGGAAAAACTGTAAGATGAATCCTCAACCATTCAAGATATGACGGCTTCCAAAGCAGGCCCTGACTAAAATATACTGTCTGAATTCTTCTAGTCAAAGACAGGCATTAATGAATGTCATGTGAACTAAACTAGCTTTCTTCAACGTCTCAGGGGAAATGGTTAATAAATAATCCTTTGTCCAGTTAAAAAAACAAACATTTTTTGAGCAAGAATTTAGTGCCACTCATTACCCTCCTGTGCAGTCCCTCCAGTTCTCCCTCGTGTCGATGCCTCTCCCCCTTGCTGGCATTCTGGGCCTCCCCCAGCAGTGATTCCAGCTCCTCATTCCTCTCCTCCAGCTCTTCCTGTTCCTTACGTAGCCTTTGGAGTTGCCGCTGCAGCTCTCTCATCTGTACAAGCCCGTCTTCCATCGCCTCCTGACACCTGACAGAGAATGATGACAATTAAAGTCAGAGACAGCAGGCAGGACAGTCATAAAGAATGTCGACTTTTACTTATCACACGTTTAACCTGGATGCAGTCAGTGTATTTACCGTTTGTGAATGTGATCCTTTTCTTGGGTCGACGAGCCAGACAGATTGTTTTGTGGTTCACTGCTAATGCTCTTGTCCTTTAGATCCTCTTTGGTTACAACATCTTGGTCTGCATTGTTTATTGCCAACTGGACAAACACAACACCACACAATGCCAAGCTGCTGCGATAACAATATGAGTTTTTTATATTAACAATAATAAAAAAAGGTAAAATACCAACCTGGTCCAGGAGATTTTTCTTCTCAGACTCTAAAGTGCGGACTCTCTCCCTCAGAGCTCTGTTCTCAACATCAAGTCTGTCGTTTTGCTCTTTGGCTCGCTGCACCTCCATCATATCTGTGAGGAGACAAAACAATGAATATCTTATTTCTGTCTTTTACACATATACTGTATGTAGTAACTATGATGAAAATATCTATAGCACACTGTGGCTACCAAGGGAGGGAAGTCAATTTGTCCCAAATGGCGGATTTGTTCAAAATTTGCTTATTCACTCTTTAAAGCAAACCACATGAAGCATTTCAACTAATTTAATGGACTTTCTGTTAGTACTAGTGTTTCATTAATGTCATTGGGATTTCTCTGGTTATGTGAGATTGCTAACTTTCTAAATGTCTTGCCAAAACAATGGATGCGTGTAGCAGCTGCACTAAAAATGATTTGACGGAGTCTCCTCAGAAGATTCAGCCAAAATACTACGAGTACAGGGAAAAGGGGTGATAGGGGAAATATATATCTTTTTAAAAAGAGGATAAATAAAATGCCGTATTGAGAGTGACATATAAAAGTAACAGTAAGAAAATCATCTTCCTAATTAGGCAGTATCTTTAGCAGTAACTTACTGTATATCTAAATCAATCAAATTGAAAAGAATAAAAAAAAAAAATCATTTATCTGATTTCCAAACATTATTTCAGTTAATAGGTTTGAAATTAATCTAAATATGAAAGAAAGAATAAGTTTGAAGCATTGTATATTTTCCTTTTATTAACTACAAACACAATCAGTACTATCTAAACAATATCCAGCCCTACTAGCAAGTCTTATTCGCCCACCACCTTTAAAAAAAAAAAAACCCTCAACGAACCACAATTTTAGTATAGTAAAACAAAATATTCAAACATTGTGGCTGGTGTTAACATCACACACTGAATGGCAGTTTTTAAAATCACACCCAGGTCTGTCTCACCACAGTGTTTCAGTTTGTCCACTTCCTTCCTCAGGTTCTCTACTTCTTGGACGGTTCCTTCAAGCTCAGCTCCTGAGATTACAAATGTAGTTTTAATTCTTTAAAGCCGAACATATGCCTTCTGCTCATTCATACCTTTTAAAACATTTTTTTATACGCTGTCAATGATCTTCTGCAGTTGGCAGGTTCCACATTAAAAATGTATTGATTGAAAAATGATGCTGTTTAAGAGCATCATTTTTCAATCAATACATACGTATAGCCTGACAACATTAAAATATTTTAAAGGTTGGACAATAAACAGCTGGGTAGATGCATCACACCAAAGCCTAACACAGACTAATAGTTCTTTGAGGGATACATGCTGTATGTCTTTGCAACATACCACATGGGTCTAGGTTGTTGTTTCTGGCAGCATCCAGCTCGTTGGTGAGTCTGCGGATATCCTGATGAGCCATTGCCAGCCTCCTCGACGCCTCTTCAAGGTCCCGCTCCAGCCGCTGGCGCTCATTTCGCTCTTGAGAAATCTGCTCGCTGTGGGCCTGATGTGAAAGAATGAAGCGTGGATGGTGAGAGTGGGAGAAGTGCAGCAGGAACGAAGATTGGTAGTTAAGTCTGGAGATGCAAGTGGCCCGACATGCTGTTGTAAGAGACATGCATTCAGAGGTTTAGATTCATCATCACCGCAGGCCTGGAAAGGAGCGAAGGCGATGAGTTATAATCTGACATGTCAACATTCACCTGCATAAAGAGACCAGTGGGACAAAAGGGACACATGCTGTTACCTGCGACATGCCGTTACTGTTCCACCCGTTTCGAGCACTCATCCGTTGTTAGAAAATCACATTCACAGATGTGTTACTGAGACAAGCCTCTGCATCACAGTGGTCATGCGGATATCATGGCGTATCGTCAGCGTGGAATGTATTTCAAAAAGTAGTACCACTGTGAAACAAGCCAGCGATGCCCTTTTTATCACAACATCAGTGTGTTAGTGATTCAGTTAGTTTAAGCTGTGAGGTGGAAACCTACAGGGGTAATATTGTGTTTGCTCTGACCAGACCTGCGCAGCCCAAACAGCTTCTTCCAGGGACTCTGAGATGGACACTGCTGAGAGGAAAGACCCGTGTGTGCAGAATCACAACAGACACTAACACATGATATCCCTGTCCTTTAACTGGAAATATTAGGTTTTTCTTTTCTTCACAAACTTAATTCAACCTGAAAACATACAGACCTGTAATTCAGCCATGGCACAATGACAGTCACCTCACCTTCGTCATGTTATCTATGGCTTTCTGCGTGTCCTCCCTCTGCTGCCTTAGCTCCTCCCCCACTGTGTGGCAAATATGCTCCTGTCCAATAATCGGCAAGAGACAGAGAATCACTTAACCACGTTTATATGGTCAGTATTTGCCTTTGATAGTTAACCATTACTTTCCACTCACACCATGAGGCCTTTGGAAAGGCCAATTTGAAAATTCATTGTGACTGGAAGCTTTACATTCAAAGTTCAAAGTCATACATACTATATCATTCATAAAAATATTCCACAACTGTCTTGTGTGGTTCCTTTTCCGTGAAGAAGTAATGTTCTGATGTAATTTGAACAGTTGTCTGATGTCCTTTACCTGGTGGTGGACTTCCCCAAAGTTGCCAGTGAGGCTCTGACTTTCCAGTCTCCTCTCAGCAGCCTCCAGCCTCTCCAGCAGTGTGGCCCTCTCCACCAGCAAGTAAGCCACCTGCTCACTAGGGCTGCTCAAGCCTATCTCCCCGAGTTCCTCCTGAGCCAGCATCTCCGCCAGCTCCTTGCTCTGACTCTCTGGAAAAAAGGGGAGTTTTCACTGATCAGTAGTTTGCTCAGCAGGAGTGTGAAATAACACTGAAAACAAGACAGAGCAACAACAAAATAGTGCACGAGTATCATTATATAGCAGAAGATTTTAAATTGTAAGCTATGGTGTGTTTGAAGCATCTTGCTCAGGGGCTCTGGTGAGCCAGGCTAGGCTACAACCTAAAGGAAAGAATGCATTGCCAACACTGCATTACGTTTGCATTGAATTCACCTTGTTGTTGTCTGATCTGGTGGAGCTCTTGTCGCAAGTGTTCATTGTCTCTCTCATATTCTGAAGTCAGGCACTCACGCTCTTCCAGCAGCCCACGAATATGTGCAACATAGCTCTCCACCTGACAGACAAAAAGACAAAAATTCAAAGGTAACTCAGCTGCGACTGACATACAATTTTGAGCAACTGGCATGGACCTGTACCAATTTCAGAAATGTATGGTGTGTAAGTTTTATTTAATGTACTGTAGTCATGGGCTGCAGCACTTTTGTCTCTATTTTCTTATGAAAATGAGGAGCACACCATTTTAGACTGGTCTAGACATCGTCTAGAGGACTACGTTAGTGTTACAGCTGGTGTACTGCAACTCCAAAGAGTCCAGAATGTTCACCTCCTTCATCTCACTGGCCTGCTGGGTTCGTAAGGTCTGCAGCTCCTGGGTGGCTGACTGAAGCGTTGCCTCCTTGGCGAGCAGCTGCCGCCACAGGTGGCGCTGCCGCTCCTCCAAACTGGCCCCTGGAGGCAGGCCATCCTCCTGAAGCCGCATCGAAATCTGGTCCAACTCTGACCGCACCTGAGAACCCAGAAGAGAAGCTGACTGTTTTGAAATATTATGGTAGGATGCAGCTTGAAAGATTATATAAAATACCTGTCAGTACTGTGGAGAATCAAGAAGCATCCACAAATTAAGCCTGTGAATGAGTAGCTTTGGGTACACTACTGCATGTCAAAGATAGTTATAGCATAATGCATTTACAAGTCAAGTGTCATGAAGCTAAAAACTACCTGTGCTCAAATTTCCTTTACTTTTGTATTCTTTACACAATTATGTGTGACACGCTTCTACACCTGCAACACAATAAGCAATTTATCTAACTTTTCGACTTGTTAGTTACTTTTGCCAAACAATGAGCCAACAAACTATTCAGCAAACCGCTCCAACAAAAGGGTTCAACATCAAGTCTGTCAGTGTCGCTGAAAACTGATCCGTAGTGACACACAGTAGACGGCCACAACATCAGTGTGGTATGCCAGCACTAAACACCTGTTGCTGAATTCAATACTATACTTTGTAGGACTTGTAACCTGAGCAGGCCCCCCTCGCAGCATTTAAACTACTCCAGGAGAGGTCACTGCTCCAACATCATACAACATATTGTTAGGTATCAGGTCTCACGTGCCTGTTGTACTTAAACATCACACCAATTGGTCCATGCCCTTGCCATCGTGGAACAAATGGCTAAAAGATCAAACATTAACTTCAAATATGATCCTAATGCTAATGAATGTTGGGTATGGATGCAAGATGTATTTACTCCAACAGCCACTTTTCCAATTTAAATCTTTAATATTAAAGTAACATGTTAAGCTGCTGACAAAGTAAGAATTCCTGCAGACAATGTGGTAAATATTTCTGGTGTTGAACAACTGACAAAGCATCTTAACATTGCCTGACACTATTATCTGCAAAACAGCAATGTATGTATGTACCAAGAATGTTACCTCTTCATGATCCATGGTCATGCATTAAGTTTGATGAGGCTGCATCTGTGAATGATGAACTTCTTTCCTCAGTGATGAAAGTACAGATCCAAAACCACACATAAGCCTACATGGTATCCCACAGAACACAGCTCGGTTTGCAGTGTTGAGGCAAAGATCAGGTTGCCCTCAAACTTTATCACTCCCATTGTTGATGAAATTCATCCATGACAACGTCTCTTGTCCTCCAGCTCCCCTGTAAAAGATGAGATACTTTAGAACAATGCTGTCCAGTCATGTCAGGACCTGCCTGCAGTCACAAGTTTAGAGATTAGACTAGCTGCCTCAGCTTAGGCAGGCACAGACCATTTTACCAGCTGAGTTACAGTGCATCACCTGAGGCTATGCAAAGCTTCAAGATGATTAGCTATGCTTTATCTGCTGCAGTGTAATCATGAGGAGTTTAACATGGACAGCAATAACTGAAGCAGGCATTTCCCTACTACGCAGTTGGGAATGTTGCACTTAGCAACAAACCTATACTACCAGTGATGCCCTGCAAAGTGCACAGTGTTATCCCCATTAAGTAACGTTACAGAGTTAAAAATCTTTGTTTTCCAGCTAACCATTCTTCCCAAAATGTCTGACGAGGAGGAGCAAATGAGGTTTTTTTTGTAGCACAGCAGCCACTTGCATTCCTTTTTGACCACGCAAGCTCACTACACAGCGAGATGCGGTTTACAAATAATCACACATTTGCTACCCACGTTGTGCTATTAAGCTAACACATAACCAACACTGACAACTGTGACTACCCGCAGCGCTAGCGAGTTAGCAAAGTTAGCCCCAAAGTTACCGTAGGATACTTTACGTTCAACTAACGCTAGCATGCTAACGGTAGCCATAGCTTTCTCCAGTGGCCGCTTGGCAGCAACTGGTGAGCGCCGTGAGGGCTTCGTCGTGATGTCTGTAGGCTCCTGCTTAAATGCCAGCTTCGTTGAAGTCTTGAAGCTGAGTGTGTACTGTGCCAGTTAAGTTTTACTCACCTTTCAATGGGTAAAGGCGACAAGAAAGCTAAGTGCTGAGGACAGGCGTGGCGGAGTGAATTGGCTTCTACTAGCACCTAGGCAACGGACCGTACCATTCAACGAATACAGGGGACAATTCATCAGTAATGTGGTGCTCGTTTTAATTAAGAAAAAAATAGCCACTGAATAATGCTGTTGTAAATAACAGCTTTACAGTTTGTTCAGTTTAGACCGGGTTGACCCGTGGCGTAATCTAAAATTGAGTTTTTATCAATTATAGACGACATTCAAAATTGGTTTCGTCCTTGGCAACCAGGTAGTAATCCAAAAGAGATAATCTGCGTTTGAACCTGTACATCTTTATCAATATGATGCTTTATTTACTGTTATCAGTCATATTTAATAGACATTGCTTTTGATGAAGCATGTCACCGATGCAAACACCAGGGGGCGACAAACTAACATTATTATTTTTCCTCCTTGGGGGTGAAATACCAGAGTTAAAGTGGAACCATAGGCCCACTTTCAAAGTTGAGTTATTCCTGTGGTCTGGGACAGTCCAAAGTGTTAGTAAACATGAACAACTCTCTGCCAAACCCCAAAAGTAAAATAAAACTCCAAATGTGTTATGTGGTAGGATAAAAAAGCCTGGAGCTGCTCCACAGACAATAAATTGGGAAAGATGATCTAGATGACAATGTGTCCGAAGTCATTCACTACTTCCTGCTCACTATCTAGGGAGTTCAGTGTAAAGGACTATATAGTGAGCTCATCTGCAACATGAAAACCCCTTTGGACACTCCTTGGGTCATTTTCCTGGCACTGTTAACTGCGTCATTGCTGTCGCATGCCATGTCAAGGGAGGCTGGTGGTCCATCCAACAAATACCAACATGCATATTTGTGATAAACACTAACACATGATATTATACTCAGCATGTTTTCCCCAGATTAATAAATAACATTACAAAGTTCTTTGTGGCCCTTTGTGTTGTGTTGTGAGATGAGCTGCTCTGCTCAAATTAAACATACTGTCAGACGGACAAGAGGAGAGAGAGAAAGCAGCCTGATCGCAACCTCTCCTACAAATGTCAGTAATTTTCCATTAACGTGATATGTTAAAGTTTATTTTACCAGTAAGTCATGTAATACCTTGTGAATATAATGTGTAATGTTATGCATACATTACCTTATTAGCTCTCATCTGTGCAGCACCAGAGAAAATCATTTACCAATTTATTTTAATCTCTTCAAGGACCAATGACATATATGACATACTACGAAAATATTACATGACTAAAAAACTGGTAAAACAAACTTCAACTTTGGTTGTACACTACTTTTCACTATGCATTGTGGGATACTTGAGTCCACTATATAGGATATAATAATTCCCGCTATACATTCAGACAGCACTACAAAATGGCAAAGTCACTACATGGTGGACTGTGTAGTGAAAATCAGTCTCCCATTCATTGTCTATGGAGCAGCTCCAGACTTTATACCCTGTGACATCACAAGTTTGAGACTTTCTTCTCTGGTTTCTGGCTTTGAGAGAGAGTAGCTCATGTTCACGAATATTGTGTTAACTATCCGAGGTCGTTGTTATAACATATTGGAATTTTTAATTTAGGTGGTATTCCCCTTTAATGTTAGCTCAATCCCCCACAATATAATTTTGAAACTATTTATTTATAAAATTAATGGAGAGATACAAGCACTCATATAAACTTTTTTTTTTTGAGTGCATGAATCCTTCATCTGACTTTTCTTTTTCTTACCTAACTGATGTAAATGTATAATTGGTGTTCCGAAACTTCATAATGAGTTGTTTAGCTGTGACCTCCACTGACCCTCACACATTACCTAAGGCGTTTGTACATGGTGTGTCCCTCCCAAATGGTTTCTGTGTGACCGGCGCACTCTGAATACTCATCGTGTTCTGCTGTAGAAATGTGAGTTATGTTGCAGCAGTGTGTTATTTTTCATATCTGCCCTAACAAGAAAGATTATGAATGGACGTAGATACGGAAGAATGGTCATTACGCCGTAAACCAGAGCATTCCAGATGAAATGTTTACAGAGGAGGTCATTTCATGTGGTTTCGTGTACCTTCACTGCCCATGGGTGGGTCTCATTTTGAGTCTTTTTTGGATGGTGATGTTGTACTGAGAGACTCCGAGGCACAGCAAAAGGGAGCACTGTTCTGCACAGAGGAAATGGGCGTTCTCCTTGGAAAGTTTGGATGGAGTGGCAGAAAAAATAAGTGGGGTGTGGTCAGACTGGAAAGGAGAGGACCACCAAGAGGGGCACAATGTTGTAGAGTAGTGACGCTGTTTTGGAGCTGGTGCTGAGAGCTGATTTGAAGGGACAGGCAGTACCTGGGGTGAGTCGATATAACTTTGTCTTTTCATATGATTTCAATTTATGTCTTGTTAAATCACGGTTCCAGGTAATTTTAAAACAAAGATGCCATTGTTGTGATTATTGCATCACATCTAATAACACAAGCTGTTTAAGGAATGGGTAGCAAAGCAATTCATGCCATCAAAACACATTTGGAGTGCCAGAGAAAAAGACAGAGAAAAAGCATGTTACACATTACATCTTTGTGTTGATCTTATTTGCTTATTGCCAAAATGATTTTTTCACAACCATTTGCTTTGTTTCTAACCTTCTTCACTGAATGTTTACCTTTCATCCGCCTTAATGTGATGGATGAAATCTAGTGTAATGACATAATTTGACAGTAATCATGACTCCCTCCGCCCACCCAAATGGACCTCTCCTACAGATAAAGATCGACACGGACAATTTCTGAGGCTTACTTAGCTGTATGTCTTTTTTCCTTTACTGCATGTGTCCTTATTGTAAACTGAAATTACTGTCATAACAGTTTAACAGTGATTGCTTGTGCTCTGCTACTACTGAAGAGTAGGCACAATGTCAAATAAAATCACAGGTTTTTCCTCAGACTTTAATTTCCTCTAAATTTACAAGTCGAGCAGCTTTAATTAAATCCAAATTACAGATTGTTTACCCTATGCAATAAAATAAAAATAAGGAAGGGCAGAGAGGCTAATTGGGTAAATATTTTGGAGCCGTTTAGATTTCAGTAGGCCCGCCCAGCTTCTCTGTAGGTTTGCTGTACTTTTAGAAATAACTCACTCTGTTTTGAAGCATGGTCTTACGCAACACAGAGTATACTCTGTTCAGCTACTCGCATTTTCCACTTTACGTTTCAAGGCAAAACAGGAAGTTCCCCAACACTGGCTTACACAGTGGGCCCAGCAAACATGTTAAATTGGCCACACACTATTTCCTCGCTAACTGTAATGTTGGACGCAGCAGCCTGGGAAGCCTATGCATAAACAGTTTTGTTTGTTTGTTTTTTATAGCAGGGATTTGAAAATGGCATACCTCCTTATGTTTGTGACCCTGCTGCACCTCATCACACTGGCGATGCTGTTTATTGCAACCATGGAGAAGGTAGTAGTCATGTTCAGGACATGATGTTTTTTGCTTTGACTGTATTATTTCATAAGCAGCTGTGTGCATCATGTCTGATCTCTTTTTTTTTTAAAGTCCTGGTGGGTGTGGGATGGCATGGAGAACTCAGACCTGTGGTACAACTGTAGGTTCGACAACTTCACAGGAACCTGGTTGTGTGCGTCCTCCAAAGAAAGTGGTAGGCAGCAATTTCATTTTGCATACTTCCACACATTAGCAGTTCTCTCCCACAGGTAAAATCTGGGCACTTAGATGTGTAAATGTTTTCCCATCTCAGAGTGGCTCCAGGCAGTGCAGGTCCTGATGGTTCTCTCAGTGGTCTTTTCCTCGGTCTCCTTCTTGGTGTTCCTGGGCCAGCTGTTCACCATGTCCAAGGGTGGGCTCTTCTACTTCACCGGGCTGTGTCAAGTCTTTGCAGGTAACAGTGGAGTGAAACAATGTGCGTCATCGACATGTCTCTCGGTGATGAGAATTTTTGAAAAGGGTGACACTTGCGCTTACAAACTAAAAGGGGAAGCATGTCTAAAGTCCATGACTGTCAAATAAGCTAAATGGAGACTGGGCTCTTTATATTTAGGTACAGCAGACTAAAGGACTGTACAAGAGCTTGTTGGTGGAGAAAAAGCTAATACAAGCTGTTTCATCTGTGCTTTAAAATCTAATTGGGTACGGCAAGTGACAGAAACATACCATTAAACCATGGTGTGAGTATTAGCTGTAACTTCACTTTACTCGTAGTGATGACTGAATTCGTACAAACTTGTGTAATACATCCTCCTGAGACCCAGCAAGTCATATTTTAACTCTTTGAGAGACATGACACTGGGGCCTTTATTTTAAGCACCATGCATGCGATCTATCTAAGTCCTAATGTACTGTGAAAAGGACACCATGGGCTTTTAGTGATGTAACACACACGAGGGTTCGGACAGCAGAGCACATCTTCTGTCTTTTCAAAAACAGGGGAAGTAAGTGATCAAATTCATAAACATACATTGTTTCTGTTCCTCATGAGGAAGTTGTGTTTTATTTGAGAGAGTCTCAGCTACATTATATTAAGATTTTAGAAGTGTGGATCAGGTATACATCTGAAGCCCATCATGATCGTACTAATGGCTAACCTGCATTAAAAATGACATAAGCTCCTGCCTCTAGATTATTTTTTTTCAAGTCTGTATTAAAACCCTGCCACAGAAATTGCTTTTATTACAGATATCAACTTTTCTGTGACACAGCCTGAACAAAAAGTTAATATAATGTGATGCGTTCATGATGTCTGGCCACCTCCTGTGCAACATGGGAGGCGCAGTTGCTGCTATCACTCTATTGTATATTGTCTATTGTACACCGACGCCCCACTTTCCCCACCATTTTAGTTAATTTTTAGAAACTCTTGTACTTATCTTACTCGTATTGTTACTCTATTAGCCACTGATTTTGCTTTTGCTCCTTGAAAATCCTTATTATCTTGTATATTTTGTCAGCTATTTAATACTCTATTGTGCTAAAACTGGGCCCAGTGAGTTACCTTGATCCGGGGAACCACTGGTTGTTACTGGTTGTTACTGGTTGTAAATGTTGAATTGCGGTTACTGTACTTAGTGTTACTATAATTTGAAGCATTCTCCGAATTTCTTTCAGGATAAATAAGGTTCTACTGAATTGAATTGAATTGAATTGAATTGAATTGAATTGAACTGAATATGATGTTAATCAATATGAAATGAAGCAGGTTACAAACATTGCACATTTTACCATGCATCTCAATACTTAAAGAAACATAATATTTGTCTTCTTTGTCTACTTTTTTAGGGCTGACCGCCTTTTCTGCAGCTCTCATCTACACACTACACAATAAGGAAATCCTTCAGGACTCCAGAGAACTGACATCAGGACGCTTTGGCTACTGTTTCATCCTGGCCTGGGTGTGTGTCCCCTTGTTGCTGTGTAGCGGGGTCATATACATCCACTTACGTAAGAAAGAGTAACCAGAAAATTAAACACCATGTCAACAACAGGGTTGGAGGAAAAAGAAATAGACTTGTCTTCTTGTTAACAGAAGTATCAGAATCACAAATGCTTATTTTATGATTTTTGCTCAGGCCTCAGTTATTGTGATAATGTTTTGGAATTGTAGATACATGTATATTGGAAAATGTATCAGTGAATGATGAGCTTTCTCTTTAGCGAGCATTGAATCCTGAATATCAATCCAATATATAGCTCATCTCACCTTCAAGGTTTTTGTTGTCCAGCTGTTCAACATGTTGATCAAGACAGGTAAATATATACCAAAGAAGTTTTATATATTATTTTTGTATTAGTGCTGTAGGCATTATGAAGCATTTGAGTTGCTTTCACTGTAATTTTCCTTAGAGCAGAGCAAGCTTGAAATATGTATATTTTTGTACCTAAAACTGACACGTAGATGCATTTAGTTGCTGCTTTAAATAAATATCACACACAGATCCAGAATGTATACTAATCCATTGCTGTAACAACATGAAGCATGTTGTGAGGAAATCCTAATTTGTTTTCATTTTTGATGATAATAAATTGCACATTTGATACCAAATGTACCCTGTAAATGACCATTAAAACATTGTTATCTTATTTTAAACATGTGTCCTAAATTTTCAGCACCATGTATAGTGTTCAGTGTGTGTGTATGTAAACTATATGATGTTAGTAACCTACTACTCTAATTCAAAAAATGTTGGGTGCTGTGTAAACGGTATTTCAAAACAGAATGCGATGATTCACAATCCTGTTTTGACCTACATTCAGTTGAATACAGTGCAAAGACAAGACATTTGATGTTCAAACAAGTTGGGTCAGGGACAACAAAAGCCTGGTAATGTTCAAAAACACCTGTTAAAACACACTCCACAGGTCAACAGGTTAATTGGTAACAGATGATAGTATCACGACTGGGTATGAAAAGGGCATCTGCAAAAGATTCAGTCATTATATTACTATGTGGGCTCTAGAACACTTTGGAAAACCATTATTGGTAAACACTGTTTCTCTCTCTGCATCTACAAATGCAAGTTTAGACATGCAAATTGAAAGTCATACATCAATAACATCCAGAAATGCTGCTGACTTCTCTGGGCTCAAGCTCATCTGACATGGACTGACACAAAGTGGAGAAGTGTGCTGTGGTCTGACGAGTCCACATTTCAAATTGTTTTTGGAAATCATGAACGTTGTGTCCAAACTGTTACCAGGACAAAGTTCAAAAGCCAGCATCTGTAATGGTATTGGGGTGTGTTAGTGCTCATGGCATCTTGGGATACTTGAAGGCACCATGAATGCTGAAAGGTGCATAAAGGTTTTGGAGCAACATATGCTGCCATCCAGATGTCTTTCAGGGATGTCGTTGCTTATTCCATCAAGACAATGTCAATCCACATTCTTCACATGCTACAACAGTGTGGCTTTGTAGTAAAAGAGTGCAGGTCCCAGACTGGTCTGCCTGCAGTAGCTACTGACCTGTCTCTTTCTGAAAATATGTGGAGCATTCTGAAGCACAAAATACGACAGCAGAGACTGTGAATTGTTGGGCAACTGAAGTTGTATATCAAACAAAAATGGGAAAGATTTTTACTTTCACAACTTCAACAAGTGGCCCTCAGCTACCAAATGCTTACTGGGTGTTGTTAAAAGAAATGGTTCTCTGGCTGCACAGGAGCCTGGCCGCCTCCACACGGTGACTGGAAACTTGGAAGCAGTTCTGCTTAACTTTGTAAATGCTTTTTGCAAGTTTGTGTCATAAGTAATAAACTCACCAGAAATGGCTTCAGTACATTAAGTATTTTTAACTGTTCAAAAACTTTATTTAGTCAGAAGCAAAATGAAGGATGCAACTCTGTTTCTGCATGTTGCTCACCATATAAACTTGGTGGGGGCCATGTGCACCCACATGTTGGGAAACCCCACTATATACATCAGTATACCTTGTAAGAAAAAGATTTCAGATATACTTTGCCTGAGAGGAGTATAATCTTGATAGCACAGTCACCTGTGGTGGCTACTTTCTCATGGCTGATGTGTTTGCCAAAGAGGGGAAGATTCCTGTTGCTCATTTTCTTGTACTCTGAGGTAAAAAAAAAAACAGATGAGGCAATTTGGCCAAATCTGTTTTTGTTTATGTGTTTTATAGTTTATCTTCTGTTGCTCGTATTGTAGGTGGCATTTATTTGGCACTGCCATCTGACTTTTTAAGACCAACAATCTAAGTATCCAAAATCCCGACACCTTGTTGGAGCCCTTCCCTTACAAAAAAAAACAATAAACTTAATCCGTTAAAACATCAGTTGTCTTCTATTTAGATTGTACTCAACCGAAAATAGGTCAAAAAGGATTTACAAATCACTGCATTTTGTTTTTATTAACATTTTACAGCGTCCTAACTTCTTTGTAAGTAGAATTTATATATTGTTGGTGTTTTTAAGCCTTCAGTAACAGCTCTCCCAGCAGAGAGGGAAGCCATTAAGGCCGTTGCCACAGCGACCATACACTTACAGTTCCTCAACAACAGTGTTAGCTTCATAAGCTAAGTTAATTTTGTATTTAAAACGAGCTTTATATCGGGCGTGTATTTCTAATACCAATTTAAAGCGGGCTTTCTTGTGACAATGGAGGCTACCCCTCGTGTTTTAGGGCCAACATCCAGGATAATTCCTCTTGCTTTAGCCAAAGGGACGGAAAAGCTGTGTGAACTTTGTCGAGGAAGAGCGCACCTGCAATGCACCCAGTGTCAGGTCACCTTTTACTGGTAAGCTTATGCTATCCTAGCTTTTATCAGGAAACGTGTGTGCTGCTGCTCAAGGTAGTTTGACCACTTATTTGTGAAAGCATACTGTCCAAATAAATGTCCTGTGTTCGTTTTGTGTTTAAAACTTGTTTAAAACATGTCTCCGGTTTGGACGTTAGGTGGCAGTGTCCGCCATCTTGTTTCACAAAAGGCGTCAGGGAGGGAGAGGAACAGCTGGAAATGAAATTACCACAACGGCTATTTTTGCTGACTGGAGGGAGCTGTAGTCTGCGTCTGTTCGATCATTTTAGTTGGTCAACAGAGTTTTCTTTTCTTTTTTTTTTTTAAATACAAGCCAACATTACCCTTGGCGTTGGTGCACATGTCTTCAGAGTCAATTACAGATCATAAGATGGTGCTCGGTGAAATCCTCACTGGCACAGAGTGGAGAGTGAAGAAGAGCATGTGGTGGCATCCCTCCCTGCAGGGATTTATGTGAAGAGATGAGCCACTAAACCCAGTCTCTTAAAGGCAGCTTACAGCCAGTTATTGTGCCTGCTTCACTCTCAGCATTCAACATGAACTATGTCAAGCACATTTTTTTGAATTAGATGAAAAATTACAGCCTTAATGTCATTCAGCTATACCTCAAAACAGGGGTTAGATGGGAGAAACATAACTTTACATTAGCTTATATGTGCTGCCAGTTAAGATGTGAGTTAGTTTATGTTCCTTGTTATTTTTTATGTTTTGGAAACACATTACTTTGGCTCAAAATTAGACTGTAAAGCTGTCACATTGGTGAAATGGTTTACTGAGGGCCTAATGAGCCATATCACGTTATTAGGCTGCTGGCACACCAGTATCTAGACTTATCTTTGCGGTGACAATATATCATTGGGAAGATGTAGAGTTGCTGTGCTAAGAAAGCTCAGCAAAGATAAAGTACAGTGTCCCTGTAGCCTGAGAAGACCCCTTGATTTATGTGTGTCTGTGTGCTCGCAAGTCAGTGCTTCTGTTGATGTGACGTGGCCAGATCCCTGCCTGCTCGCTGCTTCTGTCTCAGGCCCAAAAAAACCAATACACTGGCTTGCCTCAGTAGAAAAAAACGCCAGGGAAACCAAGACAGTTTCCACAGAAGTGTGCAGGAGATGGGAGCCAGATGAACAAAATTACAACAAAATTACAGACCAGTTATGTAATGGCATACAATTTAGTATGCCCTCTGTGCACTCAGGTGATATTCTCTATATGGGATAGAGGCTCTACAATTCAAGCAAACCAATATACTGCACAGGAACATTTCACTGTTAATGCTACACATACTGTATCTGTCCAGTGCCTTGAAGTCAATCTGATCCACATCTGATTTAAAACTGTTATTATTGAGGCTACTGTTCTACTATTACAGTATAAGTTGCAGCTCAGCTGTTTGGACCATAGTCAGAAAAACAGGTTCTTCATCAGTAGCTCGAGTCCTACGCCAACATCAGCAACTTTGCCCAGAGTGGAGTTTCACTATGCATAAAAAAGTTTGACGCAAAGCCATGAGGACTCTGTGGATCTGACTGAACAGAGAGAAGAAAACTGAGACAACTGAACCCCTGAGGCAAATTTGTGATTTGTGATATTGAGCTATGTAAATAAAATTGACTTGAGAGAGTGAGTCAGTTTGGGAATATAAATATTATCTAAAAGTGCAGTTCTTTTAAAAAAGATATTTTTTTTATTCCTCAGTGATGCAGAGCACCACCAGGCTGACTGGGTGGGGATCCATGAGAGAATCTGTCAGTTGCTTGTTCCCATTCGCACCCCGACACTCTTTAGTCTCCAGCGGGCTGGGCAAATTGAAATACAGCTTAAGAAGGTGAGGATATATGTGATGCATTGGGACCATGTATGGGAGACTGGGAAACATACAATACAGTAGACATCTTGTTTTGAGTTTGAGTCTAGTTTACATTTCTCACTGTCAAGGAAAATGCAACATGAATTCTGAAAACTTCTCAAATGGTCTCGTGTTTAGCTTCCAGGTTTTTAGTTGTAGCTTTACTAATTCCATAAGACTTAAATGAAAACTTAGGTATTTCTCAACCTGAATTATATTTTTATTTATATCTTTGTGTCTAAGTGTCTAATAGGGATGTCAGTTTTTGAAACTGGTCCATGACTGAGCTAGCTGTGAAATGGGCTGCAATGTAACCCATCAGGGCAACTGCACACCGCCAGTGAATGTCCATTGTTATTGTAAGTGTCTGACAACATTATGGAAAGGATCCCACAAAGAAATACCCTTTGCTTGATCTGGTCTGTTTGTTGTGTTGCGGCAACCAGTCACCCCTCAGGAGATTTCAGTACAAGACTTCTCCTGAAGCGAGACTTGGTTAGACGCAATAACAAACGGACCGGATCAAGCAAAAGGTGAAGAAAAATGTTTTATTTCTCTGTAGGGTTCTTTCCATAATGTGGTCAGACAACTCAAATAACAATCTGAGCCTGTCAGTGGCATAAAGGAGCACTTATAGTGGACATACATTGACAGTGCGCTATTCCCCCTAAGGATTACATTGAAGCCTGTTGTGCAGCTGCTGTTGCAGCTGTCTCACTCAAAACTGGACCAGTTTCAAAAACTGTAGTCACTTAGAAAAGTCATAGAACTTGAAACAGCAAAATCAAAGTAGAACAGTGAATCTTTGTTGTTACTTTACAAGCTAAGACAACTAAGCTGACGTTTAAGTTGACGAGGAGGAAGAAGAGAGAGGAAGTCTCACACTTCAGTCTCAGTTCTACCCCTTGAGTCTTTCTCACCTTCTATTTGAGCAGAGGTTTGTCATGGGTTGTGACTGACATAAGTGCTGGGAGCTGCACAAAAACATGTTTTTGTTTATCTACTGAATAAATACCATAGAGATCAGCTGAGTGGGCTGTTTTTCTTTTCTTTTTTCTAAAGTTGAACAGTAGAAGATAAAGATATTTCAGGAGTTTTGTCACAGAGGACACAGTGAATTGTGGTTCCTGGTCCAGTCACATACTAGGCCCGTTTCCACCGCAGGAACTTCGGGGTAATTTTACGGGGCCGGGGCCGTTGGTGCGTGTCTCCACCGCAGGAACCACCCCCGAAGGACAGAGTTCCGGAACTTTTACGGGGGCTAAACAAGTCCCTGCCTCGGAGTAGGTACTCAGAACGGCCCCGAAAGACTCCTGGCTGGGGCTTGGGGTTTACTTGGTGCTGATTGGATATACTCAAGGAGGGATGTGATGTCAACAGAAGGCAACAAAATAGCCGCATTTTTTAAATACAGCAGACGAGGGTTAGCTCGTTCATATAGCTTCCGCCGCCATCTAAAAAAAACTCACTAAATGGCCCGTGAAAAAAATATTTTTGTGTTGATATGTGTGGTATGTATTCAGTTTTGGGAAATCACGATGTCTAGAAAGCATCAGCTGACAGGGACAGCTAACAGCAGCAGCAAAGCTAACATCAGGACGTCATCTGTTAAAAGCCTCCCGTTGTCGGATACGACATGAAACTACTCCAGTTAGCTCAATCATGTTGTAACTAAGACATCCGCTGGAAAAAAAAAATTTTTCACGGGCCATTTAGTGAGTTATTACAGACACCGCTAAGGGCTATCAGCTAACGGCGTCCCTACGTCGCCCCGGTAAATGGTCGCGTAACGATTACGTCACATCCAGAGCCCGTAACTTTACAGGAACCTTCCTCGTACTCCGCTCTCTCAGTGGAGACAATAGAACGCCCCATAGCAACAGATTCCCCCATGGTTTCGTCCTACCGCCGCCATTTTGGACCGTCAGCAGACCACAGCAGACCGGCTTACATACAAAAACACACAGACAAACTGAAGTATATCGCTATTAATTATGCTTACAATGCTACTCACCTCGTGATAGTTTGATCACAGCTGCTTTTTCACGTTTTTGTAAAGCAAAATATAGACTTTAAAAAAAACAAAACGAGGAAAAACGGCCGAGATGGCATCTCTACATATTACATCCACTTAAGAGAAGATTAACTTAATTACTCCTTCAAAATCACCCCATAAGCCAATCTACCAAAAAAAAAAAAAAATCAATATTTTAACTAGAAACACATTAATGGCGACGTCACATAGTCAGGAATAAAGATTTATTTACAGTTTGTACAGTAAGGGGACAGTAATAATAATAATAATATATAAGCTATTTTAATATGATATATTTTAATGCTAAAGCAGTAATCAGTTCTGATATAAATGGTCCAAGAGGCCATATATAGGCCTATATATACATATATACATATATCTTCCCACGAAAACTGGCATATTAAATTGATATTAAAACACTTTAAAACGTACACCTCTGTCGGGATCCTTCGGGAAACGGTGGAAGGCCAGGTGCGGAGTGTTCCACCGATAGTTGTTGCAGTTAATTGCACTACACTGTTTTCTTTTACTTTATTTCTCCTCTCTCCTTGACATCTTGCATGTTGTCTGGGCACAACAGTCCAAGCTCAACAGTCCAAAATGGCGTTAGCGCCCCTAGTGGCTGTTGGCAGAAATTCAACGGAGCTTCGCCTCTTGGTATCCATGCTCTTTGGTGGAGAAACGGTGGTACAGAGGGCCGAGCGAGAGGACGTTCCTGTAGTAGTTCCTGCCCCCCAAATAGTACCAGGAACTTCTTCAGTGGAAACGGGCCTACTGTTTCCAGAGCCAGCTCCATCTTCAACGATCAATGTTTGAATGTTACTACAGTGATACTCACGCTGATATTGAATTATCCTGTGGTTACTGACAGTAAATAAGAGTGTTTTACTCCTGTGAGTTGTTGTGTATTTTTCTGGAAGCAGAGTCTAGTGAATGAATGCAGGGTAAAAGTAACCTGACATGTACTTTGGGTTTGAGTCCCTAATTAGGCGGAGCTGGCGGAGATTTGCAGGTTGGTGGCTCAGAGCAAGCTGTCTGAGGGGAAACACCAGGAGGCTCTGCCTGCTGCCCAGTTCTGCCTGCAGTGTTCCATAGACGTCCATGGCCCTGGGTCTGTCCAATTGGTCCCTGCTGTCCTGCTGCTGGCTGAGGCTAACATGGGTGAGGGAGGAGCACAAAATGGTTTCTCAGCTCCAACTGTCTCCTTTCTCCTACCTATGTATGATGTTTAACACATGGCTGTGTGGTAATTGTCCAGGTTTGGGTCATCTACCCCTGGTGGCGGAGCTCCTGTCCCAGGCAGAGTGGGCGGTGTTGCAGAACCCAGAATGTGGTCCCGCAGTCCACCACCGGCTGCACAGGAGCCTGGGCCGCCTTCACACAGAGACTGGAAACCTGGAAGCAGCTCTGTTTAACTTTGCTAATGATGTTTGTATATATTATTGATATTGTCAGAAGGAAAATGAAAGCTGCAACTCTCTCTGCACGTTGCTTACCATATAAACTTGTCTCACTAGTTGTTAATATATTCCAATATTGGAAATACCCATTTTATCTATGAATATACCTCGTAAAGAAATTATTTTAATGATATTTTTTCAGATATACTTTGCCAGTGAGGAGTATGGTGTGGATAGCACAGTCACCTGCAGTGGCTACTTTCTCATGGCTGATGTGTTTGCCAAACAGGGGAGGATTCCTATTGCTCGTTCCTTGTACTCTGAGGTAAAATAAAACAGATGACGCAATTTGGCCAAACCTGTTTTTGTTTATGTGTTTCATGGTTTATCTTCTGTTGCTCATATTGTAGGTGGCACATATTTGGCACTGCCATCTGACCAGACTCCTCAAGACCCACTTCCAAAGTATCCAAAGTCCTGACATCTTGTTGGAGCCCTCTTATGGTACATCTTGTCATCAAATCTGTACAATGTAAATGTAATATAATAGAACCATTAAAATCATAATGAAACTAAACAGCAAAGAGCTCCATTAGCGTATCACTAAAAAAATAAGGTCATCAGTGCCTATATTTAGCTGAGCTGTCTTGCTGTGCGATCCGAAAGCTAAACCCCCAGATTTACACTAGCATGCTCAGGGCTGAATACAGACCAGTGCTGACACATCTCTGGCTGTGCAGCATCCGCACCACTACGCTCTATCGCAGCTGCTGCCCTACATATGATGCTAAGCCTGTTAGCTGCAGTGCAATTTCCCAGGCCTTCTGGGATGTTTACCAGGGAAAAGTGGGTGTGGAGAGGGAGTGGAATAGTTCACACAAACTGTACGGAAGATGCAGACAGAACAGAATTTTATATTAATCTCTCATGAATGCATTAAGTCTTGTTGTTGTTTCAATTTGTAACTGTACAGTGTGTTCATGCTCATGGTAATATACTGTAAAAGCTAATGGACATGTGCATCTTTGTCTCTATCCATGACTTTCAATCAGACACAGCCCAGCGAGTTGAGGTGAACAAGATGTTAAACACCATGTTGGAGTTTGTGCAGAATGACTCCAAAAAAGACTTGGCTCAGATTGCACTGGTGGCCCACTGCCTGGCCATGCTGTGGTTCCTGGGGGGAGACTCCCTAAAGGTGAGTCACCTGACGAGGTGTGCAGGGATTAAAGGCTCAGTTTGACACAGTGACACAGTTCCCCACTTCCCCCTTATGCGCCTGCTTTGGAGGGCCGTCTCAAGATGGGATTATCTCTAATTGGTAAAGCTGTAAAGATGAGAATTAGCAGGAGTTGATTCAGCCGTCTCGACACTCTGACTTCCACCTTGATTTCCAGTCTCTCTGTAATGCCATCGGAGGTGATTTGTGCGTGTGAACTGCACATGTTTAGATGAGGAATGTTTGGGGCGTTGGTGGCTTAGTGGTAGAGCAGGCGCCCCATGTACAATGCTGTTGCCGCAGCGGCCCGGGTTCGACTCCAGCCTTTGGCCCTTTGCTGCATGTCACTCCCTCTCTCTCTCCCCCTTTCACACTTGTCTGTCCTGTCCATTAAAGGCTGAAAAGCCCCAAAAAATATCTTTAAAAAAAAAAAAAGATGAGGGATGAATGAGCGGATCTCTAGTGTGTCACGCCAGTTTAGAGGATGAGGCGGCAATGGTGTAGTGAGTGTGTCTGTACCGCTGGCTGCACAGGAAGTTCTGCACCAGAGAGGTGACTGCAACGGACGGGGGCTAGGCTCAGTGGGCCCTGGGCAGGTGGAGGACAAAAATTGGATAAGACCTCACAGCTAAGCCTAAGTAGCCTCATTCAAGCAAACATATAAATAGGCCCAACAACAGACAGTCATGTTTTTATTTGGTGGTTTGCTGGGCTGTTACAGCTGGATGAAATACAATTGGAGGTTTGTTTTTAACTTCACCAACAGCTACATAAGAATCCCACAACTACAGGAAAAAAAGCTGAATATATCAAGTCTGTTTTTTAAATGGTGCCTTTTCTCTCAGGTCAAAATGTTGAGTCAAGCAGTGCCAAGATGACACGAGTTTACACAGTAACCTCCTGCTGTTAAATACCCACGTAGAGTGCCAAAGTGGCAGCTGTAAGGATAAAGGATCAGGGCTCATCATGCCAGGATGGTGACTAAGTTAACTAGCCTGAGGGCTGTTCCAACTTATTTAAGAGCATCTTTAATCTCCACAGTGAAAATCAGTTTTTGCTTGCCTTCCCCAGGAGTTCAGAGTATAGAGTCAACTGTAACATTTACTCACACTCTGTGACACCAAGCCACACGTCTACTCCTCAGTCCAGCAGTCTCTTTCTCCGTATATTTATTGAACCACAAAGTAAAACATAAGCTTTAAGTCCACTTTTCCTCTTTTTATGTTGCAGTGCACAGAGGTGTGGACTCAAGTCACATGATTTGAATATCAAGTCTGTTTTGATAACTTTAGACTCAAACATGACAAAAAAAAAAAAAAAAAAAGATTTGCATCTTGACTTGGCCTTTAACAACAATCACTTGTGACTTCACTTGGATTTTAGCCTGTTGACTTGAAAATACACTCACCGGCCACTTTATTAGGTACATTTGTTCAACTGCTTGTTAACACAAATAGCTTATCAGCCAATCACGTGGCAGCAACTCAATGCATTTAGGCATGTAGACATGGTCAAGACGACCTGTTGAAGTTCAAACGGAGCATCAGAATGTGGAAGAAATGTGATTTTAGTTGAATGCAGTATGGTTGTTGGTCTACTGGGATTTTCAAGCACAACCATCTCTAGGGTTTACAGAGGATAGTCCGAAAAAGAGAAAATATCCAGTGAGCAGTTCTCTGGGCCTTGTTGATGCCAGAGGGCAGAGGAGAATGGCCAGACTGGTTCAAGATGATAGAAAGGCAACAGTAACTCAAATCACTTGTTACAACCAAGGTATACAGAGGCCATCTCTGAAATCTAAAATTGCATTACATTTGGTGAAGACTGCATTATGTCTTGTTTAGGACTTGAAACTTAAAGTTTAGGACTTTGTACTTGCTTGTCTTGACTTGGGACTTGATTTAGGAATTGAGTGCAAAGAGTTGAGACTTGTTTGTGACTTGCAAAACAATATTTTACCAATGGGATGTCTTGATTTAAATACATCAGAATTAAATTCTTTCACTTTTTTCCCCAGTGAGTTGATGAGTTGTTGTCAGGATGGAATAAACACTAGATAAGAAGCCTATGGAAAAGTGTGAGAGCAGTGGGCTGATGTAACACTGAACACATAAACACTTAATTATCACGTACACAGTACACAGTCCCAGCTGCTCCTCAGAAACTGCAGGAATTCCATGGATGTCAGTGCAGACCTCAATGAATTCCACATTGTGCTTGGCTTGTTTCCCTCTGACCATGCGTGGCTTCGTCAGCACAATCAAAAAATGCTCTCCACATCCTAATTTTTCTCTCACTTCTAAACTGTTAAGGACAGATAAACAGCCTACCACATGAGTTTGTCAGAGGGGTTAAGTGGGATAAGTTAAGCAGACTGGGTTGCAATCCAGTTTTCAGTGATATTATTATATAAGTCAGCTTTACTCTCCCCAGAGAGTCTAACAGCTGCAGCTGCTGTGTTTTGTTTCCGTTTGTGTTTGTGTGCCAGGCACTGGGATTTGGCAGCACTGCCCTGCAGGCCAGCCAGCTGATACCAAACCATGACCTGACAGAGCCCATCCAGAGCCTGCTGCAGCTGGTGCAGGGTCCGCACACAGAGTCACATCCAGGTTCTGACTAGTCACCGTACCTGCCCTGCTGATCGCTCCGCTCTGGGATCTGCTCCACCGGGACATCAGGTTCAGCCCTACACTGATTCACCCATGTAAATGTAGAAACCACTAAATTGGTCACAGATAAAACAAGTACAGAGGCTATGATGTCATTTATGGTTCATCCAGATGTTTTGAATTAGTGTTATAAGTGAATAATGAAAAACTATTGTGGAGTTGATCTTGAAACGCTTGACAAAAGTAAAAGGAGGAGGAGACGTATTTTCACTGATCTTGAATAATGACTCATCTTTATTTGAATCTAAAAAAAAGAGGGATATATATTTACATCATTTTGCACATTTGTGAATTACATGATTTGGGATCCTTTTCGTAACACTGTCAGAATGATACAGAACAGAATAAATGGTGAGGGCATTTGCTAAAAACCTGTTTGTTTGTTTTTACACAATGTTTTTGCTTATCTCGTACCTATCAGTCCAGAACCTCATCATCAATTCACCATAATATAATTCAAGACTTCTAATGTCTATATATCATCAACGGAGCATAAACATTGCATTTGTCTTCTGCAAATCAAAGTATATTGTAAACCTTTAAGCAACCACCAGGTTCGTTTTAAAATACATTGACATAAAATGAACCCGATAATTGCTGTGAAATCCTACATATTATATACAATTCTGAAACATTTATTCATTATATCAAAACAAAGAATCACTTTTAAAATCATCTCACTACTAGTGTTTCTAGTACTGAATTATACAACAAAATGTTTGTTTTTTTGGCATTCAGATTCATTTTTATGTGTCAAGAGGCAGCAAAGCATGGAAACACTTGGGTTTCCGCATATTCCCTTTTTAATTTTTGAGCCAAATATACATTAGCAGCAGTTTGGAATTAAATAGTAACCTTGTGCTCTGTTGTGTTGTTGTACACAGTGACTAGTCCAGAGGTCCCTATGTGTTTGTTCCAGGCTGGCCGAGCACCACACAGGCCCGTGCACTTTCAATCGTTTCACGATTTACATGCGTTTTTCTTCCTTCCCTGTGTCACTAGCATGCGGTACCCGTTTCTTTCAGTAGCTTCCATGCCTTGTGTCCACTTTAACATGGCCACTGATCTATAAATACCAAGCAGAAAGAAACCCACCTGACCCAGGATCTTAACTCAGCTATGATCCTTAAATCCCAGAGGAAACCAGACAGTGAGAAGGCATTGTGAAAGTTGTTGGGGCACAGTAAAATGAACCTGAAATGGCTAGATGTGCTCTGTGTGCATATGGATGATGTGTAAACTACAGATTTAAATAACAGGGCTGTAAAAAGAGATATGAACATTTGACTCTGTCCTATGGCTGGCTTGTTAATGTCGTGAAAGGATATGTGATCTTTGATTTACATTTACGTACACAATGTAGAATGACACAGGCTTCAGTACAAAGACTTTAAAAAAAAGGGGGGGACAACAACAACTGGAGATAGTTCACTCATATAAGCTTTTATGTTGGGATGTGACTCGTTGGTAATCAAGCCCACCGGCCCTGGCATGTCAGGAGAGTGGACATGAGCGGACTTCACAGTTTGTTTGTCAGATACTTTCATTATATAGATACCGGACAACATCACAGCAGTGAAAATGGTGTTATTCTCTTAGTGGAGCCACTGTGATCACTTGACGGCAGACTTTAAATAGAAGCTGCCTTTCCTGTTGTCTGGCGGGTTTAGATTTGGCACCCTCGACAGGCCCCTGTTAGATTCCAGGCAGTTAGTAAATTTCGGGCCCACAATAAAGGAAAATAAAATCAAGCTTCACAGCGGTTTCACTTTATTGAGACAATATTAGTGCACACAAACCACTTTTTTTTCTCTTTAAAATACCATAAATTAGGAAGAAAACAAGGAACAATATAAAACAAGCAAGGAAAAAAAGTGCATGTTAACCATGGTATACACCACATTGTCTTATACTGTAGTTTACAACCTTTTTTTCGTTGTTGTTTGTGTATCTTTTTGTCTGCCTGTGGGTTATGTGTTATGTTTCTGACATGTCTCTAGCTCAGATGGATATGTCGTGCCTTTGGGGGTCAGGGGTGAGATCCAGGCTGCTTCCCTGAGTTGTGTTCAACAGAAAGGGCTATGAGTCAAAACACATGGACGTCGCTACGTCGAACAACTTAGGGTTTACATTTGTGCTTTTGATCGGAGCTGTAAATTATTCTAACTCTGTGTTGATTTCAGAAGGCGTAAAGGAGGTAAATCAACAGGAACAAAAACCGTAAGCAAAACGCTCTTGGCCACTGAAATCCCTGGATTTTTTTTCCTTTCTTTTCTAAGAAGAGAAAAAGTAACATTCTATTCAAAGAGACTGCAAAAATATAGTTCCCATGTTTTTATTTGTACATCATGCCAACATATTTTGCGGGTTAGGATACTTCAGTTATCAAAAAACAAGGTGAAAACAACAAAATTAAAGTCTACAAATCATACGACTGAGAAAACACATCTAACCAAATCCAGAAATTTTTAGCACCAAATTTCAACCTTTCATATTGCAGGTCTGTACAAACAAGTTTGTCCACAATAGCTTATGAAAAATTTAATGTTGGCAGTTATGTCAGCCGTTCCAGTTTCATCAACTGGGTACTAGTATGTACTGAATTCACTACCTAAATATTTACAAAATAAAAAAAGAAATAAAAAAAGAATACACAACTACCTTTTTCGCTCTTCGACATAAAGGGAAGGAACACCTGGTATATCAGGGGCCATTTGCAAACCACAAGGATCCTGGCTGATATGTACTGTAGGTCTGAAAATCTATGTCATCCTATGGCAGTGAGAAGTCACTGTTTTGAGGTATATTTTGTTTGCAGGTGTAAACGCAGCGTTCACACTCTGTCTTGTGTTTCCTAAATATGTCATCTGAGCGGTTAAAAAAAAAATGCATCTGTTCATCATAAAGTGCAAGACATTGAATGAATTTTAAAAAGCAGCAGACTGCTGCTGCTGCTGCTGCTGCTGGTAAGGCTAATCAAACGAGCTATCTAGGAATGTAAAATTTAAAAAATCGAGTCATGGCACTCAATTAATTCTTATATTCCAGGTTGTGACTCATAAACAGAACTGCTACTTGTTATTTCTACTTACATCAGTATAATTTTACTCCTCTTGCAAGGAGCTAATCATTTGAGAAAAAAACCCACTTCATTTCGCCTCCAATCCACAAAACAGTCTAAGAAGCAAACACTTTTTATGACAACATACTGTAGATTATTCCTTAAATGATATAAGGATATAAATATGGCAGGTGTATGCCTTTATGGGAATCCCACACCCACCCCAAAAAAACATAATCACCTTCAACCTCACTATGTTGCAAAATAGAAACTAGGAGAGGCCAGTTTGGCAGTTACCTTATGTACCCACTGTCACCATCATGCAGCAGTGTAAGCAAAGTTTGGATAGTGGGGTTTGCAGTTTGGGAATAGAGGTGCAAAGCGAGGAGAGTCAGGGGAGCAGCCTCAGATCTTTGTTATCGTCGAAGGGAGTTAGTAGGAGAAGGCTCATGTTTTGGTGTTTGTATTTCTATTGTGTGTCTGTGTGTTTTTCTCTGCTCTGCTTTGCATTTAACATCCTGTGTTTTAATCGTTTTTGGATTGATATGTGTCTTTAAAAGGAATGTCTGTTGCCATGCGTACAGGTGTGTGTATGCGTGTCTTTACTCTGTGTTTGTGGTGTTGGTGTGTGTGCATGAAGCTGTTTGGATCTTACTCAGTCAATAATTTGATCTCATTGGCAAGGAGGGTGTTGAAGTTGTAGGCTGGATCGGGGAGATCTGGGAGGTCTGGCAGGGTGGGGGCTGTGGACTGGAGGGGCGAGGACTGGGAGGGCTCGGCCAGCTCTGGGTCGCTCTCGCTGGAAGTGGAGCCCACGCTCATGTTGCAGACGGCCTCAGGCAGCGAGCCGCCGCCAGTGGGCACGGAGCACACCTCGGGCTCGCTGCTGGTCTCGCTGGTGCTAGAAACGACGGACAGCAGGGACATCTTGCGGGTGAGGCGGCTGGGGAGCATCGACAGGGCGTAGTCGGCAACGATGCCTGCCACGTCCATGCCACAGGCCTGGTCGAAGGCGATGAAGCCCACGTTGGCGTTGGCCTCGCAGACCACAAACGAGCCATCGTTGAGCTGCAGCAGGTCGATGCCGCACACATCCATGCCAAGGATGTTAGACACCTCGATGGCCAGCTGCTTTCCCTGCTCACTCAGTGGGCACATCATACCCACGCCACCTAACAACCCAGAGGGAGACATCCAGCTGGTTAAAACCACCATGATCTCTAGTTCGGACTGTCAGAAATGACTTATGAATCAAGAGCAAACCATAAAAAATACATTCAGATGATGTAAGGAATATTTTTAAAGATTTCTGCTTTGTTAAATCTTCAATACCACAGAATCAAACACCACATCAGATCCACCAGCAGTCAGTGCAAGTGTCAGCATGATCTGTTTCATAAATGCAGAATAATCTGATGACTGGTGTCCTAAATATGTCACAGCGCATTACAGCCTCAAACGGACCAAAACAGCTCATGCTCTGACACTGCAAATCAGTCTCATCAGCTGGAATACTGTGTCACTTGATGTCTCCAGGGAAGATCCAGGACAAGCCTGTTGATTTGGCGCTGTTTCCCGAAACTGGTTTATGCAGCAGATGGAGCATTAGGCTTGATCAAAAATTTAAAAACGATGTTCTGACCATTAAATAATGTCCTCACATACAGGAGAGATTAGAGCAATCCAGTGACACCTTAAATGTGGCACTGAGGTCTTTGTCAATAAATAATGCTTGTCTGTAATGTCTATTACTTTTACATGACTGGGCTGTATGACAGCAAGGTAAAGCAGTAAAAATATTCTAAATATAGTGTACACTTAAACTGATATTGATTTTTTTAAGTGGCTAAACCACCACCACCACCATCCACAGCAGTACATAGCTTTGCATCTGTGGCTGTACTCCTCATACAACCTCACTTCAAAAAAACTCGAACTAGCCCTTTAAGAACTGTTCCAGTGTTGCAGTGCTGGCATTGTTGGTTAACTATACTTGTGGGAAGGGGGAGCAAGTTCAGCAATGTAATATGTGTGTGACACTGTTCAAAAGTTAAGTAATTCAGTGTGTCATCATGGACTCTCGGGCGTCTGCCTACCCAGGGAGCAGTTGCTTTGCATGCGACCATCAGTGGAGCAGCGTAGCATCGAGCCGATGACACGGCCGCCCACCAGGACCACCCGCACATCCCGGCCGTGCGACTCCTTGACATACTCCTGAAACAGGTAGGGGGTATCGTGGCGGATCAAGTGGCACAGGTCTGTCAGGTGGTGTTTGTCCCGTGCCAGGAACACAGCCTTGCCTGGGAGAGGGAAGGAGAAAGGGGATAAAATAAGTAAGGAAGGATGAGCTAGTTTTCAGGTTGTCAGGATTAGATTAGTTTACACTGACATGAAAACAAGATACCTGCATATGTAATATCAGCTGAGGTTGGATAACTAAGTTTTGCTGACAGGTAGCTACTTCTGCTGACCAAGTCTCATGCCAGTTCCTGTTTATCCTATAATGTAGGGGACACTCCTCTCTGCAGCCACAGAATTGCTTCTCACAGAGGATAGAAAACGCCTGTTTTAATTAGCACCACTTGGCTCTGTCTCCTGGTTGTCAAGCCCTCTGACCCCTGATCCAGCAACGGGGTAAATCTTGTGATTGTTATGTGTGTGTGTGCACATTGTGTCTAAGTGACAATCCAAACGAAGATGTCAAGACAATCCCTTGGTAACTTCATGAAGATGTGAAGATGGACAGTGGCAAGCATGATGTAACACTTGACAAGTCAAAAACAAGACAAGCAAGGACTCGTGGTCCTGTGACTCAGTGAGACACATGACTACTTTGATGATATCAGAACACTGATTTGGAGATTATGCACACAAAGACTTAGACAATGTTGTAACTTACAGTATTTCAACTGACTAGGAAGAGCACATGTAATTAAATTTGGGGATCTGACATTTATAATAATGATTCTTCAGATTTGTATTTGTTTACAGGCCTTAATATTGGATCATGAGAAGGAAGCCGAGCTGGACTTCAGCCAATGTCAATGGTCAACCACAGAGGGGGGAAAGCAACCCTTGAGACGTGGAACTCCCTAAAAAAGGTCAAGTTAGTGGTTGACCAACGGCTGCTTTCCCTAACAATGCGTTGCGACGGCAGTCTGGGCGAGCTAAGGTCCATTGTTATTCCTTCACACAATAGCAGAGCCAGTCAAGTGTCAATAACTATGAATAGGAAAAGGCTAATGGGTCACCAGACACTGCTGGGGCTTCACTTCAACATAAATGGTGGAGCTCAAACTTCCCACACAAGCCCCCTGTGAATTCACGCAAAATGAGGAAACTAGGGTCAGTTTACTAGGAACAAAATGATTAACCAAGCCGCCATGCTGCAAGCATACAAGCTCCTGTTTTGTGTTTGTTGCAGCACCACAGTCCTAATCATTTAACACCCTGTCAATGATTTTCATATAAGCGTGGACTGAGGCGCCATTAGGCGCCTGCAGTGTACACATCTTCGAGGTGTGGTGCAGTGAATATAGCTGGTGACAGGAAGAAATCAACTGACGGTCTTACCTCTGTGGCCGCGTGCATTCTTCACCACCACAGGGTAGCCCAGTGGCTCTGCCTCGTCAATCATCTTACGGAAGTTGTCATGCCCGCCTGAGAAATGCCCATGCACACACACACACAAAGCAGAAACACACACACACACATGGAAACATGCGCCCACAAAGAGGTGTAAAATATATCAAAAAATTGTCCTTGTTTTGACAGCATGATTCACACATTACAGCCGACTGCACAGGGTGGGGGGAGGGAATGTGGCCCTGTCACCATGGCAACAGAAGGGACTCAAAACAGCAAGGCTGTAGGAGTGTTGTCCTGAGCTTATACTTATTTTGCTGCTTGATTCATGAGATTGGAACAGAGCAGTCGCTGAGGGACGCATTAATGTGAAGCAGCTGACCATATCTGACGTTGGCTCAGAATGGCAGCTTGTAGCAACAGATGTGCTTCAGCTCTCTCTGCTTTGGCTCAAGAAGCGAATGAAAAATGGCAAAAAAAATATTGAAAAATGGATGTGTTAATAACTTCTCTCGCTCTCCCTCCATCTCCATCTTTGTAACGTTGTCTGGTCTTATCTGGCATTCCGTCAAGGGAACAGATGTGAACTACCGTGTCACACGGCTTTTTCCAGATGCACTGAATCACGTGTTCTCAGAGCAAGGGAGAAAGAGCAGAGGAAGCAGAGGAGGAGAGCAAGTGGACAGGAAATGTGGGTCCAACCACGTCATAAGCTGCTGAGGTGGAAAGCAGAAGGGAGGCAATGGCATCTTTTATTTTGAAAAATCATGAGGGGGCACGGGGTGGGGCGTCCGGGGGGGTGTGTTACATAAGCTCTCCAGCCGCTCTGCATGCACCGCTTGGCCTACTGTGCAGAGAGACGAATGGAATGTAGGCCAAACACCCCCTCCTCTTTCTTCCTTTCTTTCTCTGTCTGTATCCTTCTCTGTCTGCTCTAACAAACACCACAGCGCTGTCGATTTTTGGTAAACACAGAGAAATGTGTGGTGTTTGGTTGTCAGCTTTTGTTTTGTATTTTTTAAAATCAACAGACTACAACAAATAGAAACAGAAACTTGTGTTTGGGGGGCTGCATCCCTACATGTGTTGCCTTTATCAACAGTAGGTTAAAAGCAGCAGTGTCAGAGAAACTGTGAAAATTATAGACATACTGAGTGGAGTGGACAGCTCATGGATTTGACCCTGTGTTGTTTGTGTGATTGCAGTAGCATAGTGATTGTCTGACTGATGGCTTATTAATCTGTGTCATGGACAAATGTGGACTAAAGCCGGTGATGCTACTAATGTGATTGGATACCTGGCACAGCAGTGCTGGTGTTCATGCTAATATTCATTTGACTGTAGATTATGTTCCCTTAGGGGCCGTTTATACGACAACGATTTCAGTAAAAACGGAAAAGTCTGTCCTTTGCATTTTAAAAAACTTCTGCGTTTATATGACGACATTATTGAAACAATCCCCGTTCACACGGAGCCGCAAAATCTACTGGAAACGCTGTAGTATGCACGCCAGTCAATGGGTGGCAGTGTAAATTTGCAAAGCAACACCACGGCATGACGCCATGCGCCTGCGCTGAAGCGCCTTCCTCTCCAACGCCGTGATTACAAACCAAAACAAAGAAGATACAATGGCGAAAGCACGCACAGATAACTTTGTCTGGATGGATGACGAGGTGCAGTTGCTACAGTAACAGATCTACACTTCACTTCAAATCAACAGGGTGAGCAGCACAAACAGAGCTCAGCATTGTTGTTGTGACGGTCGGCATGCCTAGTGACTGGAACCGTAATGCGCATGTGCGAAAAGTCTCCGTTTTCAGAGGAACTGCATATTGCACATTTACATGACAACGGAGACGCTGCCGTTTCCAAAACGTTGCACTCTGGAACCCGTTTTCAAATCATTGCATTTTCAGGCACCCAAAACGCCGCTGTCGTGTAAACGATCGGCCAAAACGCAACTAAAGTTTACCGTTTTCAGTTGAAATCGTTGTCGTCTAAACGGGGCCTTAGTGTTTGTTTATACATACACAGACAGTATTTACATCTATTTTGTTTACCATAATGTATAGCTTGTGTTCACTGGCTTTCATTTATTTTGACTAGAAGCCATATCACTGACATAAGCAGCAATACCTGTCAGTAAACACAAAGCATGATGAAAACAATTTATAAACCGATGTATGAAAGAATTTATGCTTTGAAGCCGAGTCTGTGGGACTTCTTAAAAGAAACTGTGGTTGACACATCTGTTAGAGCAACCATTTGTATATCTATGGGATTATTGCCCAGTGAATAACGTTGTCTCGTATTGTACTTATGGCAAAGTTACATAGGTTAAGTTTAGGAGAAGAAACACGGTTGGATGTCATCATGTTACATACTTAATGTAAGGTTAACGTAGGTTAGGATTGGGTAAAGAAACATGGTTACGATTAGCTTAAAATTAATCCAGTTGCCTTGGTTTCATACAGGACACAATCACCGGTCTCCTGGGGGAAAGTCCTATGTTTGATGAGTTTCACTCTTAATACTACTTCCTTCATTACTCCCGTCAGCGCATTGGTCACATGTTTGCACCCTTCCCGATTCCATTTGGAAATTCACGAATGGAAATACGGGCTCAATATTACATGTGTTATCTATAAATTCTAGTACATTTCATTTTGTAGGTATGCGTACAAACAGTGCATGAGAACAGCCTCTTTTGAGCCAGGGTGTCGGCATTTATTTGTTAGTGCATATGTGTTTAAAGCTCCTTTCCCAAGAACCCACGACACCCACTAACATCTGGCTTTTGTATGTAATGGGAAAGGTAACAATCAGTATTCACACTTGGGTCAAATGACTAGTAGTCAGGGGTATTTATTGGCTGCGGTGGAAATATGACACCTGGGTGAACATGCTCATTTTAGCCCCTTTACCAGCAAGATGCAATGATGCACTGGCACAGAATACTGTCTGTCTCCACCCAAGCAGCTTTAAACATTGTTCCAAATTAGTCAGCATCGAGTTTGAAAGTCTGAATAAGTAACAGATAAATAAACGGAAGTAACCACTGTAGGGTTTTCACTAGCCTCCATGCACCTTTCTACTAACGTGTTACCCAGCCTGTCCAAGACATCGGGCAGGCTGTATAGAAAGACATACTCGTCTGCTCCAGAGCCATGTACACAGCTCTAGTCTACTGGCATGGGGAACGGAAACTATAGCCAATTTTTAGTGTGTCCATTGTTTAAAAAGAAACGATGGACACACACAAAAAGAAACGCTTTAAAAAACCACTTATTTTTTGTACTCTGCTCAAGGAATTACAATCTGTATTCTGTAGTCTGTGCAGAACACCAAGAGCCCTACATGAGGTACAAAGCAGCATGGTCTCTGTGTGTACTGGCAACTAGAAGTATTAATAAAGCCAGTAGCATCACACATTCATCAACTGACTTGCTGATTATAGTCACAGAGAATCACATCGCCTTAGACATCTTAGTTACAACAACACGGTGCTACCACAACAGACCAACACTGTGAAAACGATAAACGTCAAGTATTGATTTACCGTAGGAGAAGGTGTCAGGAAGAGGCACGCCATGGCCGGCCAGCTCCTGAAAGGTCCAGAACTTGTTGACGCAGTTGAGTATGGCCTGGGGACGGTTGATCAGCCGACAGCCCATCTTCTCCAGGTGGCGCAGCACAGTGATGTCACTGTCTGACTGCACCCAGGGCGTGGGAACCCGTACCACCACCACCTGTGGATAAGATGTCACCAGTTCCTGCTCCACTCGCAGACCTGGAGGGTGAGGAGGTGGTGGGGGAGATGAAGGAGAGAGGGTGGAAACAAGTAGCCATTATTCAGCAAAAATCCTAATTTGATAGCAATGAATTTGTTTCTCAGCCTGTGGGTACACAACTTAAAAAACTTCATACACATAATGAATTACTCAGAGCACTCAATACATTTCTGACCCACTATGGAGAGAACATACTCATATTATCCACTCTGTGTCTGGAACCAGAGCCATCAGCCAACACCACTTCTGTACTTGCCACGTCAGAAAGTGACGCGTCATTGTTTATAGCTACCATTACATCCTAAAAAGTCATATTTACAGGAGCTGGAAACATTGTGAAAGTGGTTGGTGAGATTTGGCGTCCACCATCTCCAGTGGAAAAGTTAACTCCTCTTATGTAGACTATTTGTGGACAGTGTTCCAGTCGTTGCCACACAGCTCTGACTGGGAGTTGGCCGGGTTACAGGACCAGGCAGAGGCAGCCAGCTCCAAGGCTGTTGATGTTAAGTCATGAATTTGGAGCCTCCCTTTCCAGCTGATATGAGTATTTACATGCTGCTGATGCCCATATAGAGCACTTCCCTACAGTGCTGCCAGCTCCTCTGCATTTTGAGCAATGACTAACTTCTCATATGACTGAGGGGGAGATATCCTTCCTGATGGGCTGACACTGTACACAGCTTTGCTCTGATGTAGGGCAGTGGGGTGAGGAAAGATGTCTGAAACCCCAGAGGTCTTTAATTTAATCACAGATGAAAACACATCAGAGGAAAAAGTACCAAACACTATCTTGTATGTAGCATTTTTGTTTAATGTAAGTCTTAAGATTTTAGGATATTTTGACTACACTCTAGGCCACCCCTTCTTAAATTATATGGCAATAATTTTAGATCCTGTTTATGCAAAATCATTGTTATTTAGTATTTGGTTATCATCTGAATTCCATGGTGTTTTGTTGTACTGAAAGTCAAGCTGACATTGGTTTTCAATGTCTCAGTCTGACACCACTTTTCTTATGCAAATGTGAGCTATGTAAATACAACAGGCTAACTGAACACATCTGAATAGGTTACTGATCAGCCTCAGCACAGCATGTATAAGCCTTGGAAAACAGGGGAGACTTGACAAAGAGAAGCCTGTATAGTAAGATGGCGGGAATAAAGTTGGCTTGATATAATACACACTAACTTTTCTACAAGGCTAAAAAAATCTGGCAAAATTCAACATTCACTAGCTATCTCCAGTCTGCAGAACAGAATAAGATTTTAACAAGAATACTGGCTTGATATTTGCCAAACACAGATGGCAAATTCACTAGCCATTACCAGAGCCTTGGCAGCGTTTCACTGGTGACTGGTGTTACTTTGTCACCCTGGATGACAAGAGGAAACGGAGACAGACTGAGATTTTTTAGCAGGCGATGCGACCCAACAGCTCATCAGGAGGAGCAGATTGGGTGTTCGTGCTGGTATGCACATATATGTACAGGACAGAGGGGAGGAGACACATTTGTCACTAGCACAGCACTTCACCTCTACCGTGACCTGAATTTCAGCCATCTTAGGATCTGTAGGCTCACAATAGTGACAGCGCCGCTGGCTGAGATCATCAGAGGTCACCAGAAGCTTGGTGGTTGCTGCATATGTAATGAGAACCGACAGCTATTGATGTGCCGGCAGGTGCACTGTGCATCAAGCCTACATATAGTGTGTATCATGCGCACACTATGGGTGGGGCCAGCACTTGTTTTTAAGGGTCATTCTGTGCAGAGACAGGTAGAGGAGAGAGCAGGAGAAAGGCAGCAAGCAGAAAAAGGTCAGGCATGTCTTGTAGCCTTAACACAGAGGAAGGGAGGGAGGGGAGGGGCACATAGAGGCGTATGAAAAAGGGAGTAGGAAGCCATGAAAAGACTGCCACCCCTCCCTTTTTTCTCCTCCTCCTTCTCCTCACAATCTCAGTATAGAAGCAGCAGGATTTACTGTCTCTCCAGCCCAATTCAACACTCTCACACACTGCTCTGATTGTGCAGCCACTGAGAGTGGTATTACAGTGGGAAGTATCAGGGGATGTGGTCTCATGGTTTTTGACAGACAGTATTCACTGTTCATGGTGCTCGTCTCCATCTCCAGGGGAACCAAACAGAGACCAATGAGGCAGCTGGATGAATCAGTCCTATTCATTTGTGCAAGTGTTCGTGTGCACTGCACTGTACGTCATGTGACCATTGCAAAAACATTCATAAACCCTTCTGACTATTTCTGTAAAACAAAAGCGACATGTTTTTTTTAAAAGTGTGACAGTTAGTGTGGGTGTGTCCTGTTTATAATCACAATTGACGGGATTTTTTCTTACCTCTACGGCAGACTGTAATGTTTTTATGGTTCAATGGACTGTATATGTGCGTCCCATTTTCAATCTGCCTAACAAAGCTAACAAGCATTACAAGCATTCTATGCATACCGCTGCGACGTCACAAAGCAGGCGATGCCGACAAACGCTGTGCCAATTTGGCTGGTGGGTCCTGCCAGCCCTGAATGCTGTCTCAGTCTCAGTACTGGTATAAATGATCCTGATGATGGGGCAGCAGGTTAACCCACGGTTTCTTTTGGCTCGGTTTGGGGAACAATGCCTTCAATGGTCTATTTGCATATCTGTCATCAGTGCCACACATCAGACAAAAACATATACAGTAGGCCTGCTGTGAGGCCAAGCAAAAAGATCTTTTGTTCATCGAGCACAGAGGCCATGTAAACCTGCATATCCTGTGTGGGTTAGCGTGTGTATTGTAAAGCTGATGGCTACTTTGCCAATTTGGCATTTACAGTACTTGAACTAACTGAGGCAGGCAAGACATGTCACAAGACAACAAAAATGTCTGTCTGAGCAGCATGTAAACAGAGCTCAACAAACATATTAAATGCCACATGGCGCTGAAGAATATTCATGATAAATAGGTCAAACCCATGCCACATCAACTGTGATTTAATCTTTCTAATTTTATGCATCTGCTCTAGGGCTAGGAAGTAGTTAATTAATACTGTGTACTGTATCTCAGATGAGATTTAGCACGGTCATGTGATGATGCTTTAATGCTGTAATCTAAACTCATAAACCTCAAAAGTATGAAACATGTTTATGAAGATAGCAGTTGTCTTTGACATCACACTTCACAGCAACATGAAGTTCACTGTGCTCAACAGTTTATTTAATCTATGAGTCAGCATGTGCAGTACTGCAGTGATAAATCAGTATCACAACATATGTAATTACTCTGAAATACAAAGTAATTTATTAATACATATGCATACAATGAATAAACTACATTGCTTTTAATACCTTATAAGTGATGTTAGTTGTTACTGTACAACAACTTCAAATGTTGTTGTAGGGAATGGGGGGATAAGTACTTGGGTATTGTGGCAGACTGAAGCTGTACTCTCTCATCAAGCCTTACTCAATGGTTATTTTTATATTTTTGACATGATGCTGTGTAGGAGATATTTTGTTCCCACCAACCATGGAGGCTGTTACAAACAAAAACTAAACACACACCACAGTACACTACTGCTATTTTAACTGATGTGTCTTTGACATCTCCAGTGATGCTTCAATACATGCCAGAATGTAATACTGGTGGCTCAAATCTTATGTGGTGGCTGCAGTCAACTTGTGGGGTGTGTGCCATTTATGTGGTATGACAGGAAAATCTGAGAAGATGCAAAAAACAACAAAAAAACCTTCATTCTTTCAATAATATATCTGGGTTTGCGGTAGCCTGCAGCCTGTTCCCACCGCAGTTTGTACAGTGATGCATCATTCAGCTTGAGAAAGGATGAAGTTAGAAGGTTTAGAGTCCAGTAATCACAAAGCAGACACTGTTCTCTTTGGCTACGGCAACTATGCAAATTACAAACGCAAGTGCTTATTTGCGGTATGACCATATATAAAAGGAAAGGCTTGACATTCAAAACAGATAGTCTGATTTGATATGGAAAGTCGTGTCAGCTGTTCACATCCTAATAAGGATCTGCTATTCTAGGAACAGTGTTTTCAGGTACAGCAATAACAAAAAATGATTTTCAGGGCGTGTCAGTCAATGTTGCAGTCAGTTGAATTATTAACTCCCTTCATGTTTTTCCTTATTTCCTATCTAGAGGAAGCAAGTGGTGTGAGCCTCTTTGGTGATGCCAATAAAATGCAAAAGTCCCTGGCTGCATGTGAGAACCTGCAAATGAGATAATGTTGTCTATTTAACAAACAAGTGGTTTACCTTTCGGGATGTGATGTGCTGAGTCACAGCACCAATAATTCGGTATTATTCTGTTAAAACTTCACATATATTTACTAAGCATTTATAAAATATAACTGTTATTTTGCACTAAGAGCCTAAAGTGAGGGTTAATGACAGCAACAGGGGCTGCAAGTTATTGCTGTGATCAAGTCTCCCTGATTTATGGCATGAACTAGCTTTTTACCACCTGTAATACACCCACCACAGCTTCTAAATGTGCATCAGACTAACAGCTATGCCATACTTGTTAAATGGGGAGTCTGTGCTTCATAAATAACCAAACAAGGACTGGCATTAAAGCTACAGTATCCACGTATGTTGATGGTGAGACACACTCACATGTTTGGTGGTAAATTAAGATACCGGGCCTGCCTTAATGTTCCATCTTCCTGTTCACTGACACAGGAGTGTTGCATTTATCATCTTCAGGGCAAAAGTGTGTCCACAGACATGCGCAACGATCACTAAGGATTGTGACATCAGTTCATATCCGCTCTCTGTTTGAACACCTCGCAATGCAAATCATGGGATGTGAAATGCCTCTAGCTAGCTGAATGCAGGGTTTGGCTGTCTTATGTGAGGGGCCATCATTGGTCATTAACACATAACGGTGTGTGTGCGTGTGCGTACTCATGTCTCCTCCTGGGGACACACTGAACCCATTAACTCCAGTGTGAAACATGGACCTCAGCCTGACTCGAGAACACACAAATGAGCCAAGAGACTGAAAAACCTTTGGAATAGCAAGCTGTAAAGGTGTTATCAGTTTTGGGATTGCATTCTGACCTTTACTCAAACAAATATTTTGTGTGAGAGACCTCGACCTTTGCAAGACCATTGCTATGGTTTAGGTTTTTATTGTAGCATCTACTACTAAAGGAAGGCTTATCTTTGAACCCATTCTGTTACTTATCAGAGTCAGCGTCCCATATCATTTCTACTATGAAAAAGTATGTATTCATTCTGGAACAAAACATGCCTTTAAAAATCCTCTGAAACAGCTTGTTCAACTGATATCAAATGATGTGTCAATGTCAGTGTATAGACATTGTATTCAAATGTAAATGCACCCAAGACAACAGACAGTAGTGGTGAATTACTCTAACCACTTCAAGAGGTGGTCAGTGACCACAAAGGCATTATTGATTACATGACAGTTACATGATAGTGAATTACCACTCCTGTTTCCAATAAACACTAACTGATTTTGTCTCAGCCACTGCATATGTAGTTGTATTTCCTGATGTTTGTCTTAAATCCCAGAGCCTGCCTATTGCTTCTGGTACTGTATGCTTATAATAATCCACATGAAGATTCAGACAGCTTGAAGGGATCTGCATATTACAAGATACTGGCAACTTTATCTTTATAAAGACGATGCGGTCAAGCTGCCAATTTCTGTTTGGATTTTACATTAAAGTTCCTTCCAGTAGTAATTTAAAGTAATTTAAATGTAGATGAAATCTGCATGTGATGTATGTAGGTAGGTGTACAGGGCCGGCAGCAGCGTGGACAATCTGTCCACTGGCTGCTAATTTGTGATGTCAAGCCAAGGCTCAGAAGACATTTACTGTATGCAGACTTGGGGCCAAGATGGATTACACGTCATGCTAACCACCCTGCTCTAGTTGTGTGTATCTTTCTGAGCTCCAAGTCTAGACAGCCACTTGACTACCTATCGGTGCTAATGTGGTCTAATTTTCAGAGTATGTCCAGGATAAATTTAGCGAAATCTGACATCTGCAGATTAGCCTATATAGGCCTGATTATCTAGCTTTGTAATGTTTATGTGCTAGACAACTAGCAACAACAGCCAGCTCTACTTTATTTGGCTGTACTGTAGTATTTGACAGATATGTTATTATTCAAGAGCCATGTCTTCCACTTCAATACTCCAGTGTTGGCATTTGAACCCTCATGTTAAGTTTATGACTGAGCCGTACATTAGACCTGATGCAATACTATGTAGCCTGCGAGGGACGTGTTGCCCAATCTCAGCCCTATTCATCCCACGCCGTCTCCCAACTATTCAGACTCTGCCAGTGCCAGCCTACACCGTTTATGTGTTAATTGAGACCCGCACGCCTCTCATCTGGTGACACTGGCCCCACTTCACACCGCCCTGATGAATTCCATGTGTGTGTGTGTTTGTTGAGAGTTCCTACTGTTACCATCACTTTATCAAGGCCTCCTGAGACAACACTGTGAAATGTTGTCAGCACATAACAAGCAGAGCACAAACACAGTGTGTTCTGGACAGAGCCCTACCAAAAATGATAACAAAAAAAATTATGATTTGTCAGCATGACATAATGTAGATAAGGTAAAACATACAGGAAACCTGATAAAGCACATTAAACTGGTGGTTAATTTATTTCTGTTTTGATCATTAGTGCTCTATTTTAGTATTTTAGCAACTAATAAAAAGATCCTGGTTATGTGCTTTTTGTTTTCCTTCCTTTAACCTGAATACTTATGGGGATTTGGATAATGGCCTCAATTTTAAGATATCACTTTAGGTGCTGGTTACATTAACATTTTATCTAGATATTTAACTAAACACTCAAACTTGACTTCACCACTTGCAACTCTTTCTGTGTGTGAAATATGTTAACGTGTGTGCCATCTTCTCTGGGCTGTTTCCAAAGGAAATCTGCCTGGATACCATATGAAAACACCAGGCTAACATGTGAGAGGACAGCATAAATGTGTTTCCACTAATAAATAGCTAAGCTCTAATAGCTGGGTTTCTGTGATATAAAAAATCCCATACATGAGAATATGGTATCATCGACGGCATTGTTGAGATTGTAACGTATTCAGCGAAATTAAATCAAGCATCATCGCTCCCCTCTGGAGGCAGTCTAGCTGAAAGTGGGTTAGGCGGTCACGTCTGTGGTTACACTTCGCTTCCTTGCTAACAGGCAGACCGGGCTAGCCCTCCTCTCCTTGCTCTACAGCAGTGTGGTCCCCAAACAATACCCCGCCTGCCATTAACTTAGTGGAGCACTGTTGATCACTGCACCATTCATTTACACAGTTTACAAGACACAGACTGCTTTCATTGGGTGGGTGATACTTGCCTAGTTGTCCCTCGCTGATCGTTAGCACGATTTGATCCATGAGCAGAGAGCGGAATTCAACATCCTCGTCGGCGCAGCGCTCCTTCAGTGCCCGGAGGATCTGGACTTGTGGGTACTCCTGGCTGATACGCCGGTCGGTCACGAACCAAACCCGTGAGCACATTTTGTATGCGTGGGATTCAAACAAAAGTTAAAAAAGAAAAAGAAAAATCCGGATGAAAACACACTGTGTGGGAGGCGGCAGGTGTGTGGTGGCAGCGAATGATCCGGGGGTCGGTCGGGCGGCAGTGCAGTAGCACACAGATGCTCACACAATGGAGACCTCGGCGGCTAGCAGCACGAGCAGGCTGTGATGTGGCTAAAAACACGACCACGGCTCAACCGTTGTGTGGACCGAACCTGCTGATGAAAAATCTTCTGTATCACCTTTGTTTCCCTTCATTTGCAGCCATTTAGTCTTCCCGGGGTGCAGTTCGTTGAACCCAGACCGCGCAAATTCGACACCGGAGAGAGGAAAATAACGGTACGTTGACCCACTGAAACTTGTCTCTCCCAACCGATATCCAGCTCTCGGCACTATTTGCCCGCCGGGGCGAACAAAGCCCACGCTGCGCCGCTTTATATCGTCCACCTGCCGACGCTAAACTACCAATAAAGTTTTCCCGCTATCGCAGCCGCTGTATGGCGTTGTTAACCGCTAGGTCTTCGGTTTATGACAATAAACAGCTAACCCACAACGACTACCCTCTCTCCTCCGTTTGGCTGCTGTCCATGAGGTATTGGTGCTGAAAAGTGCACGCGCTTCGTTTACAACTCCACTTCTCCGCGTGCCCGTGCACAGCAAACGGGGCCTGCCCCAAAATAAAAGTTTTGGAGGGGCGTTAGCCAATCACAACTCGTCAACTTCCTCATTGTCCAAACAGCACGCGGAAAGTGTGGGCGGGTCCCCGGCGTTCTGACCAATGAGAGCGACCAAAGCCAGTTTGAGGGCGGGATCTAAATGGAGCCCGACGAGGGCACGCGGAGTGCTGTGTGAATCAGTGCGTGGAGTCTGCAGTGCGCACGAGACCGCGCACATCCCGAACTGGTTCAGACCAGACGGTGCGGGGAGGTTTGGCGAATACCGACAGCGCTGTCTCCATGCCGAAGTGGCAGGAAATGAAACAAGGTCATCACAAAGCAGAGACACTTCCCATCTTCCTCTTCTTCTCTCCCGCGTGCAACACTTTGTAAAGACTGAGAGACGCTTATTTAGTAGTTATTTCACAGTGGCTGTGTTGAGGCAGTGCAGTCCACGGGTTACTGTGTCGGCTGAGTGGAAGGAAAACACTCCCATGTGATAACGGTGCGAAATTATGCGAGTGACCCACTTCCTCTCTCCGTCCCTGTGCCAGACACTACGAATATCACCGGGGGTGTGGTTAACTTAATCAAATCTAAACACAGAGACATGATGCACATATTTTTAGATTCAGCGGGACTTGCATATCATCTCCCGATGTCCTTCATGAATAACTCCCACAAACACGTTCAGAAAAAATGACTCTCCTTAACAATGACGTTATTACTTTTCTCCAATAGCCTATCAATGTAATCCCGCGATAGTCTGATGTCTGCACACTGGTGGGTACATTCAGTGCGAACATAAACTGCTGTTACTGGTGCTACTTTATTAAAATACAAATGAAAACAGGTTAAAACCACACAGCTACCACACTAACTCCATGACTACATATTTCCTGTTTATATCCCCCAAAGCATCATGTGAACTGTAGTCCTAAGACTAAAACATTATCCCCTTTATAGAAATGGGACAAAGAATTGCAATAGAACTGACAAAATACATTGATAATGATCGGGCAACATTAACTTAATGAGTTTATAATGTCTCATCATCATGGTTCTTTATATTCCTATATCATCAAGACACACTTCTCTATCCATTAATGATATGTGCCCTGTGATGAAAACAGTTGTGAAATAAGTATTCAGATCTTTTACCTAAGTAAAAGTTACAATACTACATACTACTACGTATACTACAATAATGGTGTGTACTGTGTGCTATTACAATGCTGCAGTACACAGTGTAAAAATACTCTGTTACAAGCAGTAGTGTAAGGAAGTTACTATGGGCCCTAGTGCACACTAATACATTTAAAATCATGCATGTGTTGCCTTGACACAAATAAACATTAATAAACATCAAACATATTACACAGCAATCATCTTCACATATCTGACAAAAATATAAAGGAAATTAAGAACTAAATCATTTAACTGAATAGTTTTACAAAATATATTAATACATTTTATAGCTTATATAGAAAAAACATATACTTTTGTTTTAACTAGCTACTGACTATTTAAAAAAAAGAAAAAATTAACATGGTGCCGCTGGGTTTGCCTTTTTGAGGACATATAGCAAATAGCACCGCTTTTAAATTAATAATAATAAATTAAATATTTATATTCAGTTAAACACACACATGTACAGGACACATATTTAATTAATAATATTTTTTTATTATTATATGCTTTGAACACAGGTGTATTTCCAAAGTGGCAAATTTCCAAGGTGGCAATCTGAGTCACTTGCAGGGGCCCCATTCTCTCTCTCTCTCTCTCTCTCTGCCCCTCCACCCCAGGGGCCCCAGGTGCAATTGCCCTGCCTGCACTGTCTATATTTACGCCCTTGCTTACAATTAAAAGTCCTACATTCAAAATCGTTTTCAAGTCAAAGCACAAAAGTATCAGTATCAAAATAGAAGTGCTTAAAAGTACCAAAAGTATGGCTAAAAGTTCTCATTATGCAGAATGGCCCATTTCAGAGTCATACATATTAGACTGCTGGATTATATGCATTAATGTGTAGCCTACATAACTTTATTTATTTCATGTTTATTTGTATAGGGACAAGTACGTGGCAAACATAAATGCCACCCACCACAGCATTTATAGCCTAAGCTCATTTGCAATGCCCGTCCCTAGCTGGGCCTTAACATACAAAAAAAAAAAAAGACTCAGCAAAGTACAAACAACAATAAAAATACAGACAGAACTATACAAGACACAAACTGCAATAAGCCTACATGATTAGCACAATAGAATAGGAAGCATGTGTGACTGAGCCAGAAGCTCAGAAGCTTGTACTTGATAAAGGTGTGGCTTATTTTAAGTACTGCTGGATAACTTATCTCCTAACTGACAAAAATACATCTTACTTTATTAGTTGATTTAGCTTATATTTTATATTAATAATCTGAATTTGCAATGTAACTTAAGTTTTCAAATAAATGTAAAGTAGCATAAAATGGAAATACTAAAGTTTGTATGTCAAAACTGTACTTAGGTTACTTTTGCAAATGTATGTCTGCTTAGTTTCATCTCAACACTGGTTCATTCGGCTTCGGTTTAAGACAATTAACAAGTCCACACACGGAGAAGATCATCTACTCAGACAGACTTCGCAGGCTTCAACTAGCCTTTTAAACTATATTCATATTCATATTCACAATGAAATGCGAGTACTCGAATCTCAATATGTGTAACGAATACTGACGTTCAAAACGAGTACTCGAGTACTCATGCCCATCCCTAGTGCGTACAGTCAAATAACTTCAACAGTTGGTAAGTGGGTGGTGGCAGTGGGGGGTGGGGAGATAATCCTGATAATTAACAGATGACACCCATGTAACCTACAGCAAACATAGAGAAGTCTATTTCAATAAATAAGCATTACAAGACATCACTTTAACAGAACATATTGTGTCAATAACATGTTTTATTAGAATAAACAATGCAGTAAAACATGGTAATCCAGCTGTGTATAACGTTAGATAATCTTACCTAATGTAACATAACGTCACTTAAAGTAACGTAATCTAAACTGTAATCCTTTTAACTAATCCTATCTAATGCACTTTGCTCAAGTTTCCATTGAGACACTTCAGGCCCCAGGATGTCAGAGGATGATTTGTGACTCTGTGAAGGAAGCAGAGGCTCCAAATTACTTCACACTTTATTAACAGGAACATTACAGAACATACACGGCAACATAAAAGCTCATTCTGAACGCAAACTTTCATCTCTCCTGGCGAGCTGGGTGTATTCTCGCGAGACTCTTCTCAATGCCAGAAAATTATGAAGTTATGTGACTCAATAATTTCTTTGCGTCTCTTATTAACCCAGATCAATTTTAATTCATTGTAAAATTTGTTATAAAACCTTAATGCCGTTAAATACAGTCCTGATTAATAATTATTATCAAACTATAATGATCAAACCATCTAAATCTGGCAAATCACCATTTACTCAGTAACATTTCCAAGCCATTAAAACAGTGTGATTATGCAATGCCAGTATTTTCAGTTTCCAAACCTTGACATTAAAATGAAAACCTCAGTGTTGGCTTTGCAACGTGTTAGTTCCCGGCCTGAGAAGTTGCATAGCCGGGTGCTCTGCTCTTGTCTGCCTCCTGTAGCATCCCCAGAGCTCAAGGTACTGCAACATCAGAGAGCCAGCAGCAGGATCAAACCGGGCAGAGCCAGTCGTGTTGTCCAATCATCGCACAGTAAGAGGGGACGGCACCAGAGCAGACACATGACTTTTGATAGACGTCGCGCTGCACAGACTCATTCTGCTGCAAGTCAGGACCAGCCTCCCAACTGATTTGTCACACCTAAGTTTATATTCCTTTTGAGATGAGGTGTGAAAATAAGCAGGATTGACATCATACAGTGTCATTACATTTGCAGAATATGTAGGCTACTCAGCACAGAAGATTTAGTTAGTAATCCACATTTTGTCATCATGAGGTGAACACACATTTCATTGTTGTGAGGTCAAACCTGGTGACATTCTGCATGGACGAGACAGATAAGACATCACGACTTAAGAGACCATCAGTGTTTCCACGTGGCTATTCAGAGTGTTAAAGCAACTGGTAAGATTCATGCAAAACACAGATAAGTGCGCAGCCAAAAAACCTTCAATAGTTTTTTTTCCAAACCACGGTGACACATTGTGTTAGGCTGGAGAGCCCTCTGGTGGTGGAGTTACAGATGACAACAGCTGGATCAAAATGAATTCCAACAGGTTAAAGTTTTTTTTTCTTATTCTTAATTTTTGAAACGTTAAAAGAAAACTCACAACATGTATGTAGGCTATATAAGTTTTTATAATCATTTTGAATTCTTATTTATCATTTTAGATATGTTCAACACAATCTTGTGTTATTGTTGTAGGCCTATAGAGCAGATTTTCAGCTTGACAGTTTTACAGTCTCTTTCAGACAAAGTATGTAACTCATGAAGGAACATAAATTCCAGCACTGTTTGTTGCTGCTTTAAAAATCCTTAAATTCTATGACAAATATTTAATTAACCATTGCAATCACCTCCACCATCCAGATGAGTGCAGCACTGAGTTGTTTCTAAACCTAACACTGATGGAATGGGAATGGATCCATGAGTCCAAGTCTATGGTGTTAAAAGATTGGGGAAGAACTTATATTAGAAGAGTGCTGATATAGAAGGTATTTGCAGTTGATTCAACAGCTGAACAAATAAAATTAAAGATCCTCTTCAAACATTAAGACATCTACAATGGTCTGCATGCAATAATAATAATACATTTGTGTTTAATGTGATTTTGTACCCACACAAAAGTTTAATAAACTTGTTAAAAATATTTTAAATTACATCTGGTTCTTCTCCCTCACTGAAAAAAAACACAATATTTAAATATCCGAATATGCAAATATTGTTGATTTCAAAAGTTTAACTGGTGACAGAAATAAGTACAGATAAATAAAGGGGAAAAAAGAGAAGAAAAACAAGAATAACTAAAATAAGAGGTATTGGAATAAAACTATGAATTACTAGAGCAATTAAAGTCAAAGTCACTAAGTAAAGTGACAAGTTACAAAGTAAAGTTACACAGTCTGATTAATAGCAGTGGGTATATTTTATTTCATATTTTAAATTTCATTTAATAGGGACAATGCAATTTAACATAGTTCCAGTACAGCGTATGAGACTGATGTGTTGCACAGAGAGTTTATAGCTATTTCTAATTTTCAACTCTTGTCCATAGTTGTGCTTTTAGGCCTAAAATGTTATTAAAAATGTACAGTTTTAAACATCATAAAACAACAATACACTATAAACATGGAAGGCACAATAGAATACATATCCCACAATACTCTACTAATGTTATATCAACAGTGTGCAGCAGAATTACAAATACTGTTGGTCACAAAATGTCTCCTATGAAAACTCAATTATCCGTGAGTGCATTAGAGGTTTCAAGTCTCCACATCACACTTGATGTAAGCTACATGCTGTACCACCATTGGTGGTTTCCAAACAAGTTGCGATGTCACAAAATCATGCTTATTATAAGGTCAGACATAAGTTGAACACACAGAAACTCCCCCCCTTCAGCAGATAAATGTAAGAACAGCCCTCTGGTGTCAAAGTCTGACCATACATCACAGTGAAGGTCAAACAGCCAAGTGAAGGAACAATAAGTGAACTGCTACTATTTGCAAGTCAAGCCAAATATCCACTTCTGTTCATTTGTTCTTCTCACCTCCATCAAAACAATCTGACGCAGTTTTGCAAGGCAGGTTTCTTTGCATGGCAGTGTTCCACAACAAAGCAACCCAAAGTGCTTTTCATAAGACATAAAGAGGACTTTCAAACAACTATACCGTCTTTATACAGTTTTATTGAGCGAATCTTTCCACTCATCTTCTCCGGATTCATGCAAATTGCAGGCTTTATGATGGGATTATGGAGCTAGCTCTATGCTAACTCTGCTGCAAACAGCTATGGAGCTAAGTGTTAGGGGGATTTGTACACTTGCCAAGCAAAATGTGTAAAGAAGCCCGCTGTGTCTGCATAGATTTAAACCTGGCTCGTGCCACTGTCATATCTTCCCTCTCTCTTACATGCATATCTACCGAGCTGCTTCCAGTTAACTCACATAGTTAACAATTTATAGCCTCACACAGAAGTACAAGCCGTCGGTAAGGAGACTCCCATGAAGTGCTTTAACAGATAGAGCTGTTGTTCACAGTGGCACTGCTGCAGGAGTCTCCTGTTGTACAAAAGAGGTCTTTGTTGGCTGTGCTTTTGATTCTCAGAATTGAGTTGTGCATGTATGTCCGGTGTTGGGAAGGTTATTTTTGAACTTTAATAGGTTACAGATCACAGCAAGTAATGTAACTGTTTTAATTACCTCATCAACGTAATGTTACTTATTACATCTGACTAGTTTTTGATTACTTTTCTAACAAATGTTTTAAACTGAGCAATAAAATTGAAAAGTCCTAAGGCCATGGGTGCATGAGTGTTGTACTTAAATTTGTCACAACAGCTTTGCTGACCTGCATTGCCCAGAAATATGCCAAAAGAAGACATTCCTGGAGCAAAAAGATGCAAAGCAACAGTGAATATAAAGTTCTTCATCTAAAGTTTTTTACAAAAAAGAATATATTCAGACATAACCTCTATGTAATTATCATTTTTTCCTCAGTAACTGTAATTGATTACATTTATTGTGATATAATTATGTAACTCTAACATGTAACTAGTTACTCCCCAACACTGTATATATTTGGTGATTGATATCCCAGTCAGGAATTTTGAGGGTATATTTGATGCTGAGTGTGACTTTCAGATGCAGATGTCACTTAAAACTTGTATTCAGAGCCAATTGTTACACACAAAACATACAACCATTTTACATGATGTCACATTGGCTATATATGATTGTATTTAGGGAACAGTTGTTTGTGTGTTGTGGCTTCATGATTATCAAAAGCACAACTCACGATCATCTTTAAGCATTAAATGTCCTTAGGATTTAAAGTCCATATTTGGGCAGTCATTTGCAATGTTCAGTCCAAATAACTGACACGCGAGCAAAGTTAGTACTACAGCAACATTAGTACATGTAAGACCATATGTTGAAATACACATCCTTGAGACTGTGTGAACTTTTAGTTAAGAAAAGCCAAACAGACCTCTCTGTGGCCAGCCATCTTCAGCTTCAACAAGGTGCTGTGCCTGCTGTCCTGTCCAGGTGGGAGCGCTGTGCTGCACATGAAGCTTCTCCCAGCATTCAATCAACAGATTACAGGCATGCAGCCTGAAGAATACCTCAGCTGTGACAGATAATATACCACCAAGCTTCAGTTTGTTGGTGTAAAAGAACAGTATTATACCACTAAATGCCACTATTATACAGCAAATGTGTTGCTGCACTAAGAGCATTGTGTGAATAATGTTATTGAACATGTTCTTGCCTATAGTCATTTGTTTTTTTGGTGTCTGAATATGACACAGAGAGTTTTGTGTAGTTTTACAACTTTAGCAAGAGTCAAAATTAGAGCTAGAGTGATTAGTTGACGAATTGATTAGACGATTGACAGAAAGTTACAACTATTTTTATCATTGGAAAAAATTTTTAGTAATATTTTAAAGCAAAAAATTTAAAAAAAAAATGCTGGTTTCATGCTTCTCAAATTGAGAATTTGATGTTTTTCTCTGTCATTCATAATAAACTGAGTAGTTTTGGATTTTATGGACTGTTAGCTGGATAAAACAAACCCTTTAAAGATGTCACCTTGAGCTTCGGGAGATTACGCAGAGTATGTTTCACTATTTTTTTTTATCGACCAAACGATTAATCGATTAATCGAGAAGAATAATGAGCAGATTAATCGATAATGCAAATGATCTGTAGTTGCATCTTTAATAATTTGTCATAATTGGGCTATAATTATAGTAATGATGATAAAAGTCCATCAGATGATGGTGATTAGTTAAACACATACACCTAACATCATATGGTGCCACATTATTATTATTATTATTATATGTTAGGCTTTCTGCCAGACATAGGCTAATTATGGTATGTGTGCGTGTGTGTGTCTTGATAGAGTCTCATTAATATTGAAATTGGGAACTAGTTAAATGGATGTGATTTCATTTTTCCCATTGTGGTGCATGAATTTATCTTCAACGTGCTCCGGCTGGCGTTGGAAGTAGTTCCGGTGGTGTAGCAGCCGAGCGGAGCACACAGACCCGGGATCTTCGTGTTGTTGAGCGCAAACGCGAATAGCGGGTCGAGTCCGCCCGTCATGACTGTCGACTGACCACAGCAGCGGTCAGTGTGACGCCTGCACGGCACCGTGCATGCAGCCCCGGCTCACAGCGCCAAAGCACCGCTGGAGCTTTTGTCTTCGAGGGGGAATTTTCAAGTGCACAATCGGCGTCTGGAGCTTCTGGAGCAGAGTACAGAGGAAAAACTGAGCCGGTTCACATTCACCCTACGACGGTGAGTAGTCTGCAGGAGATTTTATTTGAATGTCAGTCATGAAGATATGTGGCAAACAGTGATTTAACGGGGGAGAAGTGTTACTAAAAGACTGGGCTTTTACTTAATGTCTGGCTATGACAAGTTCGCTGCCTGTCACAGTGTGCATGCATACACACACACACACACACACACACACACACGCACACGCGCACACACACACACACACACTGGAGCTATTCGTCTTTAACCCAAATAACTTATTTTAACTTTGCAATAATACTCCAGCATTCCGACAGTGGGGACAGACTGTGGAGAAAGTGGCGTTTAATAAAACAATTATCCAAGTGGTGGGCTGCAGTGGACGAGCACGGTGCCTTGCACAGCTGAAAACACTTTTGAAGTGATAACAGAGGAAGCTTGCAGCCTGAGCGAGCAGCAAACCAGCCTCAGACAAGACTCAGACCCTATTAGCTGCAACCTTATTGTATGCAGAGGCACAATTGACTTTAAACTAGTGAATGAAATACAAAGTGTGAAGGAAAAGTAGCAACATATGGAAAGAAATAAGTCAGCTGAAATAATTTACATCACAACATAGCACAACATATTTTGATAGGTTTACATAAAAGGTGTGTGAATACCTGCCAAGGTGTCAGTTGACACCATAGCAGGTATTCACAGGTGTTGGTTTATTTTTGTGTACTTGTTTACTGTGTGGATTTGCAGTATGTTTGCATGCATATAATGTAAGTATGCCTGTTTGAATCATGGCATCACGCTTTTTAAAGGATGTGTCATTTTTTAGCAGCTCCCCAAGTTTAGTTGAGGGCAGTTTATGAAGCATATATACAGTAATATGACTTTTACACCATATACACTGCTCACATTGTGTTGAAAGTTAACATAATTTACAGAATTGTCACCAACAGTGGCTTTATATGGCACATATTTGGGTGAAATGTTTCAACATCGTAGCTTGACGCAGACAAAAGATGCTGTAATTTGCCACAGCAGCTCACTTTTATTTGCCGTTTTCCAGTAAGAGTTTTTTGATGGTGCAGTTACGCTCAGCCACTATGGATTTCTTTTCCATAGGCTGCCTCAAACGCACCACTATAGCCTCTTTCCATAAAGAGACTATAACCTTACCATGAACGGTGGCTGTCTTATACTGTAAAAGAGTCATTATCTTTGATCATGCTGCAGTGTGTGCAGAGCCAGCCAATACTATACAATTTCTTCTCTCCAAAAATGCACTGACAACTGGAGGTGTGTGTGTATGTGTGTGTGTGCGTGCGTTTGTGGGCGACAGACTGAGAAAACGTTTGAGAGAGTACCCTGTTCCTGATTTGGATGCGCCTCTAATTCCTATCAAGATGAGAGCTGTCTGAACAGATTTCTCTCATCATTATTTGCTCTGAGATTTACTTGCGCTTGTAAATGGTGTTGATTGAGGGTAATTTGGCTTTTTAATTGCCGAACAGCTGCCACACTCACTGCTGATTGCCATTGTAGACTTTCTCAGTAGATCACTCATAGACCCCTAAATGCCTCATTAAAACGTTATGCAGAATCGCATGAAACGTGAAGAGAAGGAACCCTCATAATGTTTTACTGATTTCTGTTTTATCATCGGAAAGGTCGTTGTAATTATCGTCAATGTCAGCAAATGCAGGGCTAAGAAGCGAGTGTAGTAATGACTTTTTCAAAGTTGAATTAAGGGCTATTTGTGGATACACTACATGCATTTGAGTTTCTTTGATAAAGATGAACTCCATGTGCCAGTGTGACGGATGTTAGTTGGGCACAGATGAGAACGACTCCGAGGGCCAATATTCCGCTATTTATTCCATTCTCTTTAGGATGACAATATCACACACACACACACACACACTCATATTGTCTCCAGGTTGGTCACTGCACATCTGGATCATCAGTGCAAAGCAGCGCTCTGAGCACTTTTTTTCTTAATGTCTCAAGCAACACACCAATACCACATAACTCTGACATTTATGGCTGAGTCGATACAACAAAACCTTAACTGCCTCTCTTATAAAGAGTTAAGTTACACCAGGAAAAATCTGGAAAATTTAACCCAGTGTAATAACATGTTTGGAGTTAAGCCACAAAACATAGGTAACGACATAATTACAATTACCACAGAGCAAATCCCTGCAGGAACCAATGCAACACACACATGTACACATTTTTCCAGGTTAGTCACGGCAAAGATGGACCTATAAGAGATGTAAGAAAATGTCGTCTTCACTATCTTGACATAATGTTTTCTGATACTGCATTGCTTTTTAAAAACACTATCAATTTTTAATTAATAGTTTAAATGGATTTGTGGCAGTGGTTAATTTTTTTGTTTAACCCCCCAACTGCTAGATCCGTCATCTATCTTCAGGCTTTTAACTCTGCCACTCCAACGTAACAACATATTGCTGATAAAAAAAGTAAAAAAAAAAATAAATTAATCTGACTGTGTGCAGTGCATATAGTGGAGTGTTCTTTATACTGTGAGAGTTTTCCTAAAATTAGACTCTAAAGAAATCGCAATATATCGCGATATATTGAATCGTAAACCCTGTATTGTGATATGTATTGTATCACCAGATTTTTGCCAATACACAGCTTTAATATTTACAAAATAACAAAAAATTTCTCCAAGAAGTGGCGGCCAAAATCTCCACAGGGCTACATGAGTCACATGTCAGAAAGGTAGCTTGGCATGCCAAGAGAGAAGCTTCGGCAACTTTATAACAGTGAAATTTAAATGTCTACAAAACTGATATTATTAACTTTATACTACCAGTGGACAATATGCATTAAACTTTACAATTTAAATGATTAGTCTATTAAGAACACAGTAAAATAGCACCACAGCTTACCCACATCAATGCAAAGCAGCACTGTGAGGGAGACTACTGGAACTCGGCAGGTACACTAAAGCTGCTGTGACTCAGTTAGCGCAGGAAATGTTGTTAGATAAAAATAGATAAGGCTTCTCAGTGAGATGAATCAACAAATGCTAAACAGAATTATTGAATAATAAATAAATATCACAAATACAAAATTAAAATAGGAGCTAATTAATTTTGTTATTTTTTAAACCCGTATATGAGTCAGTCATTGCTGTCAAGATTTCATGTCGCCTGCCTGCATATTCATCATGACTTGTAATATATTCTTTTTGTGTGACTTCATAAGTAATGTTGGGCAGCCAGTCACTCTCCTCAGCGTCTGCCAAGAATGATTTGCCACCAAATTAAAACGTGATGGAGTTAAGACACTGAACATGTCCCAAATTATGAGAAAATGTGTTTTGTTGAGCAGCTACTGTTTGAAATGAAAACTTACAGTTGCCTTTTATATGTATTTGTTTAAATACATATAGAATTGAAATTCAGCCTCGGCATCCAGGTGTCTGGGTTCATTCTATTGAAAAACCCAGTGTAATTTAACTTTGGCATGTATCGTCTCGAAGTATTCTTTTTACATGCTGTGAGGAAGATGACTGTCGGCCTCAGCCGCAGTGTTGATCCCTGTAAACAGCCAGACTATAGGCTCACCCTTTCATACTGCTGCCATTATACAGAATCAGTGTTTAACCTTGGAAAGAATATCTGTTTACTTAAGGACTTACTAAGTGAGATTATGCTTTTAGCAAACACCTACACCCACTCTCTTCAGTTGTATGGATTGATGCCTGTGAGCCATCTTCGTCTTTTACTGTTTATCATGAACACTTCCGCCAGAGCGACTGTTGGTACACTGCCGGGCTCCGAGATGGCTGAGGTGAAGAGGAGGTCTCATTTGCCTTGGACAGAAGTCCTCTAATGTGCCTCTGCAATTATCAGACCGCCACAACGCCACTAGGTCACTTTAATAACCTCAGGTCATATCGATAATCAGATGTTTGAATGAAAGACAAAGTGATTATTGAAATGACCTGATATTAGAGGTAATTACCAGACCCCTGCAAGTGAGTGAAAGTCGAAGCCTTCATCCCCTCTCAGATGCCCCTCAGGTATTGATTTACCTATATACTGCACTGTATCAGACTCCTCTATCTCCAGGCTTGGAAGGGGAAAAATTTGACAACGCATTAGAGCAGACTTACTCTCCTTTTAAGTACCTTTAAGTTCTCTGAGTGCTCCCAGTCAGTGTGATTTTTGTCTCGTCCCCAGGAAAGTACACATAATTTGGATTCAAATGCGGCAAATCCTTTTATCTTGTCAAAATCCTCTTTGATTCTGTTAGGAAAGCGTCGCTATGATTTGAAAGAGAAAGATGTAAAAGATAAGATGGGGGATGATCACTTTTAAAGGGCTGTCATTTGGATTGAACTCGGCAGCGGCGCTGCCAGCGATGGGAGTTCAGTGCAAAGCTTCCATTGTGAACCTGATGTAAAGCCTGTGTCTTACACAAGCTGAGAGTGTTGTTGCACTCTCCTGGTTATGTTTTAATGAGTAACAATTGTAAGCCAATTTGCATGTAAAACAATGTAATTATAAACAAGCATCAAAAAGCTGTAATACTTCTAAAAAATGTAAATTACCCTCCATTATAAAGCGCAACAAAACCTAAGCCATGCCTCTGAGCCAGGGCCTCTAGGTTTTGGATGCTCGCTTCCATTATTAATGCTATTCACAAGCCAAACTTTTTAGGTTGGTGCAGTTGGGCTCTTTAATCTATTTTTGCTGTAAATTAATGAATTTTTAAAGAGGACTAGTCCTTGCTGAATAGGGCTGGATGTGGGAATGTAGTTTGAGTCGTGGTGACGCAGTGCTATAGCCCCCTTTACTGTGCAAAGCATGAGTTCACAAACAGCATCCCATCTCTCTCTTGGGACCTTTCGTTGAGGGAGTTTGCCGAAATGCTGCACTCCTATGTTTTATTTATGACAAAATATGCCTTTTTAACTTCGCCGTTGTCAGAATCTGGAATTGTGATAGCTCTTTCCTAGTCGGCAGTGCTAAGTCTTCTGGGTCGCTAACTCCCTCTACCTTGGCAGATGTTTTCAGGTGTTATGTTCTGTGTGGGCTTAGTGAGTTAAATATTTTATTCCAGGCCTTCGGGGATTCAGTGGAACCTACTGATTTTCTTGCCTTTCTTTCAATCAGATGTTCTTACAGACCTGAGAAAAATTGTGTTAATCAGTATGTTGTTTCATGTCGAGATGCTACTTGATCGACTCTGTCGACATGAGCCGGCCGCTGATGAAAGTGTGATTCTGTCGTGGATAAATTATCATCCCCTCTCTGTATTACTCCTCCTTCCTTTCAAGCATTAGTTTGCCTGACCACCCGCTTTAAGGCCACAAAATGTATCTCAGTTTGAAACTGCATTACATCGATGCCTCTCCAGGTCTCCTTTGAGAATAAGTAGACAGTATCAAACGATAATTGCTTAACCCAGCTCCATTGAGAGATGAGCAAGCAGCCACCATAAGGGCAGCTGATTTGCCTTGATATCTTATAATTGAACCTTTTCAGGGGTATGTTTTCTGGCGCTGAAGCAGAAAGTAATTAAGACGTTCAATACTGCTTTTTGGACCTTTTCCTCCTTCCTTTGAATGGCCCACACTCCTAGACATGACAGCGCTCAGTATGCTTACAGACTTTCTTTTGACACATTAGCCTCACCGTTGCCAAGGCAGTCCTTCCCAGAAACCCCCTCTGCTCTGCACACTCCGGGTGGGTATTTTGTCATTACTTCATTTTCCTCTGAAAATATTTTGATGCCTCTTTCTTTTGGCTCCCCCCCTCCCCTTCTCTCACCCATCCCCCGTCACTCCATTCAAAGTTCTCTATTAAAATGCAGAACTGTAAAGCCTCTCTCAGTCTAAAAGCCTGCTAGCAGCGGGGGACTGTTAGCTGTTAGTGATGCATACAGCTGAGTGAGTGCATCACAGCTACAAAGTCTAATGGGTGAATACATTCAATCACACACAGACCCTCGACTCTTTTAAAGGGACAATGTTCCCAGTCATGAAAGCTCCATCCACAGTGTGGAGAGTGATGTATTTAAATTCTTTGGAGGAGAAAGATTTCTTGTTCATAAATGTCCAAATCCCTGCTCTTCTATTTTTTATATTAATGCGTGTAATCTTGTTCTCTAAGTGCCAGGTAATAGCTCACAACTTTCAAGTTACTAAAGTTAACTTTTCTTTTCTTTTTTTCTTTTTTTTTCTGGGTAAAAAATGAAAATCTGAGATGCCACATGTTCCCTTTTTCTCCAGATTTTGAACCGCTTTTGATAGCAACTAATGTTAGCCAAATGTCTGTCTCTGAAAATTTATGTTCCTGTGTGCATTCACACTACAAGCGTTCAAACTATTTAATCAAACACTCCCACTTCTGTATGATCAGCTGCCAGACTATCCCCCCTTCACTACCTTTATTTTCTATTCAACTATAGCTCTTTGAAAGCTGTCTGGTTGGTAAAGTTTTTGATGTTTCCTGATCAATGACACAGAGCTGCATCTTGTTGGGTTTTGACTTGTATGTGCAGGGATTGTGTTATTTAGGGTTACTGTATGAGCCCCCAGTCACTGCATTACAATAAGTTCTCTTCTGCCCTGCAGCTCGGAGATCCATTTTAATTTGTGCATTTGCTGAACTGTCATGAAATGTACTTTAAATGAATCTGTCCCATTTCTAAACACATGGTTATTCAAATATTTATAAAAGAAAGCAGATGCATTTTGTTGTTATTGTTAGATTGAATGTGGACTTCACAATCTGGTAATTAGTTTTTTATGAGGTTGCATTTATTTTTTTCCTATTTAGTAATTTAATTCTAATGTCAGTTAATTATAAAAGCATGGTGTTTAAAGTGACACCTCAATTTAATAAACAGTAAGAAATGGCACTCCTCAAATAAATATGAACCTGAGGATGATGTCGTCAACTCGGGCTACATCAGTGAAGAAGATGCAGTATATCAATAGACAATGATGAGAAGAGTACTGTAAATCTGTACTCAATTAAAAGTGCAGTTACTCCCATTAACTGAAAATTACCATTTGAGAAACCAATTCAAGTAAAAGTAAAAAAAGTACCTGGTTAATAAATGAATCAAAGGACATGCTACTTTCCATAATTGTGTTTTATCATATTTTTTAGGGTGTGTGGGGCAGTTCAAAATAACACAAAAAAACAACAACAAAGAAAAACTAATATTTTTAACCAAAACATATAGGTTTGCTGCACTTATGAAAGTAACGTTAATACAAAAGTTGAGATAACGTTAGGTTAACTGTTTTCTAAAGCACACCAATTTAGCCACCACTAGCTATTAGATAAATTTAAAGGTCCAGTGTGTAAGATTTAGGGGCATTTAGTGCCATCTAGTGGTGAGGATTACAGATTGCAACCGACTGAATCTTCTCTTGGTTAGAATCCCCTCAGTGTTCATTGTTCAGGAGGTTTTTACCAGGAGCCAAATTATCAGCAGTGTTCTCTTCCTCTCCAAAACAAACAGACCAGGCAATGAAAACCAGTAAAAACACTAAGTAAAGCAGTTTCACCTTAAAAAACAAAGTAGCGTTTTTCCGATGCTCTCGTTGCTGAGGGGCTGCTAACTACAGTGGCTGATGCGAAAATGTGAATGGCCTCATCTAGCCAATGTTTAGTTTGTCCATTTCTGGGCTATTGTAGAAACATGGCGGTGCAACATGGCGATTTCCGTAGACGAGGATCCGCTCCCTATGTAGATATGAACGGTTCATTCTAAGGAAACGGAAACACAGTGATTGTTATTTTTAGGTAATTATACACTAAAAAAACATTGATTATATGTTAATATATCATATTAACATGAAACATTAACATAGCTATTGTTAGCTAGCTACTGCATTTTCACCTGCGATTTGCTTAAGTGTGCTCGCAGAGGTTAGAAGAGGAGGTACTAAAAGCAGAGATCTGTGTTTTTCAGGAGGCACAGCACTTCATCATGTAGCTGTTGCCTATTTTGGATTTTGCTACAAACAATGTGGCCAGATGAGGACAGGAATTGCCACTGGAAGCAGCCTCTTGTTCTGGGTTTGTCTCTGTCATCATTACATCATGGTCAAATGAGAGGTGTTGCTTCTTACAGGCAGCTGGCATCTGCAGTAGAGGTGCTCCTCGCAAGCCACCCCCCCCTCCCCCCACACTCAATCCTGGTATTTAGAGCAGACTAGATGTAATGAAGGTATAAATAATATAAAGAGATGATTACTGGCTCAAAAATATACTCGATTAGAAGTACAGTTTAAAAAAAAGGAACATGAAATATACTTCTTCTTAGCATGTGCATTAATTGTCTGCTGCCGAAAGACTGTATGGATGTTCCCAGTCCAAATGTTTGTCCCTAAAATGCAAGATTTTACCTGAAGGAACTTCATCAAAGACCGAAATATTTGGAGAAGTGACCTTCCTCTCTCACACACATGCTTTTTCAGAACACCTAGATAACCACGAACATTATGAGAGACGAGAGTTTAGCACTCAGCATCTGTGCATACATTACAATGCATTTCTATAAAAAACTGATAGCCCAAAGATAAGCAGAGATATACTGTAAGCTGTCTCCTCTGCAGTGATCATCTTTCTCCCCTGATACCATGTGGGCCTCTGAGGATGATGTGAAACACATCAGGTATCAGAAACAAAAGGCACAGTGCCGAGGTTAGCCCAGTCACCGTGGGACCAGTTGACTGAGTCGACTAGGTAATTGGTTGCGTCTACCCGCCCAGCAGGGCCCCTCTCCCCAGAAGCCAAGTCATGCCCCTCCTCTTCTCTCTCCGCTCTCTTCTATTACTCATCATCCCAACGCCTCACCAGGCTAGCGGTGCGAAGCTACACCGTGCCGCCATGCAGCCAGCCCACGCTCCCAAACTTCTCAACAACAACAGCCACGGCAGCACAGCAGGTCAGGGCTTGTGGCAGGCTGATTTGCAGCTTGAGCCTCCTTTTAATGAGGGGAAAATAAGTACTTGTTGTTCTGTGTCTTGTGTGTCACCACCCCCATCCCCACCTACCCACCACCACTACAACTAGCAATGCTACCTTCCCTTCAGCAAAGAAAAAAAAGAAGAAAAGAAAAAAAGGTGCACTAATTAAGATGGCTTCCTGGGATTTGGAAGAGGGGGGTTGGCTATGGCTTCTCCCACAGTGGCAGGGCCTTGAGGAGGAGATGGGGGTGGTGTTGTGCAAGAGGCCTCATCGGGCATATCTCTTCTCTCGGTTCTTCTTTCCTTCCCGTAGTCCCACTGCCTGGCTTGTTTGGCTTGATGAGTCTGCTGCTAAACATTTGTTTTTGTCTACTTGTAATTAAGCGAGGATTTTTTTTTTTTTTTTTTAGGAGCTGAGTACTTCCCTTCCTCTTCTTCATCCTGGTGTACTGGGCTCTCCAGGGGGATTGGTGGAAAGAGAGACAGGGGTTTGTGCAGCTCCTGGTAGGCAGGCTCATTGAAGTTCTCCCACCTTGATTATATACAGTGAGCATGAATGGAAAATGCGTGGGCCAGTAGACTTCTTTGTTGTTCAAGGACATGCAAAGGTTACTGCATGGGATGTGAAATGAAGGTTTAGATATAGATTTCTGTATCCTTAGGAGGCTGAATCCATCCAGCCATTGTTAAGTTTTCACTGGCATTGGCCCACTCTGTATCCGTCTCTTTGGTAAACCCTGTAGGTTCACCTGCGTTCCCCAGAATGTGGGGTGTTTATCCTCCAAAAGCACCGAGCACTAAACAAGACAATTTTCTTTGTTGAATCAGAGTGTGGTCTGAATGCAACATCTTCACTCCAGTGATGAGTAACAGTTACATGACATTCTCAGTCCAGTAGTGACAAATCTACGAATGCTCTGTGACTGACTGAAGTACAGAACAATTGGTGAGTAATTCCTCTCTCGCGTACCAAATGATTGTCTTTGTTTTTTTTCCTGAATCATGCTAAAAGTATTTGCAAAAGCCCCCACCACAAAAAAAAGCGTTCCTCCTCTACTTACACAGGACACGTTTTTAAGTTCAGCGCCGCTCTAAAAATAGCTACCAAATTAAAATGTTGGGGCTTCTTGAGTGTTTTCATTGTTTGTGTCTGTCTGAACAGGATCTGAGACGCTGGGGGAGTAGGGGTGGAGGGGACTTGACAGGAGAGTGAGGCACGTTGAGAGTCAGAGAATGGGAACACGGTGTGGGGGGGTTACGCAGAGAGGGAAAGGGGACGAGCCTTTCGGCTTCTCTAGAGGGTTGGAATTCCTCCCGAGCTGTTCCCCCCATTTGGCAGGCACTTGTGAAAACAATTCCCCAGCTTTTAGTCACTCTGCAGATCCAATTGCCATTTCCACTTTGGAGAGAACGAGAGTGAGAGGCAATCCAGATAGACAGAACACAGAGAGAGAAAGAGAGAAGAGTTTTAATCGGGTTGGACAGATGCCGAGGCCAGTTGAGCGGTTGTGCGATATTAATATCTTATGAAGGCTGTCTGGCAGTGCAAGCTCACCGTCTTGTGTGGTTCTGTGTTTGTGCGTTGCAGCAGCGGCCATTGCAGTGGCTAAATGAAGAACTTGTGAACATGCACGAGGGAAGGACTCTACCTTTCACTTCGGTGACTTCCCCAGATGCTTTGGCCCAAAGAAAGATGGAAAGGAATGGGAAGAGTAAGACCCTTAACTCATACCTCGTCCCCCGTACTGCTTTGATTTTCACTGTGTAATTAATGGAATACAACTATTTGATTCAAGTTTTTTCTTCTCCATTGCTCACATTGCAGATCATACTTATGTGCAGTGTTAAAGACCAAGTGATGAACATGCCAAAATATTTAGTTTTCCATTATACAAAGCTACAGTGTATGTGGAAAATAATGTGCAAGTTAACATCTGTGTGTCTCTGCCAAGTGTGCTTTCTGCTCCAGCTAAAGGAGATGAATAGGCGTAGTAAACAAACCTCCTGCTCTTCCAGACTTGAGCCAAGGCTGCTGCACAGCACCCATTCAGTGAGCCAACAGGAGATCCTCCACACGCCACGTCGCTGAGCCTCTCACCCTTCCCTTTCGACCCCTCGACCGACAAGCACCATGACCTCTGAGCTGGAGAGTAGCCTCACCTCAATGGACTGGCTCCCCCAGCTCAGCATGAGGGCAGCCATTCAGAAAGCAGATGCTGGCCACCACCACGGCCACCACCACGGACACCACCACCACGGCCACCATCACGGGCACGGGCCTGGCAAGAAAATCGCGCATTTGGACCCAGGTACAACGCTGGACCAGGAGGAAGCTGCACAGCACCGAGACGGTAAACCGCCCTACAGCTATGCCAGCCTAATCACCTTTGCAATCAACGGCTCGCCGCGCAAACGGATGACCCTCAGTGAGATCTACCAGTGGATCTGTGACAACTTCCCCTACTACCGAGAGGCGGGCAGTGGCTGGAAGGTAAGACAAGATGAGAGATAAACTATGTGATGTGGAGTTTGGCTCTTTAGTGTCAAGCTTCTATTGTGAGAATTTAGGATGGTAGACTATTCAGGTCTGTTTTACTACTGTGGATCTCTGGTCTGTGTGTCAACATGTCTTATACCCTGCTGGATCAGGATGGATCCGACTCCAGCTCTGATTTCATGGTTTCTCATTATCACTGTGGCAGAAAATACTTTAGAAAATCAGTTGCTTATGTAAAAAGTTTAATAAATGTCAATTACTTTTTGGAATTTGAATCAGTCTTTGAAGCCTATAAATGACTTATTTTTATGATTAGTTTCTATAACATTAGTTGGTGGGAAGTTGTTATTAAATTGCTGCTGACATAATTGAGTGCATCATGAGGCTGACCGGAATGCTTCGAAGCTTTGATCATTGCCATGGTAATCACCCTCTGGATCAGTATTTGAATGCTTCGTTTATATACCACATATATAATATATGCATAACCCCCAAAATCCCAAATAGCCTATGAATTAAGAAATAGTTATTCACCATTATTCGTTCGGCATCTACATTAGATATTTCAGACAAGGACATTCAAACGTAGTGATTGTTTTGTGACTCTGACTCGCATTCAGTCATCAGCAGTCCAGAAGTACTGAAACTGGGACAGTTTGACTACATGTGACAGGCTTAAAAATGTGAGCAAGATGTTGAAAAAGTCAAGCGTTTCGAATAGTTTCAGAATTTGCGAAGATGACTCAAAAGGTCAGGTGCCAAATATGCCAAAGGAAAGTGGCATATATCACACATCTATCATAATGAAATAATGACAATAATAAAAACGGTAACACTTTACTTGAAGGTATCTACATAAGGGTGACATGACACTGTCATAACTATGACATGACACTGTCATGAACCTGTCATAAACATTATATACATGTCATAAACGTTTATGACTGATTAAGTGTCATTCAGTTTTTGTAATGACAAGTTGACATTGTTTGGGTTGTCTTGATTATGACAACTTGACATTAACCAGGATGACATTACCAGAAGTTGTCTTTGTCATGACAAGTTGACATTGTTTGGGATGTCCTTATTATGACAACTTAACATTAACCAGGATGACATTACCAGAAGATGTCTTTGTATCAATCATTAAGTCAACTTGTCATAAACAAAAAAAGAGGTGCATTTCTTGTTAATGTCAACTTGTCATGACAAAGACAACTTCTGGTATTGTCACTTTAATTAATGTCAAGTTGTCATAATCAAGACAACCCAAACAATGTCAACTTGTCTTTACAAAAGCCGAATGACACTTAATGACAGCAGTCATAAACGTTTATGACATGTACATAATGTTCATGACAGGCTAATGATCATGTTATGACAGTGTCATGTCACCCTTATGTAGATACCTTCAAGTAAAGTGTTACCACAAAAACTTTTATTTGTATAGCACTTTTTCTTAACAAGGTTACAAGGTGCTTTTCAGAAAAACAAGAGATTAAAACAAAACAGCATCAAAACAACAAAATAAAATGCAAAAACAGTGATCGTAAAATATATAAACACTGGGGGGTAAAGTAGAATGAGATAAAGTAGAGTAAAATGGCCAACGAGCTTGGCAAATCACATAAAAAATGTAAGTAAGTAAGTTTGGAGATTATGGTTAATGTTAGTGCAACCTGACTGCTCACGGAGTAGGTAATTGTCACATTACTTTAGGTCCATCAGCTGAAAACTGATGTTTCAGAAAAGTCCAACTTGAGCTCTGATGCCCAAAAACCGGTATTCGGGACAGCCCCATTGCATCTTGCCTTTGCTGGGGTTGGTTTGGGGTCCGGGGATCGGTCAAGTTTTCTAGGGTTTTGTTTCAGAACGCATCCAAGATGCCCGTTACACTTTTCCGTATATATCATATCAATAATTTAAACTTTTCAGCATCATTGTTCTGAATGAGAACTTTCTGTTTTGGAGCAAATAGCTCATGGAATATAAGTTATACAGTAGGTGATCAGCTGTTATATTAGTGTTTCACTGTGTATCTTAATTTCAGGTCCTAACTACTGTGATTCTACCTTCCCAGCCAAAGAAATGTGATCACAAATCTCAGTTGAATTTGAGTTTAGTGAAGTTGTTAATGACTTACAGATGATACAAGCTAAACCTTGATTCAGATTCAACAAGCGGATTTGTTTCTGGATTCAGATTTGATCAAATGCTCTCGAACCTCAACCCTGTTGCGAGCGCTCAAACTGCACAAATCTGATCCGCTGTTTGCCTGAAGGGCACAGAAACCTTTTAGCGAACCAGGAGTGATTGACAGATGCGTTTCGTCTCATTCAGACGACATTATTAAATCCTTATGTAAATGCAGCTATGCAAATCCTGGCTAATATGAGCAGAAAGGTGGCTGTGTTATTGGAGACAAATGAATAGATCCCTACGGTTGTGTCTTGGGGATTCTCTACCTTATTAGTGAAGAAGGGGATGGATATAGTCCTTCCTGTGACACATTGAAAAGGCTGTCTGCAAACTATCAACCAATTCATCTCTCTGAGAGCGGGAACATTTTTCTTCTTCTCTCATTATTTCTCTCTCTTTCACTTTCTATCTTCATCTCCCAAGCACTTGCACTCCACCACCGCCCCACCCTCCCCCCTCTCTCTTAGTCACTCACTCCTCTCTTCTTCTTTCCCTTTCACGAACCTGTGTTTGTTCCCCGTCTATAATCTTCAACACACCATTCCCAGAGCAGAGATGCATGCCAGAAACGGAGACAAAAAGGTTATGATACAAGCCAGGTTGTGTTGGCAGAGCTTCTTACCTGCATGTAGGATTCAATCAATTCGTTTTCTGTTCGGAGAGAGAGGATCGGGGTTATTAAGACCATTCAGGCTTTCTTTCGCTGCAGCTCATGACTGCCTTCTCCTGCTGGTTGTATTTGGGTGCCAGGATGTTTTAGTATCCCATAATTACACCTCTAGATTCATTGATTTGTGTGTGTGTGTGGCTGCATTCTAGTAGCATCATTAAAGCACAGTTCTGATGGCGTTGCGGATATATTTTCACATGTTCTGGCATATATCCGTGATATCAGTGCAGAGAGTTTGTTGTGAGATACATAATACAAAGTTGTGTTGCTTTCTTCTTCCAGGGCCATATAAACATTGCACAATGTTCTCATTTGTCAGTAGTTTACAGAGTATAGTTTTCAGAGCACAGAACTAGGGATATTAACCACCAAGAGTGTTTTTGACCAGTTACATGTCATCCTATAGGTCAGTTTTGCAACTCCTTAGTTTACTGCACAGTGTACCACCCTAAGGGCTGGCCCTGGCTCTCACCTTATGGCTAGTGGTGTCCCTCTGTTAATGCTGACCTGACCCAGCGTTGCTTTGGAAACACTGGGCCCATCCTCCCGTCTCCCCCACAGTCCCCGTGATGAGTAAGCAGCTCAGTTTTGAGCCACAAACCCTCTTTAGCATTGTTAACTATGTTATCACTGAAGACTAGGCAATATACTGACATTACATCGATATTGTGATGTGAGACTGATTTGCTTTTACCCACTTAGTCATTATATCCACATTTCTGATGATTATATATCAAAAATCTCATTGTGTCCATATTTTGTGAAAGCACCAATATTCAACCCTACAGTGTTGTCGCAATATTGATATTAGGGCTGCCCCCTAAGAGTTGATCAAACGTTAGTCAACCAGAAAGGTCATTATTCGGCAAGGTTTCATTGGCTGCTTAGTCACAGAAAATAAATAAATAAACAAATAAAAAGCTGTGCAACTCTACTAGGAGCTGCACCTTGTCAAAATAAATCTAAACCTATATGACTGGACCATGTGGGAATTTAATTTGAAAGGACAGACACAGGAAGTGGCCACGCTCCGCAGTCCAAAGTGTGGGATCGTTGTGAGAAGGTGAAGGACGAACCCAAGGTGATATGTAAACTCATCTTCATTGGTCGACTACAAACATGACGTATCATCTGAAACATGTCAGTAGCTACATGCCCATTAGCCACTTAGCACAATCATTACTGCTTTGCCGACAGCGTCATTAATAGGCGGCTCGCTCAGTGTGTGACGTATCATGAACATGTGGGTGACTATACTATTGGTCGACTAGGAAAATTCTTAGTCCGGGGCAGCACTAATCGATATGGAGGTATTTGTTTAAAAGTATCTTGCCATTGGATTTTTCCCATATCGCCCAGCTCTGTTATCACTGTTGGCTCTGTTAGCACCAATAGCAGTGTCAGCATGACCAGTGGTGTTGACATAGTCAACAGTGCTAAAGGGATTTTGTGGCTCAAAATGAAGCTGCTTACTACCTGGGCGATCTGGGGGGAGACCTGAGGGTAGCCACCATGTTTTCGCAGCAATACCGTCCCGCAACTACCGATAATAGCTTAATGCCGCTAGCTAACATTAGCTCCCTAACGTCAGCTAACCAGTGGAGACTAGAGGGTGGGCAGGGGACACAATAGGCGTTTCTCAATCTGCGTTCTTGCCTGTACTTGTGTTCTTGCGGACTTGTGAAACGTCATCAGTCGCAGCCTGCGTACTGCATCAGGCCAAGTACAGTCCAAATGGATGTGGATTTGAACTTGCTCTGCCCGTTCCATCGGAGATGCATCAAGAGGTGACTTGTGTGGACTTTTGACAGCCAGGTATCCCAGAATGCATTTCTCACAGACCAGCGGCAATGGCAGCTGTCCTTGGGAGTTTGTACTCCCGAGTCGAACTTGCCAAGTCCGAACTCCCAAGTGCGCAAGTCCAGACTTGACGTACTTGGTGTTGAGAAACGCCATATGTTTCAGCAAGTTAATGCAGCCAGCTGTTTGTCAGCAAAGCCAACAGAAAAAAGATTTCAAGGTTTTTGCAAATCCGTAAACGCAGTGCAGGCGGAAGTCTTTGTCAGTTCTTTATTTCCTCAGCAGCAGTTTGTGGAGTTGCTGGGTGGACAACTGATCAGTTGATTACCATCAGATCTGATTGATGGATGAGAGGAGTGGCTGATGCAGAGGTGAGTGAAAGCAAACTCTTAGACCCGAGCGCAATGAAGGGTCAGGTTTCACTTGAACTGCACCTAATGTTCTGCTGCTCCGTCTGTGCCCAGATTACGTTCTGAGTCGAGAGTATGTTGCAGTGAATAACCAATCAGTAAAGTGGTGCTAATGAACGGTCCAGCTCTAGAAATAGAAAATCAATATGTGGCGACAGATGTTGTTATTGTTGTGGGTGCCACAAATAAATAAATGTGTGGGAAACCCTGTAAAGCAAAATTACAGAAATTTACATCCCTGTGAAGAGCTCAGTTTGTCCCTTCTGTTGTTGGCCTCTGTTGTTATCAATAAAGAGTTACACAGATCTGTAGAGAAAAAAAACATTTACAAACCACTGACCCATGCATGAACTGACATTTTAGAAGAATGTAGTGTAACAAATTTAGCGAGGTAAAGCACAAGTCACATTTCTGTGTTAGTCTTTGAGAAAAGGCTGTAAACTTTTTGCTTCCTGGATGACCTGACTCTAAACAGTGGGGCTTGTTTTATACCAGCCATGGCCGTCACAGGGAAAGTTACATAAGTCCGGTTCATTCCAGTTCAGGTGATTGCTGTCAGCTGTACACAGTGGGACGCAGACACAGAGATTGTCTGGCTGCCACGTTCGGCAGACATGGTCGGCTCACACGTTGCAAGTACACACTTTGAAATTTGTGTTTTCTGAATGTACCGACTCAAGGCGACCACTCGAGCTTTCAGTAAAGCCTCATACGTGTTTGCCGTCTCCTTCGCCCTCTGCCACACATGCATGCACTCGCGCACACACACAAGCTTGTACACCCACAGAGAGACCCCTTCTCAGGTAGGCAGTGTACGTGTGCAGTCTGCAGATTACACGCGGGGAGCTCAGCAGGAGAGGAGATGAGGGTGGGGGGGGAGTTGGAGAAGAGAGAGGAGACTGTCAGAGAGCAGAGGAGAGTTTTACTACCCAGCACACGCACTCCGTCTGCTCTGTATGATAATGTGAGAGCGCAGGAACGGCAGAGTTGAAACCAGGACATACACACACACACAGACACACACATCGGCTTCCATCCTTAGAAATCACACGAATGCATACACTGGTTGAACACCACAGGCTTACTGCACGTGTTGCATCTACACACAGACACGCACACACATGCACGCACACACTTTCAAATGCATTAAACAGCCAATCTAGTTAGCCGGTATAATCATGTAGCTTTCCAAGGTCGTGAGATTTTTGTGTCTTAGCTGGAAATGAATATGGAGAGCTCTTTTCATCTGAGGAGTAATGATGAGAACCTTCCTCCGGAGCTGTGGAGGAGGTTTAGAATCTGTAACAACAAAAAAAATACATGAAATTAAATAGCACACGGATGCATAAGCCATTTGTTTATGGAGCGCGTTGACTTTCCTGAATTCATCTTGTGTAACATGCATGCCTAGCATTTCTGTTTTTAAAGCAAAGGCATGAGTGGAGATACAGTATACTGGAGTGGAATGCAAACAGCCTTGCATCAGGCTGCGTCATTCCCGCATTATTTTTTATCAGGGGAACAGCATTATCTCCCTTATGTTATCTTTACCAACCTCTCCCTCTCTCTCTGTGTCCTGCACCGTGCACCGCTCTACTTTCCCATGCCCTCTGCAGCCCTTTCACGCCCACGTGTCCATCCACTCTAGGGTCCACCTTTGCCACAACTCATAGTGCAGCCAGAGACCAAAGCCACGCAGGGGTTTCTCTTCTTTTGCTTACCGTCTTTGTTTCTTATCTGGCAGTTTGTCTTTGATGAAATCAGTTTTTGGTGTTTGCAGGATGTTTTCCTTTTATTCCTAGCACAATCAGAATTTTAAGCTGGCCTTCACCACCTGCCCTACAGTAGTGTTTTATGTGTGACTTAATTAGCTTTCCTTTATGCTGTTTTAGTATTTTATAGTTCACTGTCTTTATTTGTTACCTCCGCCAAGGAGGTTATGTTTTCCTTTCAGTTTGTTGTTTGTCAGCAGGACTATAGAAAAACTACTGGCTTGATTTTCATAAAACTTGGTGGATGAGTGATGGGCCAAGGAAGAAACCATTAAATTTTGTGAATCCGAATCACGGGGTGGATAACCAAATTATTTTTCACTTTTATTAACATTGCAAGGTAGGGCGTTTGGCCTTGGCGGAGGTCTGTATATATATCATACATATTTGATATAGGTTGTTTTCAGGCTCATTTTATGTCTTAGTGAAATGATGTTTTCCACCTAGTAAATTTATTTTCCATTTCAATTAGTTTTATTCTACAAAGTTTTCTAAATGATATCGATCCTATACTGCTCTATTACCATCTGTTAAGGACTGGCTAGGTAATATATCAATATTATATTTATATTATATTATATATTAGATTGGTAAACTGTCTTTTCCTGGTTTTAAAGGCTGCATTATAGTAAAGTGATGTAATTTTCTGAACTTACGCTGTTTTATTATTTGTTTTTACCAAATGTCGACCAGTTTTTTGGGTTTGGCAGATTAATCTGTGGCAATATGACTTTTTACAAACAATCGTTATCAGCAGAACTTGGCGCTGATGGTGCCCAGTGGTTGTGCAGCCTCCACCTGGCAGGCCAGTTAATCTGCTGTCGGCTTTTTTTCTGTTACAAACCATTATTATTAAATCATAATCCACTTTTGTCAACCTCTTAGATAGATTTATTTAACAAGATGTAAAACCTACATGACAGGCTGATCACAACCACAGACTTAATTTAAGGTATTAAAAACTGTCGATTAAAATACACAAAAATGCCTCAGGGCTCATTTCCATTGTGGTCCTCTATGCAGTACAAGATGGGGGATTGAATATGAAAGTGTCTAGCAAGAATGACATGAAACTTAAAAAACACAAACAGGCAATAAAACAACAGGCATTTATATACTTACAAATTATTTAACAACCATTTTTTGAGACCTGTTTTAAAACTCCTCATGAAATAGTCTTAAATTTGAATTTGTGAGGTCTTTACTACAAACATTTTATCTTATTTCATTTATTCATTTTTTAATGTCTTGTGAAAATGTGTGAAGCCTTTTTTTATGTAAAAGTCCACATTTTTCATGCCACAAATCTTCATTTTACTTCATACTTGCTCTTATCTGTTGGCAAAATGTAGGCTTAACTCACTCTAATAACCATATTCCTACACAACACTTCTGCACAAGACCACATATACACTACGTACCTGCGATGCTTAAATAAGTAAAGCATGATTTGTTCAAAAATCTGTCACAGATTTGGTTAAAAGGTGCCTTGAAACGGTCTTAAGAAACATCAAATTTGACTGTCTGATACCTGTAGATGCCCTGTTTAAGCAAGATAGGCAGCTTGTTCCACTGACAAGTGGCTGCACATATTTCCCAAAACATGTTTTAAATCTTATGGGATTAAAATTGGTTAGACTGTCTCTAGTGCTGTGGGAGTGGCTAATTTTTACTAGATTAAAATATCTGGATAGGTAGGTTTGTACACAGTCTTGTGGAAAATACCCATCTTAATTTGCACCACCTTTTTATTCATGGGGAGGTTTTGTTTTTTTAAATGAGCTGCATCAAGATGTGTGCGCTAGGGCAGCTTTAAAACAACTCTCATTACCACCTAGTCAATATATCCACAGTACTAGATATAAAAAAAAATCACTGTGTAGATATTTTGTGAAAGCACTAATTGTCAACTCAACAATATCATAGCAATATTGATATCAAGGTATTTGGTAAAACATATTGTGATGTTTGATTTTCCCTATATTGCCCTAGTTCAGGCTGAATATAATGATGATTATTCAGAGCTCACCTCATCATTTAAATTACTATTGAAATGTGAAGGCCTTCCCATTATTTACCGCTGGAGACACAGTCTAGACCTGTACCTTCACAGAATGGCTTGTTGCAGTCTGTGCTGACTAACCTGCTCTCTTGCGACCCCCGTTGCCTCAGGCTAGCTCCCATGCAGCCAGGCTAATTGCCTGCGAATTAGCAAGGCCTAATGTGACGTTGTAAAGGGCAGCGCTACCACAATGGCCTTTGGCCTTTGGCTGAACACCACATGTCACAGACAATCACCTGATATGAATCAGCACTGGGCCATTATTCTGGCTCCCATCCTCTCCTGTCTGCTCTGTGGGAGATCTGCGACTGAGCTCAGTGGAGGTCTGTGCGCACAGTGTCAAGTGTACTTACGTATGTGGAGAAAGGCTGTTGTCATTGGCTGCTGGGAGTCATTATGTGGCTGTAGCTGCACCGAGGCTCCTGAGCTCGGTTCTTATGAGCACAACTGGAATTTCACCACAGTGCTGTGCTCGTTGTGATTCAGCTTTGAGACGATCTCTGGAAAACACAGTGTGCAGACAGAGTGTGTGCCTGTACATCTACAGTATGTAGTGCTCATGTGTGTATGTGGCTCTGTGTACAGGATGATGTGTTTGTGTGTGTAGAGGAACACACGCACGTGTGTGCGTACAGTTGCTTATTTGTGTGTGTACGAGTGTGAGTGTGCTTTTGTATGTTTTCCAGAGTCCTCTTAAAAGAGGAGAATGCGACAGCCGTCTGTTTTGTTGAGACTCACCTCTGACTCTGTGTTGATCCCCTCGTCACTAAGTAACACATACAGAACTGTTACATGTACCCCAGCATTCCCAGTTTACATGTCACGTTAGACTAATCTGCTGTCCAGATGTGTGTGTGTGTGTGTGTGTGTGTGTGCGCGTGCATGTGCGTGTGTGTGTGTGTGTCTCAAGGTCAAAGCCTCCCTCTTGACACCATGTTAGAAATTTTGATACACAACACAGATTCTCTGCCATTCAAATTAAACCTTGAATCGATATTTGCCATCAAAGCTCATTGCAAATTTAATTAACCTTTAGAAAACAAAATCATAATTTCAGCAATAAAAAAAAAAGCCAAAAAATGCTAGAATCTAGGAACGTTTAAACCTTCAAAAAAACCTTAATGTCACAATGCCAAGATCACACTGGAAACCTAAGTAATAAGATGTTTAGGTGGAGTTTTATTACTGAAGTTAGAAAATACACTGATGCTTGTTGACAGTTAACCATGTCAAAGTTGAAGGGCAAATACATTTGAATTTTTCTGCAGGTTTTTCAAATGGATACCCACTCAGCCATTAGCAAAAGGCAGTGACGTAGGTTAGAGGTATGATCACTGATAATAAAAAAGCTCCACGCTGAGTACGAGCTTTTACCTTTGGGCAGACAATACAGGATACCCAAATTTAAACTGAATCATTTGTGCCAACCTCATTTAAGATTTTAAATGATGTCGCTTGATGCTTAGGGGTTGTGTTGTGTTTTGCTCATGGTGCTCTGTTGTGTGCTGGTGTTATGTGCAGTACATGAGTGGCTGATGCTCAATACTGTTTTGTGTAGTATGTGTTTTTATGGTGTATACTTCATTTCCTTTGGACTGTTACTGTAAGGCAGCAATACTTGGGCAGCTCCTGAGTCCAAGACAAATTTCCCTACCGGGACAATGAAGTATATCGTATCGCATCGCATCGCATCGTATCGTATCATATCGTATCATATCGTATCATATCATATCGTATTCTAATGACAATAATAACTGAAAGGTTCAGTTTGGATTTTTTTAAGTGGGGTTGTATGAGGTACTTATCCATAGTAAGTGAAATATTTTCACCTCTTTACCATCAGACAGCCCTTTCCGACAGGGATCTGAAGCTGTTATATTGCTCTCTTCAAAGCCACCAGACTCCTTAGACAAAAACTGCAACTTTACCTGGCTGAACATGGTAGTTGTTGTTCTATCGCTGCCTCAGTCAGTTAGTTAGTTTTGTTATTGTGTGACTTTGGGATCCGAACAAATGTGGCAGTCACAGTGGTATAGTGCTTAGGTTCTGTGCCGCCTAGGGCGGTAGAGGAATATAGCTAATTTGGAAGATAGATAACGCACATTTCTTAAAGAAGGCTCGGCTCAGTCACACAGAGGCACAGGCGTCATCGTGCAGAAACCTGCGTCAGGTCTTAGGTCATATAGAAAAACGTTGTCAGAAAGGATTGGGAAAATAGCATTTTGACACTAAAACATATGTACTTTGACCAAAATTTTAATGTTTGGGTTTGAATACATGAGAAACACTACTGGGAAGCTACAGTATGATATAAAAAAACCTCTAAAAAAATCCCATTTAACATTATCTTGGTTCTAAAAATTGCAATTTTACTTGTGTAACATTTAAACAAGGCAGCATGGTGGTGGTGCAATGGTTAGCATTGTCGCTAACTGGTTCCTGGTTCGAACCTTGGATGCAGAGCTTTCTCTCTCCGGGTTTTCTGCGGGTGCTCTGGCTTCCTCCCACAGTCCAAAGACATGCGGCTAGGTTGGCAGTAGGTGTGAATGTGAGTGTGAATGGTTGTCTGTCTCTATGTGTCAGCCCTGTGATAGTCTGGCGACCTGTCCAGGGTGTACCCCGCCTCTCACCCAATGTCAGCTGGGATAGGCTCCAGCACCCCTCTGACCTCCAACAGGATAAGTGATTACGGAAAATGAATGAATGAATGAACATGATAACATCCTGAGATACGTTATCCAAAACATAAGGCATATAAAATAATCATTTATCATGAACAACTGCCATTCAAAACTAAGATTTATAACTATTGTCTTCCCTTATGCAGCAAATATTGTCTCATTCTCCAGTCTGGTAAAAGTTAAAGTTGAAGCTGAAACAAAGAGATGATCTTTCCATGTGAGCCAGTATGTACCACAGGCACTTTCCCTCCACCACATTTGTGTTTTTAATATCAACTGCTGTTATCGTTTGAAGAACAAATCGAGATTATCAGCCGAGTGTCATTTTTAGGCTCCCTCCATACACACTCATGCACACACACACACACACACACACAGCACACATACATGCAGCTATTAATTTAACTTGTATGTGTAACACTGCTAGAGCTTTTAATTACATACTAATCACTAATAGCAGTCTCAGTATTAAATTCTTAATTAAAAGCGAGGAATTTCTCTTGCTATCTCCTCGAGGATTTGGCACCCATCCAGCACAGCGTTTCCCTCTCTAACCAGCCAGGCCTGTAGCACTCTCCATATGGCTAATAATAGGCTTATGGCTGGTTCCCGTAGCACTCTGGAATGCAACAATTATACCACAGAATGAGCTTATTCGCTAGTCCCTGGGTTTGTACCCCGCAAAGAGACGTGGGCCTGTCTCTTGTCAGATCCTAAATAACATCAGAGTATTTCATAGAACAAAGGAGGAAACTGTAGATGTCTGAAGAAGTTGGAAACTCAAGTCTTCAAGGTGATTTGATGCCAGCAAAACCTGTGTGGTGCTTTTTTAGGGAAGCCAGTCACATAAATGGACACTGATGTTATCAGATTATCAAAGCGGATAGTTGCCAGTGATTGTCAGTGCTGAACCATGGATTTAATGTTAAGGTTTTTTAAAAAATCAATGGAAAGACAGTTCAAGTATGGATTTAACATAAAAGGTAACTTTGATATAGTACAAACAACTGTACATAACAAAAACCTGCTGCTTCATCTGTTTGAAATTTAGCTTGTTACGTCTCTACAATCAGACATGCACAGAGTTATCTGTTGAATACTTTTAGATAGAAACCACCTAGTTATTACTGTCATGTGTTCAATTGTATGTAATCTCACATACTACTGGACCTATCAGCCTAATATTTCTTTGTGCACTGTATTCTCAAGGACCTCTCACAACTTTTGAAAAACCTTTTTATCAAGTGCTCTCACCAACATTTTAGCCAACATGATGCCAGACTGCAGGGTTTTCCTTACCATTACTTGGGTGCAGTGATTCTCCCTTTAGCCTGCAGCTGCACTTTTAGAGTGGAGGCACAGTCCTGATCATCATTAACTTGCCAAACCCGAGCAATGAGCTAAAAAGTCTTTTGTTTGTAGCGTTGCCCTCCAAAAATTTCATCCTTTACTCTGTAAATTCACCACCCGGCTCGTTTGTTTGACACAATGGCGGTCAGCTGTTAATGATCTCATGTGACAGTTGAACAGTAAGCTTAAATATGTTTCTGAAAATATTTGAGAATAAGGCAATACAGTGACAGCATCTTGGTTCATATTTTATCAGCGCTGCCTAGTCTCACAGTTGGATCTTAGTTTATTTAGCTTCCTTTTTTACTCTGCAGAAAAAGTTTGGCGCCCACTTCCTGTTCACAAACTTTCGCTATTACAGCTAAACAGTGCACTAAAACATGTCTCTGAAAACATCTTAGGTGAGAAGTAGGCAACACAGTTATATAAATTTGGTTTATATTTGACCAGCTCTGCCTTGTTTTACTGTCTGAGTTTGAGACACAGAGAAGAGCGGCGGGTCTTTCTCTTGACCACTTCTTTACTCTTTATGTTTGTGGTGGTGGGGAATATGAAAATGCAGAAGTACAATCTGTAGTTTAAGCAACAGCCCTAGAACCAGCGGATTTGAGCTGAGAGATGAGCAGTGAGATCTGGGCGCTGCTGAGATGGAGGGAAGTTTACCACAGCTCATTTACACATAATACCCACATTGTTAGGATACAAAGCTGACAAAGTATCCTCTTAAGTATTCAGCTGAGTAATTTTGGGTTACACCTGTAAAGGTACTCTAATTTTAAATATACTTTCTTATATGTATTACCAAGTGTTAATTGCTTTAAAAAATGTTTAATAATTTTTCATATTTCAGTTCAAATGTCCGAATATTCTTAAGAATTGAAAGTTAATTGCTCTGTGAAGGCCATACCTGCATTATTATGCTGTTGTATATCATTATATTAGTTGCATAAAATTCTTGTTTCAGCTAGGGACAGTGTTCGTGGCAGTCACGTTAGAGTTGGCGGAGTCTTTCATTGGTATTTTTGCTTTGATATTGACATTTTAAATGACCAGTGTTTAGGAATTGTTCCTGTCCAGATGTGCAAAACAAGGTAAGACAAATATAGCCTGTCTACTCTGGTCACATTTATGATGTAATCTTCATATCGTCTCCCCTTCATTCCAGTACGCTCATGCATACATGCTGTCCCCCACCCAAATGCCCTCAGACACACCTGGTGGAGATCTGCACTCCTCTCAGAGCACTTTTCTAGTTTCAAATCTTTCTGTACTCACAGTTTGCTCTTAAACTCGAACTATTTGTAGATTCAGTCGTTAGGCAACAGAAGTAACATAAAAGAGATATGATTGTTCGGCTCATCAAAGCTCCCAACTGTTTCATTGATAAGTTTATAACTCATTGTAGAACGGTCTCATCAAGTAAGAGTGAGAGTTAAAAAAAGGAGGCTGTCAGACATTATTGGGATGCACAGTACAACCAGGGCACTCCTTCCTGCTTGTCCTCCTTCCTCCTCCTCCGCTCACTCGCCTCCTCTCCCGGAAAGCTGCTGACAGAAGCTGTCACTTCGTCGCATCGCTCTGCTCGACACAACCAGCAACAGGAAGTGTGCCACCGTGACCTCTTACTGCTCCACCACCTAGTTTGGACTGTGTGTTATTTTTGAAACACTGTATTAAAATAACAGCTGAAAGCATTTGTCTTTCTAAATCAGTTGTGAGATGAGAAATCCACGGAGGATGGAAGCGAGTGCAGTGTGTGTAATGCTTGGCAGGTCAGGGCAGTGGTTACCAACATGGAGGTCGGGACACCCTAAAGGGTTGCAAGATAAATCCGAGGGGTCAGGAGATCTGGGCTTTTTTTTATTGCGAAAGACTGGATAGTTTGACCCCCTCAGGTCCCTGAGAACAGTGTGAGACCAACACTTTGTTGAACTGCACATGACATGCCACTTTTTTTGATATGCTGAAAATAGTCTTGTTGAGCTGAGCTGTGAGAAACTGCGACCATTCAAGCCATGCTGGCACAGTATCGGTGCTTTCTTTTACACAGCATGGCATTGTGAAAGAAGTTTACCCTGATGATGTGTTGGAGATGTGCCGGTTTGCACAAAAGCCCATCATGTGCAGCTGTTCATTTATCGGCTCACTGTGTCTGTTTCTGCTTTTTCTTTTTATTGGAGAATGTCACTGCAAACAATGCTTCGATAGCTTGGTGATAAACACTTTACATTTCCTGTTGCTGCTTCACAATAAAAGTCCCGGCTAGTTTGTTGAGGAAAGCTTTTAATGTGAAGCAGCAGCAGGAAATGTTCAGTTTGCATCAGCAGTAATGTCACACAGCTCCAGTGTGGATGTAAAGCCATCAGTAAACAGTAAACTAGGGCTTATATCTGAAAGTACTGAACACAGACAGACTTTAACAGAGCTTTTTTCTGTAGTCACCAGCACAGACACATGTTGCTCTGCATAAGACAGTTTTTTTGAGGGGGTTGATCGATCGTCATGGGTTAGCTGCAGTCAGCCCTGCTACTAGGCAGGGCCACTGCCTTTTCAACCAGTCCTGTTCTGGTTCCTGAGCCTAATTTTGTAACACTCAGAGCACTTCGATCAGAAATAAATTGTTTCAGAACCAAAAAAACTTGATTCTTAGCTGGAACCAAAAAATAGCAGGTTTTTCTTGACCTGAAGTGCGAACCCTAACAACATCAGCAGCGGTGTCCTAAGCCCCTTTCACACATGCAATGCCAGCCTGATACTATCTAGACATTACTTGTAGGAGCTGTTTGTCTAAAAGCAAATGTCCAAATAAGTTGGACCGGACATTTAAGAGACTTTATCCTGTCAGCTCCGTAGTAGAGATTCGGGATTCGGGAACTTCTGGCGTTAAAGGCTGAAGTCGAAATTGTCAGACAGATTAAAGGAATGGCAAGACATTCTGTTGTTTATGACGAAATTCCTACTTGGCTACATGACTGTAGTGTAATCAGTTTCATGTTTTGCCTCCAGCAAACCAAATGGAGTGTCTCCAGAAGGTGAGAATGGTTCTGCCAAAGACCTGTTGTGTAATGCAAATATGAAAGGGTAACTTCAGACAGTGTCCGGACCTGATTGACCAGACATTGTCCGGAGTTCACATGAGAAACGGCTTTATTCTACAGATTGGAAAAAGAGGATAGAGAAGGCAACAATGGAGAAGTCAACTGAAATATGTTTGGGGAAAAAAGAGCGTGCAGTGGTCTTGTTAATAGTTGGACTGTATTTGGGTTTTTTTTGGTAAGAACAGATATCTGTAACAGAACAAAAATTGGCAGGTAAATCGTGCCATCGTGCATTGTGCAAGGCCCTCTGTTGATGATGCATCCTCGATTACAGTAGTTCTGCGCAAAACTGGTGGAATCTCGGGCTGGTGCGCTAGATAGCATCAAGGTTCCAAGATTCCTGAATGCAACGGGTTCAAGAACCAGAGCTTTTTTGGCGGAAAAGAGGTATGTGAGGACATAGTTGAAACACTTGTTGTAATGACTTGGCATGGCCCAGTTTAATGATTAAAGCCAACTGACCCGGGCGCGTTGAAATGCTACACCAAGAAATATGTAACCTTGTCTACAATGATTTAGCTGATTTAGAACACACTTTGCTGCAGCTGGGCCTGTTGGTTGGAATGATCTGCGAAATTTTAGTATAGTCGTAGTTAGGGCTGATGCCTTGTTGTCGATTGGTTGGACAGTTACGTTACTTTTAAAGCGATTTTTCCAGCTGAAAACATCAGGCGCTCTTCTGACATTACCTAGCTGGGAGAGCTTGAGAGCACTTTGGAGGAGGCTTTGGTTGTGTCTGGTTGCTATGATACAGAATGAGTGCGGAAGTGAAAAAGTTGGCACCGTGTAGAGTACTTGCTCTGGATGAAGGGAAGGCTGAAGCACATAGGGAGAGAGTACCGACCCGCCGGTCTGTGTGGGTTCAGTATTAATTTCTCCTCCACTGTTGTTGTTGAATGTCAGTCGACCAAGATTTTCTTTGGTTGACTACAGACCCACTGTCATTGTTTTGGAGCTTCCTACTAGATCTCCAGAGACAACAGCTACTACCACCCTACTTCCACCTTGTCTAAGACGTCTTTGTGCCAGTCACACTCACACACGCACACACTCACTCATGCCCTTTCTCGCCTTCTCTTTCCATCCCACACAAGCATAAGCAGGGACTGGCACACTAATGCTGTAAAACATGGGTATACACACTCACACACACACACATTCACACGGATAAACAGGTGTGTGCAACTGCTCACAGGCGCATGCACAGGTGCACACACACCTGCCTACGTACACAGTTATGCACAGGTGCGTGCGCGAGCAAACTGAACTACTCACAGCTGCACGCACACAGCAATTCAAGCACAGTGTACAAACACACACTGCACAGTCACACACACACACCTCATCTTATAGATGGTTTGTGTGAAGTACTTCAGTGAGGGAGTGAAGAGGGCGGGGGAAGGGTCCATCAAATGAAATGAATATGTATTAGATGGGGTTTGAAGTAGTGACTTGTATTCAACCCTGCATTCTCACGGAGCGTCTGTCACTCCGTCACCATCAGGATATAATAAGGCATCTCAATGATGCTCAGAACCCAGGAGACTTTCACATCTAAGACACCTGTCCGTATGTGCGCGTACCCCCACACTCCCTCTTCCAGCCGACTCCAGCTCTTTATTTCTTTGTGCCTCTTGCACCCCCTCCCTACCTCCCAGCTCCTTCTCCTCTGCCTTACCTTCAAACTTTAGCACATTTTACCCTCTCCTTATGCACTGTATGGGTTCAGCTGAAAGTTAATAAAATCTCCTCCGTCTCTCTTCTCTCCAAATATCCCTTCTTGCTATATCTTCCTTCCTTTTCTCTCTCTTTCTCTATCTCTTGTTCTGTCTGTGGGCGCACAAGGACTACCTTTATGAAACCACAATACATTCATCCTGAAGGGCATGGGAGAGACGCTCCTGTGAATACTGCTGTGTGGGTGTGCATTTGTGTGCACACGTCAAACTCCATAGGCCATCCATAGGGTAAGACCATGGCGAGCAAACCTCTCACCCTCTGACCTTAGTTTCCCTGCAGATGCACCACTGAGCAGGGATTTACAACCACATACATGAACGGTTCCTTTCTCACCAGACTCCCGGCCTCTTTGTTACAGCTTTCCAAGACACATTAGTGAATTTATTTTCAAACAAAAACTCAGTGATCTACTTTTCTCCAACCCCTGAGCCATCTCCAAAACTAAAGTGGCCCAGTATGTTGGATTTCACACTGTCATCTGTTTAAATTTGTTTCTTTCCTTTGATTTCAGCTGCCCTGTGTTGTTTGTCTTTTCTGCTAACTAAAGAATTGTACATTATCGTTTACGTGCTTTGTTTAGCTTTATACGATTTATTTTTACATGGTCAACAGTCCTGAAGTTACACCCCAGGTTGTGCATTTTACTTATATGTATTTTAGTTTAATGTCCTGTAAATTCTCATATAAAATCCAAAAACCATGTTAAAATAATATCTGATATCAACACAGAGGTCAGCAACTTTTACTGTTAAAAGAGCCATTTCTGGTCCAAAACAATCTGTATGGCGCTGCAAAACATATTTGAGCCTAGTAATGAAGGTATCTAAAGTAGCCTATCAACATTACTAATGGCTCCCAACGAGCATTCATTAATATCTTATACCACAAGGTGGCTCCTCTGTAGTGGGCTGTTAATGATTATGTGCTACTTAAACTTTGCAGCGTTGGCGGTGAAAGTGTCCGCACACTGTTTAATTCTCTGTTTTTCTTTATTGAATTTGGAATCCATAGTTAGCCCAGGTAGGGAGACTCTAAGATGAGCTTCCGCCATTTAGGTTTGGAAAACTTTAGAGGAAAAGGCACGGGAACTGCCCATTGGTTCGACAGCCCATTGGTCCGACATCCCATTGTTCCGACCATATTAAACTCATTGTTCCGAAGTCCGTTCTGAAATCATCATGATGCCCTGTGGTTAAGGTCTGGTTAGGTTTAGGCACAAAAACCACTTGGTTAGGGTCAGGAAAAGATCATGGTGTGGGTTAAAATGAAAAAGAAAGTGACAAACACATAAGCCGTGAGCCTGCTCCGCCTCAAGCCGGTCGCGGCGCACCATACGCCCGCCGCGAGCCGTTCAGCACCGCGGACAGTCGGACTAATGGGATGTCGAACCAATGGGCTGTCGAACCAATGAACTTGGACCCAAAGGCACCAGGTCGAAGATGTATGACGCACATTTTAGTTGATAAAAACAATTTTTAATTTAATGTATAGACTANGCGGACAGTCGGACTAATGGGATGTCGAACCAATGGGCTGTCGAACCAATGACATGGACCCAAAGGCACCAGGTCGAAGATGTATGACACACATTTTAGTTGAAGAAACGTTAAAACATTTTTTCAAATGGTATATAGACTACACATTTTTACAATCGGAGAATGTAAAATCACTTTAGGCATTTCATACATTATTAAAACAATGATGTATGAAAATAAAAATGTTACTGACAGTTATTTATTTCCCCTTTTTTTTTTTCCGACAAACCCATGGAAAGCCACTGTAGAGTAGATAAAGAACCACATGTGGCTCTGGAGCTGCAGGTTGCCTATCCCTGCCCAAACAGCTGGGATTAAATAAAGGAGACAAACCACAAAAGTGTCAGTGTCTGTGCTTAAAGGCTGGCATGGTACATAAGGCATAATTTCTGTTTGAATGTTTATATTGAAGGACAAATGCAAATCATACCATGGCAATAGCAACAGTATTCTTTCTTCTACTTTTCTTTTCTTCAACAAACATCCCTTCCCGCCACGAACTTAAAGTTCATAAAGATACAGGTTCAACACACAAAGTCAATGATTTTGTGTAAAAAAAAAAAATTAAGCACAGTAATAGATAAATAAGAAAGAAACAAAAGAAAGAAAACAGGGAGTTCATGTGAATAAATAATGTTTAATAACAGTGCATGAGAGTGAAAGCGAATATTGTATAATTACATAATACTCCTCATTATTTAAATTCTTACGGCAGATATTCCATCAATACAATAATGCCTTCACACTGACTGAGTGTGTTTCCATCCAGCTGATTTTAGGGCCTTTTCAATTTGCACTTCAAAAAAGTCCTGAGTGAAAACACGTAAAAGTTGGTTTATTCATATAAACAGTGCAATGAAAACAAAGATATTTGCAGCAGTCAAAAACATCAGATTTGTATGGAGTGATGATGAGACTATAGCTGCAACTAATAATTATTTTCATTATTGATTCATTTTTATTCAGGTTTCTTCAATAAAATGTCATCAAATAGTAAAACATGCCATGTGTCATTCTCCAGATCCCAAGGTGATGCTTTAAAATGGCTGGTTTGATCCGACCAACAGTCCAAAAATCCAAAGATATTCACTTTGCTACCATTTATGACAAAGAAAAGCATCAATTCTCACTTTTAAGAAGCATGAAACCAGCAAATGTTTGGCTTCTTTACCTAAAAATGACTTAATTATTTGATTATGAAAATGTATTAATGGACATGTCATTGCAGCTCCAGATGAGATTGTTAAGATCCTCAAATTAATTCATTAAACAAACATAAATGTCAAATTTCTTTCAAGTTTTCCACATCGTTAAAGGTTTGACTAGCGCTCTTTTAATTACATCACCTTGTTGCACCCCTTTTTGTTTGGGTTTAATGGCGCCTGATCTGAAAGTTAGCACCACCAAGTGTTTATCTCAATGCATCCCAATTTGGCTGAAAACTTGAGTACTGATTTATCATACTTCATGATGTTAACTAACTTGCCAAAACTGTTCGAACATTTTCAGAAAATTTGTTTTTCATGTAGGATCCAAGCACTTACTGAGATGGCAAATTCTGACTGAGAGAAAAGGTTTCCAGGGCCTTTAAGCTTTTGTTTATCACAGAAATGTTTGGGAGTCACAGTTGACCTCACTCCTTAAGTTTTTAGGCACACAGGTTTGCACCACAGCTGCTCACCTGATGATTCAACCAGGAGAGTTTCATGCCCATATAAGCTTCGCAGCACTCCAGCTATGAGTCACCTTACATTGTCTAGCAGAAGATGAATGGGACTGGAAACCTCGGCACCCGAAAGTGCTTCCTCCCACTTTGCAACTCTATACCAGTTGGACTGCACTGTATGTTTCCAGTGCACCCAACTTCACCAACCAACCATTTCAGTGTAATCAGCATTGTTGTTGTTAAAGTGGGACGAGTGTTGTTGCCTCACTTGTGAAACTTTTCAAGACTGTTTAATTCAGTTTAGAGGAAATGCCATCTCATGTTGCCCCTCAGTATTTAACTCAGCTGCCATGACCCAAATCTTCCAAACCTACCCGCTTATGTAACTTCAGTCTTCTCCGTGTGACCTGTTTCCTTGGCGTACACACACACACACACACACANTTCAAACAGATCAGTCTATCCTTGATCACTTTCTCTGACTGATCCACACACACAGACACACACACACACACACAAAATCTTACACTCCTTTCCTCTGTCTTTCCTCTCCACCCTGAAAGCATGTTTCCAAAACCTGACTTTTTGTCACACATCACATTATATCACATTGCATTTTGTCAAAAAGTCATCCATGCTTATCAAGCCCTTATATAACTAACCTCTTCAAGTCCAGGATGCTGCACACCCTACGTTAAGCAGCAGCAGCAGCAGCAGCAGCATCTACCTCATACACACACAAATAGTCTCTACTGTACATACAACACATGCATGCACAAAGCCTCATATCTAATAATAACTGTGTAAAAACGGTTGTTTGACCTTATTTTTCTGCGACATAGCTCTTAATCTCCAGCCTCTAAAAAATGCTCGTAAAGTCAGGAGGCATTATGGGAAATGAACACGTACAGTATATTGTAAAACGAATGGATGCAGGTGCACTGTAGTCTGCACTCAAAATGATATATACACTGTCTTTATGCATATGTAGCATTTACACACTTATAGTCAAACAAAACTTAAATCCATTTCTAACTCAATCCATCCATCTAATTTGGTAATAAAATGGATTTTAAAGTTCATGTTGAGATGTAATTAGATGATAACAACAACGTTAGTAGTTAAGTGTTTTATTTTTATCATATTCAGACTTCTGAACTAAACTGACAGTTATATATAACAATATGTTAACAACAATGTGCTGAAGTTTTTCTGGAAATTGTCCTTGATTTTATTTTAGAATATTATTTCCACAGTTACATGAGTCTGCTTAGTTGAACACTTAGTTCGAGCTAAATATGATGCTTATACAGTTATTCATCCATCATTCAAACCTTAGAAGTTATCAAATGGAGATATCTTAGATAATCTTGTTCATCGTATCGTACACATTTTCCCAAAATTCAGTCTGTTCTATGTGTGGTCTTAAGAAGCTAATTTAGAAATTTTAGAAATGATCATGTAACAGTTATTGTTTGGGCCTGTCATGAAATAAACTTATTCGGGTTTGAACTTGCTAGGGCTGGGTAATTAATTGAATTTCTTTATTACAATTTTGGCTTCTAACGATTAAGAAAAAAAGATAGTCGAGATCAAATGATCAGTGTGCCACATTTCCTTTACAGCGGTCCACTTTGGCCCCTCCACAAAAGCCCAAACTTACTCTCAGGCTACGGCATGTTTAGTTCACCTCCAGCCACGATGGTGGAAAGAGAGCCTTTGGCCAGTTTGTATATATATATTAAATAGTCTTTATCTCAATATTGACCAAAATAATTATAACAGTGATTTTTGCAATAATGGAGCCGCCCCACAGCTGTGCACAGCAGGAGTTGGAAATCGAATGTGTATGTATATTGTTTGCCACACTGGAAGGCAGAGTGAAAAGTTAGCTGCCATAGAGACGAGGGAGTCCCCATGTTGTTTGAATAAAGGTAAAGGTGCACTTTTTTGGACAGTTGCAATTGGAAGTCGTCCATAGTGTTGCACTCAGTTGTTCAAATGAGAAGTGACTCAGATCGTTGTGTGAAGTATTTTTAAAAAAGAAAACTTGAAAGAGAAGTTTAAACGTTAGCTCCTGTCTCCCCTCCACACAGTTGGGCAGCTCTGGCAGCTTAAGGCTTTGTGTACAAAAATTGGTTGTGTAAGAAAAAAATGAACACGCCAATGTTGCTGATTTTGCCTTGAGTTTGTCTGGACGGCTGCATATAGAGAAGCAAACACTGATTGACTGTATTCAGAGACTGTCTTTTACTGCAGTTGAAATGGCGAGTGTTTATGTATATGTAAATTTTCTCATGCCATAGTATAGAGTTGAACCAGACGTCTTCAGTGTCCTAAGTTTCACACGCAGACAAACTCACTCACACGATGCCCCTGACTGTGTGATCCATCAGCTACTGGGCAGGAATGGCGTGGCCCCAGCCCGGCCCAATAAGCTCATTAATCAGGCAGGGTGAGGAGTGGGTGGAAGGAGGACACAGCAGTGAATCTCATCTTTTTTTCACGGCGCTGCTAATCAGTACATGTATTGATGATGACTATTGCCATTCAGTGAGAACATATTACTGTTTCAATAACATATAGGAAAGAAAGTATTTGTACTTATGTATCCGACATGTGTACACAAGCAGACTGATGCTTTCTGGGTGGACAGACTTTATTCACTCTACACAGTTATACACATGCACACACACACACACACACACACACACAGTTTCTTTCTTGAATAGTACGTCCTTGTAGCTGTGTGAGTGGTGAAATTGCGATAGGTTTTGTGTGTCATTGACCTTTTTGGGGGTGTTTTTTTCTGTGGGTGGCAAAGATTTTGTGTATTGTGTGTTCACATGTTGTGTATAAACTTCATGCTACAACAGAACATATTAGAAATAAAATGGCCTTAAGGATAATAGCAGAAATGATCATGCCGTCAATGGGAAGTACATTCAATCTAAATAAAACTGAGTGGATCAAAGTGTAATAGAAAGAAGAGAAAATACTTTTAAATTTTTTTTAAATGCAAAAGGCAGAAATTTGTCCTTGGTTTAAAAGACAGAGTAACACACATCATGCCACATTCAGACAGGAAATGTTAACACACATTTACATAAAAACACATTACACAATAGAAGCTCTACTTTGACAGGAGCACCAGGTGGTGAGCACTGAATCGAGGTTGAATAAACAGATAGAAAGTACTGTGTGCCGAGGGAGCAGTTTGAGATAATATAAAGGTTGAGTGACACTGACTAAATCAGATTTCACTTTTTTGACCCAAAAAATCTCGACTGAAGAACATGTTTTGATGTAATGCTTTAGTGGGTGACAAGTGGAGCTTTAAGAAGATACTTGACAAGAACATTTTGTGACAGAACATGAAGCAGAGGCATTCATTCTTTATTTCACAACAGTGAGAGCAGGAAAACACAAATATGTGCTATATGATGATATCCACGTATTTGGTCTGATGGTTGGTCCACCACTGTGGTCCAGACTGAAACAACTCAACAACTCAGGACAGATATCATAAAAAGTTAAACAATATACCTGCTGGACATCAAAATGTTAACATGCTAATGTTAGCATTTAGCTCAAATTCCTGCTGCACCAAAGCAATGCACTTCCTTTCATAGTCAACACATTGAACGCAAGCGACGCGGGCGACACTTGAAATGCAATACATCACTCGCACAATAGGGCGTAGCAGAATCACCGGTACATTCTGGCTAGCTGGTACTGCTGTAGCTAGCTAGTACTGCTATTTTATTAGAGTGCAGGGCACTGTACGAGTTCGCAAAGTTTTTCCTCTTCGGTGGTGGTTAATTTCAAGTATGTCGCTTGCATTATCACCCTTGCTGGCAACGCTTGGTATTACATGCGTCGCTACGTCGCGTATCAAAAAAAATGGACAACACATTTTGAGACTCTAGCACACATCATGGCGCTCAATGCGTCTCGATGCGTCCCAATGCGTTTGCGTCTGCGTGCCTTTGCGTCGACTATGAAACGGCCCTTACAGAGCTGTTAGCATGGCTGTAGACGTCAGTCTTGTCTTAATATCTTGACTACATTTCTACCATAATATATTGATATTTTGCACAGTTGTAATTGTCAGCTACACCACAGAAATGAAAATAAACTTTGGATAAAAACATGGCACAACAGGACTTAAATCAGTTTAGCAATATAGAGCGGCAGTAAGATTGCAAGCCACAAACAGCACAGTAAACATGTCACTCTTTAAATGTCCTGTAAATATCCAGCATTTAATAATGTAAACATTAATGTTGTTTGGTATAGTTTTTGTTTTTTTTAAATAAAAAAATATTAGAGTACTTAAAGTTGGTTAAAATGAAATGTACCCTGCAGGGAAGTAAGCCAAGTTGTACGAGGCATGGAAACCTTTATTTATTTTATTTTTTTTCAGATAACTTGAAGGGTATAAATGACTGGAATCACCAATCCTAAAAAAATAGCTTACGCCTCTGGATTAGTATTGTCTTTTTGTCTGTAAAATGCTCTCTTTGAATAAGGTGTGTAATATTTTTCTTTCTTTTTAAAACTTTTTTTTTTTTTTTATTGAAGAAATGGTTGGTTGTGGGTTGGGTGGGGATTTGTTGTGTTGCACACTTGAAATCTGTTAAATACAAAAACAAAAACTGTGGGAAGATGTGTGATTCCTCCAAAGCAGATTAGTGGTGTTTAAGACATCGCACGGTTTATTAGAGCTGAGAAATATGACGCTAAATAGATGCTACAACAGTCATTAAAATGTGTTCTGAAAAATATGCTTTTCCTGCCATCATGGCTCACTGACAGTTAGAATAATGTTTTAATGCAAAGGCTTAAATATGTTTTAAATATGCCAAACTGTTGACACTGATCATTTAGGATATAAGGAAATTAATGTGAAAACATGCGTTGTTAGGTCTCCTGGCATTTTGATTGGTTTGGGTCTTTCTCTAAAGATCACCAATTATAAGCGACACACTGATGAGGAAAACATGCTTCCCAAACGATCCTAGAAAGTAACACTGTAAGGGGACAGCTTATTACACCACACAGCAGAGAAAACTTTTAGCAGACTTAATGACATGAACAAATTAAGGCCGATTTTTAATGTCAGCACTGGTAACTTTTCGCTACCCAGACCAGCCCCAACAGAGAACACACACAGACGCCTGAAAGTGAAAAGTGCCAGAGTGTGCAAAGTCTGAAATACAAAGGGTTGTGCAGACATTGCAAGTAGTGCACAGGTGTGCAAAAACTGCTTGGGTAATAAAAAGAAAATAGTGTGTAAATAAACAGGCAGTAGATAGAGGTTAGCAAAGTTAGACGGGCTGGCTGCTGAAGTGACGATCAGACTCGATGTTAATGATCCAACGCCACCTCCCACAGGAAAGTTTTCGGAACAGATGGTTGCCTTTGTGTGCCGAGCCGGTGGCAGTCCTCCTTGCCTTTTTCATCACCCGACTGTCACGCGTTTCCTTGATGGACGGCCGCGTACAGCCAGTGACCCGCTAAGTAGAGCAGCCGAAACTGCTGGAGCTTTTCTCCAGGAGCAGAAGGGGGTGAGGCGGAGGTGGACCGGGCTGTTATGGTATGCTAGAGACAGAGAGAGAAGGTGGTTATTGTAGGAGAAAGGAAGCTGGTGTTGAGCAATGAGAGCTCAGGAGAAAGAGCAGAGAAATACCTCCCATCCCCCTGTCTTCCCCCCTCCTCCTCCCCAGTGGTATTAATTAGCAGCAGCAGATGAGTGGAGAACGGGAGCCTGGAGGGAGAACAGGTTCATGTCAGGTTAGACTGCACTGTTGTGAGCCCCCTTTCCCTCTCTCTCCCTCTTCCTTTACCTCTTTCCACAACACACACACACACACACACACACACACACACACACACACACACACACACACACAAACAATAGGAGGTGTTACAAACTGTGGAAATGTCAGTTTCCCTTCATTATGGTCAAAACTATGATTTTGTTTTATGCTTAAAAAATGTTTGCGTAGGGCTGCCAACTGTTTATTTTAGAAGGTCATAGTCAGGGTCATCCTGAACAGGACGGGGTCTGTATTTTGAGGCAATTTCCCCTTTAATTTTTAACAGGGGTGCCCACTAGCTCACCTGGTTGAGCAGGTGTCCCATGTAAAAAAAGGCTATGTGCGTGCTGCTGCGGCTGCAGGCTCACTCCCAACCCATGGCCCCCTGCTGCACGCCACCCCCCACGCTGCCCCATCCAACAAAGGCAAAAAGCCTAAAAAATATAGATATATATATATTTTTTTTAAATCCTAAAAACATACAAAACAAAACAACATACAGTAGTACAGTAATTTTATATGGCCATAGTCAGTGTCATCCTGAACAAGATTATATTGGCATTTGCAGCAGATCTCTGAAGGAAAACTTAATTTATTAAATTTATGAGAATGTAAAAATTAGGACATTTTCATTGTGTTACAATATTCTGACCACCACCCTATTATGGAAACTATTTTATCCAGTTAGGACTTCTTGGTAGTGTATAAATTGTGAGAAATTATTGCTTTAATGTGAGTCTTTGTTTGTCCTTTTTGGCCCCTTTAAGTACCAGTACAAAAACACACAAATGAAAGGGCATGAAAATCTAAGCAGCAGCTGGGTTGACAGGGTTTTCGCAGAGGATGGCTCACTTGACCTCAGTGTTTTATGGTGCTGCTGTTGTGCTGTGTTTATCTGCCTTGTCTGTTTTGTGTGCTGTCAGTGTCCCCATTTCGCGTCACAATGCTAAACAGCCTGTAAACAGGGGGTAAAGTAGTTTGAAGTTCTTGCTAGTAGTACCAGCCCAAACTTCCCAGCTTCTTATTGTTGCATCATGCATCTCTGGACATACACATTCAGCTTTTAAAACCCTGTATGTAAACCCTGTAAAACATTATTTTTTTAAGAGTGAAGGTATTTAGTATTTTGGAACATTACACTTTATTAAAGGGAAATATATTATTTTAAATTGAATATTTTTCAATAAAATTTACCAAAATTATGCAAAGTAAGTATTGTAGTATAACCAATAGGAAACCACTGATGTATGAATAGGAGTGGACGTATATTTTTGTAGCATCTCTTTTCAGCGTGCACCTATGCGTTATGGGCTGGCTGGTGTAGGTACCTTACATGCGCACCGAGCATGTAGTATTGTGTTTTATTGCGCATAGCATGTAATCTCACGCATGCATATTGGGACCAGAACTGTCCAAAAATCCCACCTTCCAGTTGTGATAACCAATCAAACTTCTGCGACGTCTGTAGTGCCACATTTTTCATAAGGTGCACAGCACATCTCTGCGAGTCCTGCAAACCATCTCTGCAGCTCCATGGAAGCTCTGGGCAAGCTTTTCCACAGGAGTAAAATTTAGATATTATTTGACCAACTCGGAGGATGGCTTTTTTTGATGAAAATAAGGCTGTAGCAGACAGCTGCTGTTGCCTCTTCCTGATACTGTGTACCGGCACTGAATGTTTTAGTGGAACCCCTGCCTATAAATGAGTTTCTTTATTGTGTGAGTTGACAGCCCTGTAGAGTGTTCATAAGCCTAATTTAACACCCTGTTTTGCTTGAACACGCCCCCTGCTCACATATTAAACATTGCATTTAACCATAGAGCAACCGCGAGTAGGGATTAATAACATCTTCTGTACCTGGAGCATAAGCACACTATCCCAGGAAATTGACTTGTTTTTAAAGTAACTTCAGCTACAGTCAAAAACGCATTGGTCATATTTGAAGCAACACAACATGGAACAAGGAGAAATGTGCATAAACCTAAAGCTAACCGCTTTAGTCTATTAATTGGTGTTAACAATTATGAAGACAAAAGAATGCAATTTATGCCAATCAACTAGTGATGTGCAGGTCGACCCACAACCTGAAGGGGATACTAGAAAATATCACGGGCTCAGGTGGGTCAAAAAGTGGCAAAGCATTGTTCCAAAAGTTGTTAATAACTTAAAGAAACATTGTGTGCAATAGTCCACCTTCCACCTTCTCTTCTCCCCTCTCTGTCACTCTCTCTCTCAAACACATACACACACACACAGTTTAGAGAGCGCAGCAGTGCTCAGTCCTCGTCTCTTTCCTTGTCTCAGTCCTGACAGTTGTGCTACTATAATGCATAACGTTGAGATTTTCAAGTTGGCTTTGTGTGGTGTGGTACCTATTTTTCCCATTTTCCTGTTAATATATTTCCCTTGAAGTGGGAAATAGTTTGGACGTGTATTCCCGGGATCCTGTGTCCCAGGATTAAACTCTACCCCAGACTGGGACCACTCACACCTCCCCCTCACAGCTCTGACAGATCGTTGCCCAACCCTCCCTCTGTCTTGTCCCTCTGTCTACATTGAATGAGCTTCAACCACCTTTTTTCAGCCGTCAGTTTCAGGTGTGTCTGACGGAATAGTTGCGCTTTAGTTTGGATCAATACCTTTGTCTACATCTGCAGCACAACGGCTCGCAATTCACTCGACATGGTAAACAGTGGAAAGTGGAAGACTGTCTGCTGTACTGTCACTAATGGCCAAAACAGAGGTCCAGAGCCAGACTGTAGCCAGCGTCAGCTTCAGCAGATGCAGCGGAGGCTATGGAGAGTGGCAAGATAATGTGTCTGAGTTGCTGGGATAATGTGTCTGAGTTGCTGGGATGATGTTGATTTGCCCCAGAGGAAGACTGTACACTACTGCTGCTACTGCTAATTGTGTATAGAAAATACATTTTTTGATTCTCTTATCCCGTTTTCTTGTGACCTGTCTGGCGGTGCTGACATTTGGTAATGACCCACTGGTATAGAGGACAGAATATCCGGTCTGTCTCTCTCTGGAAAAAGGCAAAGAAGTGCTGTTGCGATGAACACTGGAGCCTGGGACCAGAATCAGTCAATGGTGTAATAAAGTGACTGTAAATGTGATTTACTTATTAAAATCATGGATAAAGTTTTAAGTATTTTTGTCCTGTTTCTTCTCTCCTGCCTTTTCTCTCCCTTCATCCCCCCTCTTTCTCTCTTTGTCTCTCCCTGCAGAATTCTATACGACACAACCTGTCCTTGAACAAGTGTTTTCTCAAAGTGCCTCGCTCCAAAGACGACCCTGGAAAAGTAAGTATTTCCTGAACAATGTAATGCGTCTGAAAAGCTCAGCTTGAAATATGGTGCAACACAGAATGAAAATGCAAGCCTATTTCGGCGGGCTTACAAAACGCGGTTTCCTTTTCACGTGTTTAGTCACCCTTGTGCCTCATGTGTGCGCACCCTTGTGCATAAGTGCACCCATAGACTCAAAGTCAGCACTCACCTGTTCTGATTCTTTGTCACACGCGTGCTGTGTGTCTGAACTTAAAAGCAATTTGTAGCTCCATAACCGTGTGAATGCCTAATGCTGCTTTCTCTGTTTTCGGTGGCTCTTCCAATATTGATTCTGCCAAGTAATAATGTGGTACAGAGAGTAATGAATAATAAGTATATGTAGGTACACTCCTTCAGATGCAAGGCTGTTCACGCATCTGTTATGCTTTATTAAGCCCCGTTTCGCTTTCTCTCTCTCTCTCTCTAGCACACACACACACACACACACACACACACACACACACAATCAGAGGAAGCTTTGATATGTTCACCATTGCTACGACTGTGGTTAGGAAGCGCAGTTGCCACGGCCACTTCAGCAGCGCCGGTGTGATAACAACAATTTGTCAACTCCTTGTTTGTGCTGAATCGAAGGAATTGCTCAGACGGGGAAAGTATATAATTACAGTTGATCACTGAAGCTTGGCCTTACATGAGATTTTAATAAAAAGCTCAAATGTCTGCATTTCAGCTCATCACAGGGTTAATGTGAGAAGTAATCCACCACTTTTACAAAAACTAACAAGCCAGAACTTTTCATTGAGCGCTCAAAACTCATTTTGTTTTGGGGGGTGGGGGGGGTGGAAGAGGGAGTTTCTCCAGGCTGCGGGGATTTTGGTGCCATTGAAAAATGAATTAGGGGGAAGAAGGTTTAAATAATTCAAACAAAATCCTTGGGCTTGAGTGGAGGCCTATAGTCTGCAAAGACACAAAGAGAGCGGCTCCCCCCTGATTAGCCTGACTTGGACCTGACCAGCACCTTAATTCACACCGTGGATCGAAGTGGTCGATACCTCGGCATGGGGAGAGGGCGGGGGTCTTCGGTGTGGAGAGAAGTTGAATGTACAAGCTCTGTTTGAAGCCATAGAGAGAGGGGAGAAGCTAAATCATGCATGTGCTAACGTTAATTGGCTGTGTACTGTTCACTGATGTGGGACTGAGAGACAGGGGGAGGAGAAGAGGCAAGGATGGGGGAAGGCGGGTTGGGCGAGATGTTCAGAGACGAGCCGCGTGTGTGTGTCTGTGTTTGTGTGTGTGTGTGTATACATGTGTGTGTGTGTGTGTGGCCTAGATGAACCTCCTGAATTCTGTCTGCAGCTTTGGACCTCCCTGGGAGAGAAGAGGAAAAATGAAAAGGGGGAAAAAACAGACCAGGAGGAAATCAAGGACCTAAAAGCAACTGATTTCCTCCTCTCTCATTGATTGTCTTTATTTTGGAGTCCGCTGTGTTTTAACATCGTGTATCAAAAGGATTGTTGTGGATTTTCTGGGGAAACGAAGCAGGAGCATGCACCAAACTGTAGGAAATCTAAACCCAGAGAAAACTGATTGGATACAGACCTGGAATAATAGCAGATACATTGCTGTTATGGGATGCAAGAGAGAGCCATCTACTGCACTTTTTTTCTCTCTTCTGTTCAGTGACACTTGTTTCCTCCATTAGAGGGACTGAGAGAGTTTTACTGAGATGGAGTAAGAAACATAATTGCATCCACAATAGGAGGAAATACATCAGAAACAAATGGGAAAGTTGTAAAGAATGGGATCGGTTCTAGCCAACACAATAAATGACGAATAATAGATACATGTTTTAATGAACAATATAATATATGTGTTCAAATCTGCCCTCAAATGAGTGCAGATGAGTGAAATGGTGAAACAGCACAGCTAAGTCATTACTTACTTAATAATTTAATGGCTGACATTGTTTCCTCATATAAATATTTGTGGGTTTATATTGACATGAAATTGAACTGGTCAGACACGGTCGGGGGGGTTTTCCAAATGAAATTTAAGTCCTTGGGGGCCAGTAAGAAGCCTTTAAATGTTTTATTAATGTTTAAATGTGGCAAGTTTTGTTTCATACTGTTGTAAGTTGGGGTAATAGCAAGAGCAGGTTAACAAGTTTATTAAAGGTATACTATGCAGGATTTTCCTAAAAACCAGTGTATAGACTGATATAGAAGTAATCCATTTGAATCATTACTTTTGACCTGTATTTCCTTATTTCCTTTGTTTGGGATAATTATGGGGCGTGTACCCCCACAGAGCTGTGTGAGGTGAGGATCAGGCTTTTTAAAAAGGTAGCGACCAGGTACCAGACTGAAAGGCATTCAAGAGACACAGCACATAAAAAACAGAAATATATTTAGGCAAGACGCCAAATGAGGGTGAATCTGGGGTTGGCTTTTCCTTTAACATTCACTGGTGAGCGACAATCCTGCATTGTATTCCTTAAAGTAGGCTGGATCTGTAACTGGTTTTACTTGTGATTACAGTTTTCAGAGTATTGTAAGGGATTATGAATTCATATTAGATGATTGGGGGGTTGCAGGCAAAGAGCCTCTGCAAGTGGGTCCTGGATGACCAGGGGAAAAATAGGAAGTAAAATAAAGTTGGAAAATGATTTATGTAAAGAAAATAAACAAGAGTTGTCTGATGCTATCATGCTGACCTCTATTTTTACCAAAATTCAACATGGATCCTTTTTTATTAGTTTCAATTTCAATTTTATTTCTAAAGCCCGATATCACAAATCTCAATTTGCCTCAGAGGCTTTACAGCATACGACATCCCTCTGTCCTTGAACCCTCACTGCAGATAAGATAAAACTCTCCCCCAAAAAACCTTTTTAATGGGGAAAAAGGTAGAAACTTCAGGGAGAGCAACCAAGGAGGGATCCCTCATCCAGGACAGACAGACATGTATTAGATGTGTGTACAGATCAACATAATAAGTGTACAGTGATCCATATGGCAAAATAATACATTAAGAGAGGGAGACAGTGAGATATGCACGCAAACTTTAATGACAGTAGCTACAATAACATTGATTTTAGTAATGGTGTTATAATAATTATAAGATTTTGGTAATTTATATGCTATATGATAGTATATGTATGTAACAATAATGCTCATGTGTATTATAATAATAGTAGAAATATGACTAATAAAAATAAGAGTAGTAGGCATCAGGCAGGACCATGGCAGCAGCTCAACCACGAGACACGATCCAGGCGTAGCTGTGAATCGAGGGAACCCGGTTGTTGTTAATGACTGATAATGACTGCTAAAAATTGTGGGGAGGGGGGCATCAACTTTTTTTCGGCTTCTGAAGGGAACTTTACAGAACAAGTTTGAAAACCACTGCATTACAGTTATAGCAGTAATGCTCTATTACTTTGACATTTGGGGGTCAGCTTGTGTGCTGTCTTACGATGAGTTAGATACAAGGTTGATATCAGTTTCACCTCTGTACGTTCAGTCCATGACGACTGACGTGTGGGGAGGCAGTTAGCCTCGACCAAAAGAAAAGAAATGTGTTCTCAGGTGGTTTGCTAATGTTGGCTACGGGTGAACCTTCAGTCAGAAATGGGTTTTGTTGACAGTTCCAGCATGTGTGAAGCCTGCAGCATTACTGTGGGCTTCACTGGATTGGATACGGGGGTGCCGCAACTTTACAGGAAGGAATAGTTTAGATTTTTTAAATTGGGTTCTATGAAGTACCTCCATAGTCAGTGTATTATCTACAATGGAAGACAGTAAGTACACCCACAGTTTGGAGAAGCAGGCAGTAGCACTGACACAAAGCTAAGCAGTGTACTACTGTGGGCGGGGTGGCAGCAAAATGTATTTTAGCCACATGAAAAAATCAGTATCATTTTGTGTACGCTATATTTAGAATATAATAGACAGCTCTTTCTGACAGGGAAGTGAGCTGAAAGTGAACAGTATTTTACCTTGCAGAACATGGGAGTTGCTGGTCTCCTGCTGCCTCTATCGCTTAGTTTGTTTGTGTTATCGTGTGACTTTGGTTTATCATAATTAACTTGATGAATTAACACGATGAGCATCTTTATGCTTGATACTGAAGGTAAAGGTAAAAACACTAGTAAAACTCGATTTTGGTGCTTTTACTTATAATGGAATATTATATAATTTCCCCCCTGTGGTGTTGCTATTTTTATTAAAAGTGATTATTTGATGACTTTTCCACCACTGACTCCTAATTAAGGCAAGATAAGAAAGAATATGAAAGTGTAACTTAACTAACAGAGCATCAAAAGCAGCGGAGAGATGCACAAACAGTGCATCTTTCATCAAACACAAGACTTAACTCTTTGTTTTATTTGCGTCAATCTCCAGGGTTCCTACTGGGCCATAGACACCAATCCTAAAGAAGACACAGTACCCAGCAGGCCAAAGAAGAGACCGCGCTCTGGAGAGAGGGTGGGTACTTTAACCAGGTCTTATAAAATTCTCCTTGAGCTTGTTTTAATAACCTTATGATGTGGCATTTTACCACTCAGTTGGTATTCATTGCCACAGACGTCTTCAAAGTAAGTAAAGACTTTAAACTCTTCTTATGTGAGGTTTGTGCTGCCACAAAACAATAATCTCACCTTCCTTTGTTAGTAACCAGTTTCTTAAATTATTTCTTTGTACGAGTTCAAGCTCACTGTCATCAAAGTGGCAAATGATGTTAGTGTGAGGAGGCAGCGTGAGCAGAGAGAAAAGAGACTGAGGGAAAAAGCTGCTCTGGTCATCTGAGATGCAACAGAAATGTTTGTGTGGGAACAGACTTTCAGTCTTTTTCCCTTTTATGCCTCCATGACAGTGATAGCTGTGGCCAGAGGTGTCATGTTTTAGAGTTGACTGTCAGTCTGTCCGTTCTTGTGTATGTACATCTGATTTTCGTGAACACGATATTTCGAGATATCTTCAATTTGGCACAAACGCCTACTTGGACTCAGTGATGAACTGATAAGATTTTGGTGGTCAAAGGTCACTGTGACATCACAAAAGTGTTTTTGGCCATAGCTCAAGAATCCACACGGTCACTGTAACATAATTTCACACAAAATCTGTCCTGATTGTATAGATCTTCTGTGCCGCTGTGGGGAAGATGTGTGTGAAACATCCACAGACATGGATATAAATTGTCACTGCAACTTGACTGGTTAGCGGAGGCGTAAAACCGCAAGGCAGTAATTCTAGTTCTTTGCTAAAATGATGCCAGGATAGACCAGCAGGCAAACAAAGTGCCTTTAAAACAAAAACCTATCAGCTCTGTGGGGCGGGATGACACGTTTTTAGCAATTTCTTGACCATAGGCTCATGCTGCATCTACATCACAGTTGGAAAAGGTCTCAGATTATCAGTTCTGATTTTTTAGGTGACCTACATCTGACATCAGTGTAAACAAATCTCTGCCCTGAAACACTTCACATGCAACAAGTAACGTCACACACATGTGCATTGAAACAATAATAATGAACGCCACCTTTGCAAAACAGGCGTTTGGGGAAACATGAATGACATAGCGGAGCAAGCATTATCTCCTGAGTGATGGCCGCAGTAGGAGGGTCTGATGACATTATTCTGCATATTAAGTAGCCATGTGCTTCTGTTTGGGAGTGTGTAGAGTATTTTTGGAGAAATGGCCTTTAAAGCAATGGGCATTTGTTTGTAGAATAACGGGCTGTTGAACAAATGAGCTTCCGGTCCACTTATTCTATCAGCAGCTATTGCTGGTACTTCTGTTGAGAGAGAGAGGGTGTGGGAGAGGAGTCAGAAGAGGTGGGCCGTGATGTCGAGGGTATCACTGATGAACAGTTCTTCCAAACCTTAGGATGTCCAGTTCCAACATATCTTGGCCTCTCACGACAATGTAGTCATGGCATGTAGGCAAGCTGTCTCTGTCAGAGAGTGTCTGGCAGTCAGGCTGTATTGACCGGCGACTGGGGCAACCTACCCCAGCAGTGGAACGGCTATGGCAGCCTTCTGTGGTTTCACTGGACCGCTTCAATGCTGTATATTGAGTGATCTGTGCAAGTATGATGTGGAAAAAAAATATGAATGTATGAGAAAAACACACATGAATTCCAAGATGACCTTTCTAACAGAGGTCACATGGCCATTGATCGGATATGTATTGGATTAAGGACCACATATGAAAGTGGCCCAGATCTGAGCCTAAGGCTAAGACAGTGAGCCCAAGGCTACCCTCACATTACAAGCAAGTATGGATTTTTTTTTTTTGCTCTCATGTTACCCAGATTTGAACAAAAAAAAACAGATTTTTTCGAATCAGCTCTGGGACACTTTTATATGTGGTCCTAAATCTGATACATATTCAATCACTGGCCATCCGAATGCTACGAGAGCAGTCACATCAGAATTCATGAGGGCTTTTTTCACATACTTAAGAGGTTTTTCACATTTAACCTCCCTGCGCAGGAGCAGATTACTCAACCATACAGTGTCGGAGCGGTCCATTTGAACTGCAGAAAGCTGTTGTAGCCACACCACTGCCCCAATTGCCAGCCAATAGCTCCAACTGCCAAGACACTTTCTGATAGGGACAGCTTGCCTACGTGCCATGACAGCGTTGTCATGAGCTGCCTGAAGAGATACTGGACAGAAGCCCGAGACATCCTAAGTTTTGGAGGGAATTGTTCTTCTGTGAAACTCTCCTCCCGATTCCTCTATCGGCCGCACCCACACAGCTCTCACCACGGAACTACCAGCTGTAGCTGCTAATAGAACCAGTGGACCGAAAGCTCATCTGTTTTCTGGGAAAAAACTTCCACCTCTTCAAAGGGACATTTCTCCGACACGCTCTCCCAAACAGAGGCACATGGCTACTTATAATGCAAAATAAAGTGGTGATCGTTGGGAAGAACCTTGCACTGCTATGTCATTCATTTCCCCCCAGGATGCATGTTTCGGAAATGTGACATTTTCTGTTGTTGTTCCAACGTGCATATGTGACGATAATGGTTGCATGTTTGATGTTTCAGAGCAGAGAGCCATACACATTGATGTCAGATATGAGTCACTTCAAACATGAATGTGAGAATTCTTTGCAGAAAGATCAGATCTGGGTAATGTGAACGTAGCCTAAGTTACCTGCCTGACTGTGGTCCAAATAAATCTCTCTCGCTGCATGTTGTGCTTGTTTAATCATACCAGGAAAAGATTTGGTTGGACTTTGAATAGGATCATGTAATTATTACTCTCAAGACCTCAATTACATCATGCACCTTTTTGCTTGGCTGGTTGGAACAGACAGGGTTATCCTTGACACCAGATTTGCTTTGTGCCATTTGATTGATATTGACCCACCTATTACTGGGCCTCTCCTGCTGGAGAAAGCCAGAAAACGTGCCTGTGTCTGATAGAAATGCCCTGTCTCCAGCACATGTGCCATTTTCAATGTGCCATGTGCCATAAGAGAATCAGAGCCTCAAAGAAACAATGTCATGATCATATAAGGTGCATACATGTTAACCACACGGCTCCTGGATTTTTCAGTTGTTGAGTTGCCACAGAAACAGCAGGAACAAGCTACAGAATAGATGTGAGAACACAGAAGTAGGAATGAAAATTGGTTTTGGGAAATTGATTGACAGCGGCCGAGGCTATAAATATATGTAACCCTGCGTCAACCAAGCAGAATGCGGCTGGTGTTCAATCAGCAACCTGAGGATCTGAATACAAAAGCAGTGAGCTCCATGATGTATTGCAGGTCTTGTATCACCTCCGTCTGCCTACACCTTTGTTGTTTCCACTCTGACTATCTCTGTATGATGCAGCAGTGTGCTACAGCTGATTAGCACACTCATCGCTACTGTTGGTTTAAAGACTGAAATTTCAGCACCACCTCCAAACCAAACTATCAGATTAATTACATCATTTTAGAAACAGTTAACAGATGAAAATCTCTTTTGACCATCAGCTCAGCTGAAACTGATCACTCAGAATACAACTGCATCTAGCAGCACACCAACGCTGCTTCTGAAATCGCCTACTTTGCTCTACAAACCCAAAATGTTTACCATCATTCAGCATACTTTTGTGTACATAAACAGTAGTATGCATCTGTTCGGAAACACTGAGCTGTAATTATCACATTACTTCCTGAGAGCCTCCTTGTCGGTTGGAGATGCGTAACCATGGTAACCCAAATCAACCTCAGCTCCACCAGCATCTGCAAGACCTGATGAACGCTTGAAATTTCTGGTTTTTCTTCATGTCTGGAGGAGTAAGGTTACTTCAGCTGTAACCAAATGCGTACCACAGGCGAACTGGTTGTGTATGTCACAGGCATGTTCGTCACCAGATTATACTTTCATTAGCTAAATGCCAACATGCTGATGTTTAGTAGGTAAAATGTTTATGTGAGTACCACACTTTCTGGCATGCCATCCAAATAGTTGAATTTGTACTTCCCAGTGTCGTCTAGGGTACAGAGACAGCTAGCTAACAGTAGACAGTAGATTGTCTGCTCTGAGCATCCTGGCTGCAAACAAAATATGAGTGTTGTCGCTCCTCCTATGATAAGTATTGATAACATATGCGAGGCTTCAGGTAGCATGACAGTCCTCCACTCAGCCAAGGTTAAGCAGCCAACTGAGCAACTGCCATAAAGTGGAGCTTTAATTTGAGTATGCAGGTATCATTTTGTTTATTGTAGCATGCTGTAGATCTTTGTATCCAGCTGCTTGACCCACTGGGGTTTTTCTGAATGTACACCTGACTATGTTTGTTGTTGCATTAAAGAAAACCTGCAGAGTCTTTTATCATGGTGCAGCACAGCTGGTCAGCCCCCCATCCTCCATCTCCATCACTGTTTGTGTATGTTGATCATTATCTTTCTGTGCGTCTGTTTGTCTGCCACTCTTTTGTCTGTCTCTACCTCTCTGCCTGTATTGCTGCTTTAGCCTCCTCCTCTCCAGGGAACCCAGGCAGGCGTGGAGCGGCAAAGTGCACAATCACAGTTGCTCATTGGAGGAAGAATTGAGGTAAAAAAGAGAGAGAGGGGAGGGGGGGTGGGGTTAAAAAAGGGGGGGAACAATAAAAAGAAATGTGAAAGAACGGATGCCGAAAAAAAGACATCAAGGTAGAGGGAGCAGAGAGGGAAAATCAAGCTGCAAGGGGGAAAGGGAAAAAGTAAGAGGAGTAAGATGGAGAGGAGGGAGGAGGGAGAGTATTCTAGGCTTGTGTTCCAGTTAATTACCACAGAAGGCCCCGGGGCTGCCGTTAGACATATTTTCTTCACCGTTTTTTTTTTTTTTTATTACAAACATTAATTAATTCAGAGCCTTGTCATCTCGTCTTACATGGATGGGCCCTTCGACCCCTTTTCTTACGCCTCACTTGCACCGCTGGCAGACACACTGTGGGCTGTCACATGGGCTAAAGAGAAACAGGGAGGTTTTAAGTGCTAAGATTTATAGCAGTGTTACCGTCTGAAAAAAAAAAGTGGGCTAAATATGTCGTACTGTTTTCATTGGGGTTTTGTTGCACCTAGGCTACACAGTCAAAGTCTTTAAAGTCTCCTGATGACAGCGGCTGTGCAAATGAAAAGATTTGAAGTTGGCAGCAAGGCTAAACGTCAGCTGCATAAATGCATTGTATAAATGTGTAGACAGGCAGTGTACACTTAGTTTAGTGGCTGCGTCTCCGGTGCCCTCAGCATAATCACTCTCTTTCATTTCCTGTACGCTGCTCTGTCTGCGTGTCTGTCTGTCCGTCACCACTCAATTATCTCTCCACCTATTCTTCCCTTTCGCTCCCCTTCTTCCACAAGCCTTCCTCACTCCTCTCTTCACCTCTCTGTTGTCTTCTTTTTAAGTGCCTCCACCAGGGAGCCGACAACCCGTTTCACTGGGAGTTTATCATAAATTAAAGATTGCATTGTTACCAACCAATCCTCTTACTGTAAGCAGTTTGGGAAGGCAGGCAAGCTGTCTTGAACCCTGAAAGGAGTCAGACAAGGAAAAAAAAATATTGTCCTCATATTTATTTTTTATTTTTTCCCACTTTGCAGGCATCAATTTAGCCCCTCATCGATCTCTGAATAGTTCGTCACATCCTCACACTCGGTTAACCCTCCTTTAGCTCTTTGTGAGGACAGCAGAAAATGAACTGCTGCTGAATACATTTTAGATACCTGAATAATGCATGAGGAAGGGTTGATTTATCTTATCAAGTGCAAGTGATGTGTCCACTTTTCAGGCTGTTTAAGTGTCCGGCAATTTAAATGAAGTGCGCCTCCACTAGTTTTCCGTAGTTGGAGCCCGGGGCATGGCGGTGATTCCGGAGGCTCAGTACAGAATCATGAACTTGCGGCGTTCCGAAATTTCTCATAACCTTTGTCACATTTCATTTCCTTCCTCATTTTTATTGTCACTCAAGTCTGCATATTTTCAGTCAGTGGAGAGCTTATTTGAAATACTTCTGCATATTAATTATGATGCAAAAAAAAGTATATGTACACCTATCCAGACTCGACCAGACTCGACCCCATATGAGTATAAAGAAAACTAACTAAACTACATACTCCACTATACATTGCTTAACTTAACCTTTTTTTTTAAACATACATGCAGGACAACAACACTGCTGCTCCAGATATACTCAGTGAACATTTAAATTGGCAGTCAGATACAGGGAAGTTACAATGTCCTACAAAGCACTAATGCCCCTTATGAGGTTTACAGACGGGCATGGGAGGATGAGCTAGGTCAGCAAATATCAAATGATATACAGTATAGTCATTACGGCTGCCTCACGACTAAGAAATTTCCTAGAGGACCAATAGTTGCCATTTAGGGCCATTAGTCGACTAGTCGCCCACATGTTTACCATATTAATTTAATTATTAAATTATATATTTTGGGCGGGGCAACACAATGGTTTGGGTTCAAGGTCTGAGAAAGAACAGTATCAGAAATACAGAACTGTACTAATGAACCTTCATTAATATAGGCCTGTATTTTATCTACAAGTGCACGTCACACACTGAGCGAGCCGCCTGTTAATGACGCTGTCGGCAAAGCAGTAATGATTGTGCTAAGTGGCTAATGGGCATGTAGCTACTTCCATGTTTCAGATGATACGTCATGTTTGTAGTCGACCAATGAAGATGAGTTTACATATCACCTTGGGTTCATCCTTCACCTTCTCAAAATGATCCCACACTTTGGATTTCCTGCCCGACATGTTATTAACTAGCCTGTGGAATAACCGCAGGTACCAGCCCTGGAAATTAACCTGACTCCTGTCTGACTGCAGAGCGTGGCCACTTCCTGTGTCTGTCCTTTCAAATTAAATTCCCACATGGTGCAGTCATATAGATTTATTTTGACAAGGCGCAGCTCCTAATAAAGTGTCACTATTTATTTTTTTCTGTGACTAAGCAACCAGTGAAATCTTGCCGGGTAATGACCTTCTGGTCGACTAACGTTTGATCGACTTTTAGGGGGCAGCCCTAATACTCATAACTGCTTGAGAAATGCCAGAGATGGGTGGTACTGTTCAAAATCTAAACTGAATAAAATTTTCCCCAATGTTTCCTCTCATTGTCACATCAGTTTCATGAAGCCACTTTAACCCCCAAAATAGAGAGACTCTGGACCGACATAATCGGCATCTTTTGTCATATACTGACAATCCCACTGGAGTCAAATTCAAAATTGATTATACTGGGAACATCAGAGGCATTTAGTAAATTTATACGCATTGTCTCTTTCTCTCATTCAGTGTCTCCTCTCTAAAGCTGAGGTTTTTGATGGTCTGTGAATGCGGGTTATGGGGTATTTGGATAATGGATCACTTGTTCTATTCAGAGCTGATCTGATCAGATTGGTTGATGAGAGTAAATGCAAGTAAATGCAAACTTTTCAACTTTTAAACCGTTAAGTTTTACTTTTACAGCCCCTCCCTGGTGTTCCGCGCTCCGAGTGTGTTGGAAATTAATTATCAAACGGTATATAGATTTCAACAGTGCTCCTCCAAAAATAGAAAGTCAGTAGGTGGCGGCAGATGCTGTTATCGTGGCAGGCCGTCGCATATAAATGAATGTGTGGGAACCCTGTACTGACAGAGATTTAGGTTTATCTTGAATGATAAACTGAAGAATTTTAAAAAAAAATAGGGTCACTATTTACTTCTTTTCCTTGACGACACACTAATTAAACACAAACTCAGAAATTACGAGTAAGGCTGTGCGGGCGGGTTGACATGTAGAGTTCGATGGGTATATTCCCTTTGTCTTTTTTCTTTTTCCTTTCTCTCTCTTTTATTTTGTGTCAAATTAAGAGAAGTGTAAAATTCAAGAGTTCGCTGTTCTGTATGAGATTGTTTACACAAATGCGTCACATAAAATTATTGAGTAAAAACGTAGCCTTTGTTTGTTTGGTATTTACACCTGTGCTTTTCTTCATTGACATGTCAAAATGTCCTCTGTGAAAGTGGTCTATTGCTGGTGATCCACTGGAAGCATAGATTAATTGGTGTCTCCATCCTCGTCCTCACTCCTCTGTCCTCTACTTTCAGGCATCAACTCCCTACAGCCTGGAGTCAGAGTCTCTGAGGATGGACTGCATCATGTCAGGAGGGGCGTCTCCCACTCTGGCCATCAATGCTGTAACCAACAAGGTACGACACCAGCTACTCACTTATGAAAGTTTGGTTTTATCAGTCGTCGTTAGTAAGAAACGCAGCAACAGAGCAGGTATAAAAGATTTATTCCACCGCACGTATCTCAGAGTGCAGTGCATGTTGTTTCCTCTTATCTAGTACAGTCTATTCAGTGGTGGTCAGGTAGAAGAACAGAATTTCCAACCTGCTCACATTTAAACTACTGAGTTGGGAAAAACACAGATTGCTGTAAAGTTTTTGGCTGCTTACGAGCACCAGAAAGTTTTAGCTGCTAATGAGTTGGCAACATCCAGTTGGGAGGGGCAGTTTTGCTTATTTTCTGACATTTTATAGACAAAATGAGAAAATCAATCAAAAGAGAAAATAAACGGCAGATTAATCAATAAGGAAAATAATCATCAGTTGCCTTCAGAATTGAATCTGTGGGAAGCCACATTAAACAGAACCTATTATGCTCCTCTTCAGGTTCAGTCTTGTATTTTGGGTTTCTACTAGAACACATTTACATACTGTAATGGTCAAAAACACTTTTATTCCTCATATTGTCTGTGATAGAATACCTGTATTCACACACTGAAAAAGCCCAGTCTGTTCTGATTGGTCAGCGTTTGCGGGTCTTCAGATCTTGGTATCTCTGCACCGTCATTGCAGCCAGGGAATGACTGTATCGGAGATTAGCTGCATTTTCCACTGTGAACAATCTGTAACAAAAGCTTCTAAACCCAAATTTTCCCCAACTGCAATGTTCCAGCAGAAATATTAACGGAAATCGGGGAGCAATTAACAGCATCCCCAACCAAGATTAAATTTCCCTGACGTTAGCATGTAGCTGTGTAGGCTATGTAAATACTTGCAGTAGCTGACCTGAGCAGACGATCATATAAAGAAATCAATCTCCAGTCAGCTTGTCTTAAAAGTAGAAAACAGTCGGAAACAGTGTGTTCAGAATGGTCTGAAGCCTGAGGTGTTTCCTCTCAGGGATCACTTCTACAGACGGTTACCTCATTATTTAAAATTTTGGCTACGTCTAATATCACCATCTAACATTTTCACATTATATATGTGACAGAAAATAATCAAAATCATAATAGCTTCCCTTTAATTTCCATTTTACACTATGAACTGTGGTTTGAGAAAACACGCCCACCCAGTTTGTTGTCCGATGATGATATTTTCAGGAAGTAGCAACAGATTAGCGCCTCACATATCGACATGAGTTCATAAGGACTGGATACAGATGCTAATATTAGCTTTGTGGCTTATTAATTATTCTTAAAAGTTTTTGGCTGACTGTGAGTCTGAGTCACGTCTCTCAGTAATGTCTAACAACGCAGCCTCTGCGTGCTTCTTTAGTTTTGATCACAGGAATTTCTGACATGAGTGGGTGAGCCATGACTGGTTGACTTGAATTAACAAACTACCATTAAGAATGATATGCTGATATGTTCTCGTCAAGCTCCACCAATATAACATACAGAACTTTTAAATAGTTTGAAAAGCTCAGAGAGATGCTACTCAGTGGCTGTTTAAGTCTGATGAATATTCAATTCTTAATGATGTGTAATGATGATTTTTGACAAATGAATTAGTCAAGACGATGCAGTCATTTGTTCCTGCAGCTGAGAGAGAACGTGTCGAACTTTGTCGAGGCTATAATTAATGCTAACTGGATATAAGACGCACTTGACTGAAGGCTGCAGCAGAAGGAGTCTGTTTTTCTCTTTCACCATCAGTGGCTGTTTTACAGGTCCTCACTCTTCTACACACACACACACACACACACACACACACACACATGCTGACTAAAAAGCTGAACTGGGTGTGACCGTCTGTATGAGGGTCAGAGATCAAGCGGCGACTGGGACCTCTGACGCCTGTCTGATCTGCCGCACACACACGCCCAGACACACACACACTCAGAATGATGATGTGTGGTACGCGACCTCTTCGTCTGACCCCGACCAAAGAGAAAATTTGTCCCACAGCAGCAGCTCACATAACTCTTAAGTGTTTGGTCTGGATGTGATGTGAACGTCTGGACTTGACAGCTTATTCCAGTTTTCCATTCTGCTCTTTTCGCACATCTCAGCTCATACTTTCCAGAAATTGTCAATATGAAACACTTTTATTACAGATTGTTAACACATTGGGAATTCATTGTCTTATAAAAAACATTTTTAAATGCCTGTCACACCACCATTGCATGGCCGTGTATTCAAATAGTGTAATTTTATATACCCAATTAATTATCATGTATCCACAAAAATACGAGGGACTTACTGGTTCCTGCTTTTTTTAATGTAAAAAGTTGCCGCTGTTTGTACTTCTCTGTTTCTCAGACAAAAAAAGGGAAATTTCTCTTTGGGTTTTGGGAACTTGTTACAGGTATATCCTACAGAAGCCCAGAGTGGCAAGTAAGAAAAAAAAATTTAGGTGATCTGTTTTTTAAGTCTGATCTAAAGTGTATTCTCTCCTTTGTTTTGTCGCAGCTGTCAATCACTGCTCGTGAACTGTGGTTAGACTTCTCAAACTAAGCAGCACTGATCAAATATAAATCAAGATTCTGTTACCGCATTGCTTGTTTCTGGCCTCAAATGTTTTCAGAAATATATTTTAGTGTACTGTTTAGCTGGTGGGCTGTGCATGATACTTCATTTGACTATATCCTACATGGTGCTGGTCACAAAAAAATTTTACGGCTAAACAGTACACTAAAAGATGTTTGTAAAAAGATTTGAGGCGCTGCGGTCTGATTCTAGTTAATGTCGTTATAGGCAGTAGTAAGAGGAGGAGGGACATGCTTGTTTCACAGACTATCTGTCCCTCTTAGAATATAGTTACAGTCTTGGCAAATATAACACAAAGGTATTTTGATAAAAGTTACGAATTACAACTTTAAGAAGATGTGAACAAAAGGTTTAGTCAGAAAGTTTTGGCAGGTGATTTTTTTGTTTGTTTGCTTGTTATTTATTGATCAGGATTTTTTGTAATAGTGTAATACTCATTTTGGCCACAAGAGGCTGAAGTTCACCTCTACCCCATGCTCTAAATAAGACTAATAGCATTCATGTTTTCTTCCAGGTGAGTTTTTATTTCTCAGATTTTAGCAAGTTATGCTGCATTACTGTCACGTCTTTCTTTTGGCTAGAAATAGATTTTAATCATCGCTAATGTGCTGTTAGCCTGGATATTAGGATGAAATGAAAAGGCCTGAAGATGGCTCAAGTAATGGACAATGGTTTATGTTCCAGTGATTGATGAGAAGGTATTACAACGCCAACTTGCTTGACATTTTACTCTCCATGGTAACCATTAACTCTGGAGCTGTACACAGTCTTCTCTAAAATCAACGGCTGTATGAGGATGTGTGTTAATCCAGATACCTTGTGGCAGAAACCACAGGGTGGTGGATTCATAAAAACCGAACTAAGTGGAAACATCAGATTTTTTTTCTCATCTGCTTCTCTGGGGGTCCTTATATTTCTCATTAACTTTGACATTTAATAGACTTTACATTAATCTAAAAAATCATACACAGATAATAGATTGGAGTAATGATAAGACAGAAGTTGGTATTTTAGCCAAACTAACCACTGTAGTGCAGTTGTTAAGTTACAAAAATACTGTGTTATAACTGTTGCCTAAAGCAGTAGTTGGTACCTTCACATTTTTGCACCATTATAGTTTGAACAAACCTGTTAGACACATTATTGAGCAACTCTGTAAAAGTTTCTCCAGTTTTATTATATCCACACACATAAAGAGTCTTAAAAATGTGACAAGAGAAAGCAAGAGGTGAGCATCATTAACAGCCAGAGAAAATCAGCATGAAGCAGTTATTGTTTCCCCGGACAGTTTGGGGTGTCACACAGAAAACAATAACGACAAAAAAACAGTTAGTTTACTTCATGCATGCCAGTTTGCACTAATTCCGTTTTACTCAGGGGAAGACTAAAACTTGACTCGTCTTACTCATCACTATACATTTAAAAAAAAAATGATTCAGAGCAGGGAGAGGAAGACCTTGATGGTAACGATGCTGATGCCAACGTCAATGATATCCACCCACATCCAGACAGGTGGCGTCCTGCAGGCGCAGCAGTGCATCAGAGCCTCTTCAATAACACATTTGCTCACTAATATTCTGTTTGCATTGGAGAGAGCCTGTGCTTCTGAAAAAGACATTCCTATAACATGATACCAGGAGCTTAGGATAACAGAAAATATTTTCTTTGAAAGGGATCGTTAAAGTCATCATTACTTTCAGATATTGTAATGTTTTTCCTTCAATTCCTAAATTCTTGAGTCTAAAAAGCAAAAAGTTGAAACCTTTGTAGAGGCATCACGAAGCGTTTGGTCATTATCAGGTTTTCTTTTTCTTTTCTAAAGCATAGATATAAACTTAAATTACTCTTGTAAACCACGTAATTACTTCCTTGTTTCTACAGTAACACAGTGAGGAGAATTACAGGTTCACTCAGATGTCTCCACATACACCAAAACAGAAAATGTTCAGGATTAACACTTAAAGAAGCTGACTTCTGAAAACGCTTCTTTTTTTTCCTGCTACAAGATGCTCTGCGGGGTAGAGCACCGCCCCAGAGAGCCTTTACTGTTGTCTCAGCCGAAGGCTATAATTTCACATTTGTCTATACAATTAAATGTAGCCTGGAGCTAATGCTGCAGCTCCGCTTCACAAGTACTGACAGTCAAACAAAACAAGAGAAACACGATTCAACATAATCCTGAGGCATTTCTTTTTAAAAGCTTTGTGATCTGTCACCACAAGACAATACGCAGCACACTTCCTCTGAAGTGCAACTTGTGTCTTCATCGGTGCCAAACTCTCAGACAGTAAAGTCATCTCTGAAGTTGCCCGGTGGTTTCTGGGTCACAACATTTAATCAAAATCGCCATGTTTCAGGGGAAGGAAAAAAAGTCATCATTAGTTTAGGTTCTGTGCTGTTATGCAGCAGCAGGACTAATTTGCATATACCAGCACTTTAATTTCCATATTTCCTCACGAGTTGTCTCATAAGTTAATGGTGCATGGATAACTTCTTGAGGTGGACAGTGTTCACTTTAGGTTGCATGTGAGTTGGCAAATGGACCAAATGCAGCAGAGTAACAAAGTGGGCGACGAGCAGCAATAAAATCATGAATCACTGCCTTTGAAGGAGTTTATATGGTGCATTGCCTCAACATTTTGGCCCTGTGTGATTGCCTTTATTGTCACATTAACATGGATCCGGTGTGTGTGTGTTTTTAGGTAGCACTGTACAACCCCGAGGCAGAGGGCAGTGAGAGTCCTGGGAGTCTGGGCAGCCTGAGCAACAGTCTTTCAGAGCAGAGTTTGGCGTCCGTCAACCTTAACAACCTGAACACCGCTGTCAGCAGCGGCAGCAGCAACGTCCACAGCTACACACCAGTAAGTCCTTTTCTTTATTCTGGGCGACAGTCTAATGATCGCTGCGGGAGAATTTCTCCTTTTTTGTGTCTGTCTGCACAAGGACAACAGCTGACCTGACGCTGCTGCAGACACTTGTTTAAGGACACTTCAGCAGAGTCGCTGCTTTCTCCCACTTTTCCTCTGCTTTTTTTTTTTTTTATCTGGAACTGGTAAATTTTAAACCCAGCATTCAAACTAAAAATGATTTTTATTACACGCTTCCGTGTTCACTTGATTCTCACATAATCTGGATGATTCAGTCACCGGTCCAGACACTCTCAGTCGGTACAGAAGGTGTCTGCTGCACCCTTAGCAGACTGAGGAGGTGGTAACCAGCTAACAACATGTACGCTGGATCTACAGTACACTGCTGCTGAAACTCTCATTTTCTCTTTCATGTTCAGACTTTGCAAGCAAATATATTTTCAGTGGTCCTTTGCAGAGTGTGCTTACATGACATAGATGCATTTTTCTGTTCCAGGGATGTCACAAAATACAGGTATTGACAATAACTGTGATATTCAAAAATGAAATATTGATATCATGTTAATAATACAAGTATTGTGATATCAAGTAAATAATCCAGCAACTCTTTGTCTCCCTCCTCCAACACCATCTGGTTGCCTTTTCACTGTCATTGAAGAGTATTTGCTCTTCCTGTGCGATTTTGTACAGCTATGGTTACAGACACACTCACCACGTCCCTACACTCGTATGTGGAGTGTAATTCATTTGCCAAAAAAGATAAAATGCGCAATAAATAAAGTTAAAGATGAAGACGACTAGGGCAGCATGGTGGTGTAGCGGTTAGCACTGTCGCCTGGTTCAGTCCCAGGAGGGAGCCCTTCTGTGCAGAGTTTGCATGTTCTCCCCATGTCAGCGTGGGTTTTCTCCGGGCACTCCGGCTTTCTCCCACAGTCCAAAGACATGCAGGTTCATTGGTGACTCTAAATTGTCCATAGGTGTGAATGTGAGTGTGAATGGTTGTTTGTCTCTATGTGTCAGCCCTGCGATAGTCTGGTGACCTGTCCAGGGTGTACCTTGCCTCTCACCTAATGTCAGCTGGGATAGGCTCCAGCCCCCCTGCAACCCTCAAGAGGACTATTTTAATTTTTAATTTTTTCAAAAGAAAATTTCTTTTGCCCGCAATAGTCGTCTGGTGAAAATCTGATATTGTGTCAGCCCTTGAGCAAATGACATGAACAAAAGTCTTGATGCAGAATAACCACCGCTCCACCCAGCTTGGTCTTGGCATGTTGCTTGAAGCATCAATAAGTCAAGACTTATTGTTCAGGTTTCGCTCGATTAGTCCTTCATCAGAGCAAACATAAGGCAACAATGGACAGGCTGGTAAAAGTAACCAATTTCAGTCTAATCATTGGCTGTATCCTGTGTGTGGTGATAGGAGCTAGAGAGCGGCTCAGGCCTCATTTTTCTGACCGAACCCGACCAGAGTCTGAGACAGTTAAAACCGAGGCTGGCCCAACCCAGACAGACGTTCTGATTCTTAAGTCCAAACCCGACCCGACGCAGTTTGCTACCTGATATAGTTATTGTTGTCATGGTTACAGCTTGTCTGTTTACCGTGATCACACATGGACAGTGTGTAAATGACCATCAAAAGGCTGCTGTTACGCACAGTCAAACATGCCGCACGCACAGCACACACACTCAATTGGAGCAGAGTTAACAGACACACACTGCGGCCTAACCTTTCTCACTCACACATAATACACAGATAGAATTGAATTAGAGTCTTACCATTGTTTTCAAGTCTTTGTCTTCATGAACTCTTCTTGAACTCAACTGTAACCGTCGTTAACATACCGCCAATTTCCCTGCATGGTTTTTGGCAGTTTTAAACTTTACTGATAGCAAGTCTTGTCTAGCGTCCTCCATATTTATTAGTTCAGTCTGAAGATTTACCATCACCTGCCTGAAATGTAACTATTGGCCTGTGTTGCGTTCAGGCGTTGTCACGTAAATAACAAATTCCAGCCCTTGAATAGGCCATAGCACAACACAGCAGCATGTGAAGTGGGCCGAACCCACACCAAACCCAAGCAAAATTTCTGATTTATCCAAACCCGAACCAACCCGTGGGGTTCTGATGGGTCCCATTGGGCTCAGGTCGGGTATCCACACTCCACCTCCTGGGAGTTATAGTTTTTTTTTTTTAAATACTGGATGGCAAAACGAGAGGCATAAAATGGAAGCCATACTTGTCTTGTCAGGAAGAGTGAACAAAAATCTTAAATTTCAGTCGTGCTCTGTAACTGAATAATTTCAAATCTTATATACAAAGCTCATTTTATTGCTGCTATTTTACTTTGACATGCAGAGTCAAACAAGCAGTCACAAAGGCAGTTTCAGCCAGTGTTTTCCATATAGAGAATTTATCTGGGCTCTCCAAACAAAGGCGTGTGGAAATGCAATTGAAAGTGCAGATTGATTGAAAATTCTGTTGCTTGTTGCTGAACATTGCATCCATATGCACTGATTATTTAGCGTGTGAATAGAATTTTTGTTTTGCAGCCGACTGTATCAACCCTGTTTGCAGCCCCTTTATACCCCTCAGGGTTGACCAGCACAAATAAAACCTGAACCTGTGGGGAACACTGATATGCTTTGATAGAAGTGCCTCTATCATGCAAAAAAACAAAACAGCAGGAAACATCAGAGTCGTCCCTTTGTGTTGACAGTTCACCTTTATGGTCTCTGATGCATATAAATGATGCCTGACCACTCCAGTATTAACGAATTTGAGACAAGGGGCCTAAATTGTCTACAATTAAAAGCAGACTCATTATGTTAGCCAGCAATTAAACACTTAGCTTGTCCTGTCTGTGTGCCATTTACTACACTCACTCACACACACTCACACTCACTCTCACTCTCACTCTCACACACACACACACACACACACACACACACAGAGTGAGGTTTATTTAAATTGAGGCCGTCCCATGTCGTCTACTGTTATGGTGCCTACGGTCTTGGCCAGTGTAAAGTACACTCCAGACTTGGCAGGCCACAGATACTCTGAGACATATTTGGCCAGATTTTACGCTGGCTGTTTAAATGATTCCTCATCCTTTATAAAACAAGGTCCTTCGGCTATTTGAATTGATTAGTCTCAACCTGTGTGTGTGTGTGTGTGTGTGTGTGTGTGTGTGTGTGTGTGTGTGTGTGTGTGTGTGTGTGTGTGTGTGTGAGAGAGAGATGATAATAAGTTGCCTCTTTATGAAGGAGGGACTAGATTAGCAACCCTCCTGTCAGGAGCTAAACTGTCCCATGCTGAGCGATTTCAGATTTAGAACAAAATATTTAATGGGAACAACAAAGGGTTCATCACCAGCTGGTCAGATGCAGAAAACAGGATGGGAGTACATGACATCAGAAAGGCTTTTGACAAAAATAATAACAATGATCTGACCTTTAAATTTAAAATGTCCCAGGATGCAAACAGGTTTTGCTAAATTTGGCAGCTGGACAATCTTAAAACATAGAATATTAAAGACATCAGTATTTTACATCCAGCTGTCCAGTTTGGATGCATCTCACTTTACAGTGTGAATGAATGAATAAGTTCTAAATTAGTAGACACATACTAATGATTGTACATAAAGATGGAGAACAAGATACGACTGCCATCTTGCACTGGTGACATCATTTGGGGCTGGAGTCTGCACAGTAGTAATCTCCATAGTATCGAATTCCTGCCATCCGACCAATTGCAAGCAGCACTGTTGATTGCCGGCACTCGACTGGCCAACAAAGCTGTCAATCATGACCTCACAGCCCCTTTTTTTAATATCAGTGATTAGTTGTAGTAAGAACGACCTAAAATGACACGATAAATGGACTGCACTTGTATAGCGCTTTTCTAGTCGTCCGACCACTCAAAGCGCTTTTACACTACATGTCAGATTCACCCATTCACACACTGGTGGCCAAGGCTACCATACTATGGAGCCACCTGCTCCTCAGTAACCATTCACAAGGCCATTGGGAACAGTATGGGGTTCAGTATCTTGCCCAAGGATACTTCGACATGCGGACTGGCGGACTGGGAAAAAATTATTTGACATGTACTTTGAGCTTTTTACTTTGGTGTGTATGCCCCATCTGCTAACATAGAGGAGGCGGGGTTTATGATCTATATTACAGTCAGCCACCAGGGGGCGATCGAGATGTTTTGGCTTCACTTTTGGAAGCTGTGATGTTGTCCATCTATATTATACAGTCTATGATGCAAACATACAAATACATATGTGTCTACATTCATAAAAAAAGTAGATGTGATATTAATTTTAAAAAAAAATCTTTTAGGAAGCTTATCATGTAAACACCAATAATTGTAAATCATGTACATATAATGTGAGTTCAGTGTTTGAAACATCCTGCGTGTGGTGGGTGATATGGCCAAAGTCTTCTATCACAGTATATGCAGTTTTATATCACAGTAACAGTATACATCACGATACAGAAACTGTTCTGTGAATTTAATTAAGAAATGGTTTGAAATAATCACTGCATATTTCATCATATTTAATTATTTTATTCTTTAATTTGGAGCTTCCATAAAAACAGAAAAAATAGTTCCTTCATGTGACAAAATTTGAGTTCAAAACAAAAGACTCAAAACAGTAAAACTAAAATTCTTTCAAAATGAAAGATTCAAAGTTCCTGGGAACAATAATTTCAGATGTGACAGGTTTCTTTTTAAGATTATTTTTCAAGGTCTTTTGCCTTTATTGTAGAAGAGCTGTAGACTGACAGGAAATGAGGAAGAGAGAATGGTGATGACAGCCAGCAAAGGACTGCAGGCTGGAATCGAACAGGACGCTGCTAAGACCTCAGCCGATATGGGGCCCACGCTTTACCCAGTGAGGTAGAGGGTGCCCCAGTTTTACAGGTTTCTGAATTCACAGTTTTCTCTGCACCACCACATCCGCCCATATCACGTGACCTTGAGAGGCAGCTGGATTCATGAGACCACAAAATCACACTAGAATCAGCCCTGATTTGCTGCATAGCCTGCCCCCAATACCTCCCATTGGTGGAAATGGTATCTCCAAATGCCTACTGGTGGACACATTGCTACTGGATATACCATCACATCCGCCAACCCTACATCCTGCCATTTCTAAAGCTGTACTTGAACAAGTAGTATGAACACTGTGCATACACAGTCCCCAGAGGATAACTCATAATAATTTTGGTGACACCCTGATTATTCCTCTAGCCTCCCCATCATATCAAAGTGTCCTCCGATCAACACTTGACTATCTCAAAAATGTATTTTTGCTTTGTTTTTTAACAGAATTGTATTGGTCTTCAACAGAAACAAGATTTATACATATACATTTTTATACATTTTGCCATCACATCAATAGAACACTGAAATGAAGAACATAAGATAAGAATAGTAAAAACAGAATAGTTTCATTCAATCTCAACAGAGGAATCTCCCAGCTGAGCACCTCGTTCCCTCACCTTGACATTGCACACAGAAGCTTTCCTCCATGTGTCCTGCATACAGACACACAATTGATTAGTGTAGCCGCATTCTCGGAACCCATCGGCTGTATTCGGCGTCTGACTTCCAGCAGACGGCGATACAGCCTCTGGGGGCAAACCCCCAATTTTTTGGCATTCCGGTTTGATTTGGGTGGAGGAGGCGAATTTCCGTTTCCGACTTCCGTTTATATATAAGTAAATATGCTGAACCATTGCGATGGATTCAGAGTTTGCAGTGACGTGATTGGTCAATATCACGCGGACTACAAACAGCCTACAACCGGAAACCAGGGCTCTTCCACTCTTCTTCCGGAGGCAAGATCTCCAGGGTTTGCCTACAGACTCTACATTCACTGAATGTAGAGTCTGTATATAGAGACTAGTGTAGCCGTACATAATAGTCACATCATCTTCAACACTTCACAATAGTAGACAGTGAAACTTGAAGTCAAATAAAGTTGAGTTAAATCAATTAAACATCGCAGTATGGAAGCAACAAGATGGAAGAGAAAGAAGAGTCTGTTCTTGATGGGTGCAGCCTAGGCTTGGGTGGTATCATGGTATTACAGTATACCAGGGTATTAAGTAATCCTGATGGTATAATGGTCTGTACCGTCAAAAATACAGGCGCTCCTCTTTCTATTAAACTTATTTTATGTAGTGTACACCACATGCCACCAGAGTTAAGTGTCCGGTATCTACTGATGGAACAGGCAGCTGAGCTATAAGACACCATGACACGGAGTGGCGGAGGAACAAATCCGGGCCACACAGGCTGCACGGAAGCTCTTGTTTGTTGTTTTCGGCGCCCATCTGGCCCATAGGACTGGATATGAATGTAGGATAACATAGGAACAGCCAGCCAGCAACGACCGAGAGAGACTGTGGGGGAACAAATCATGTTTCCAGCATCTAACTCAGTGAATTAAGGGTTTATTTTGACCAGATTAGAGTTGGTGATTGCTGGAACAGTGGACTAACTAACTAGATGAGTAACAAGAGTAATCTTAGACAGTTAGGGTCAGTTTTATTTTGTTACTGTTGACGTTGAATAAAATGTGAGTTAACGAGGCAGTTAAGCCAGTCTCAGTTCCCTGACTGAGAGAAACAAGATTTCAAAAGGTGTTGTATTTCTCTGTTTGATAAGGAAAATAGATTGGGGGGTAACACCACACTCAGACCATCATATACCGTATACCTTGGTGAAATTTTAGGAAGGTAAGACAATATGAAAAACACTGCCTAAGCCTGTTTGTTTTAAATATTCATGGTCCCCAGAGGAGAAATCCCATTATTTTGGTGTCCCTATGACCTTTCCAGTGTGCCTTAATCAGGCCAAAACCTCAACACAACATTAAAATGTAGAGGAAAGGTGCCACAGCAGTTACCTAGTATGTTCATGATGTCCAGAGGATGAACCATTACATTTTAGACACTCTTTCTGCTTGTGTCACCCTCAGTTAGTTATATTTTCACCTGAGTATATTCATGCTCACAGGATGAACCTGTAGGAGGAAAAATGGTGCTTGAAATGCTGCTATATTCCTTTTGTATACTTTGTAATCTGTTTTATTCTGTATTACTCAATGCTGCTGCAACAGCTTGATTTTCCCTTTGTGTTGCCGTTAAATTTTCACTCAGTCTAATCTAATTACGGGGGCTTCTCATAGACTTGTAGTGTGTTTAACATGTTTGTCAAAGTGTTTGCGTGTGTCCCTTTAAACCGAACATAACACAATTTTAAAGGCCAGTCTCGGCCCGAAAACATTTGGTCTAGAATTACAGGAGCGCTGAAAAATCCCAACTCTTCATTATTTTTCCCTTGTAACAGCTGCTCACCTTTTTACCATCAATCACTTCCCCCCACTCACCTCCCACCTGCATTAGCAAAGGTCAGTGCAATCTCATCTCGTTAACCTCTCATTTCTAGAGGCCACCTTTTGTTTTCCTCCTCCCTGCATCGCCGCCTTCACCGCCCGCCCTCCTCCTCCATCGCTGCAGACCTCATCTGCGGTGTGGTCTAGGGGGATCGGGGTTAGTTCTGCCTCATTACCTGGCGCAGGTGATACCCACCTAACTGACGGTGATTACTGGTGGCATCACTGGCAGAGATCTCAAAGGCACCAGGAAAGTTGATGGAGAGGCTGCCATTACTGGGTGGAGGTAGATGTGTGGAGGATGTGTCATGCTAAGTTGGCTTATATTTGCGGAGGCACACTGATCACAGCAAATTGCTTGTGTTTGCTGGGTGGATGGTGAGGAAGATGACAGCTGGGATGAGATGATTGAGGGTAGAGGAAGACAGGCTGCATTCACAATATGAAATAGAAAATTTGAAGCAGTGGATTTTGTTTTTGTGTGTTCATATGAAAAGAAATGAGAGCCAGCAGAGATTTCTTTTTAATTGCGTGAAATTGAATTTGGTATGATCATCATAGTGAATTAAACAGAAAGATTTGCAGAGAGAATTAATGTGAAAATTGAATTTGAATGGCACAATTGGAAAGTAAATTAAATTTCTTTAAACTAAATGTGATAATTATCGAATGGTGCTTTTTTTTTATCTGTTTCACAATCCAGCTCTCCTGATTGAAATTCAGGTTTCTCAATTTAGATTCAGCTACTGGAAACACTTTGTTCCCCAAGTCTTGACTGACAGGTAGCAACCTACTCCAGTGCTGGCATTTGACAACTTAAGTCACAAATCAGGAATGTAACTGTTATATTTTTTCGTACAAGAATAGGTCCTGTTCCCATTTACCTGTTGGAAAAAGCAACCTTTCCATCTGTATTGGATTATGGCGATGATATTTATAGACATGCTTCTATCTCTATCCTTAAACATCGAGATACTGTCTATCACTCAGCTCTTAGATTAATTACTGACGAACCATATGGCACCTGTCGTTGTGTCTTATATGAAAAGATGGAGAGGCCCTCCCTCTCTGTCAGGTGAGATTAGCGCTTGTATCTATTCATCCCTAAAGGACTACTTCAAAAATTACCTCCTGATGTATCATCTCTCCTGTGTCCAAGACATTATACTTACAACACCCGTTCTCAGGACTGGCTTACGCTATATGTAACTGCAGTAAACACTAATCTTGAAAATCCAGCCCTCAGATATTTCGCCCCATTTGTCTGGAATAATTTACAGAGTAGACTGAATCTTATAATATGCCTGTATACCTATGCCAAGCGTATTTTAGAATGCATTAATTTATAATTCATCATGCAGTTGTCTGTATAAATGTATGCACATATATTTTACATGCTATGTCTGTATTTTATTCTATTGTATTCCTTTTCATAGTCACACCAAGGACATATTAAAGTGTATAATAAATTGTTGCTTGTCATCCCCATTATCATTATTATTCTATTTCTATTTTTATTTTATTTTGCTCTCCTTACTCAGGTCTTACTTGTAAATGAGATCTTGATCTCAATGGGACTTCCTGATTAAATAAAGTATATATTAGTGGTCTTGCAGTAGCTAGACTTTTCAGATAGCAAAACACTACACAGTGTTTATAATGATATGAAACAACATTTTTATAACTCAGTAGATTTCTTTAAATGAATGTCGAGTAATTAGAATGACACTATTTATAATCATCATTTACAATCAATATTTAAAGTAAAGCCTTAGTGTACTTCAGGCAGGCACAGACATCGTTATACACCGATCAGCCAAGACATTAAAACCAGTGATAGGTGAAATGAATAATATTGATCATCTTGTTACAATGCAATGAAACCTTGGGTCCTGGCATTCATGTGAATGCCACTTGACATGCTCCCACCACCCAAACACTGTTGAGGACCAACTGCCTCCCCCCTCAAAGCGACAGTGCGCCTTGCCACACCCAGAAACTGCTCAGGAATGGCCCAAGGAATGTGACATGGAGCTCAAGGCGTCAATTCCCCAATCTGAGTACCCCAGAGGTACCCCCGATCCGCGGTGGGGCCTCCTTGGATTGGACTTGGCTCTGACCTGTTGAGACATGGACACAGGACTGGGATCTGGGGGATGTGGAGGCCAGGTGGATGCCTTAAGCTCTTCGTCACGCTCCTCAGGCCATTCCTGAGTAGTTTCTGCAGTGTGGCATGGTGCATTGTCCTGCTGGGGGGCCACTGCCATCAGGGAGTGCCGGTGCCATGAGGTGGAATACTGTACTTGGTCTGCAATGGTGTTTGGGTGGGTGGAGCATGTTAGGTAGCATCCACATGAATGAACCCAAGGTGTCCCAGCAGAACATTGTGTTCTAACAAGATGATCAGTTTTATTCACTTCACCTGGCTGTGGTTTTAATGTTGTGGCTGATCGGCGTAGTCACATGGTCCAAATATCATTATTTTTTTATTGATTCTAGTGTAACTAAAAATACACTAATAACAGTACGTTTATAATTTAGCCTTTATGTATTTCAGGCAGGCTGAATAGTTTAACGTCGCATATACCATCCAATTCCACTGTGTATGTCCTTGTCCTGTCTCTTAACACAAGGCAGTCCATATAAACATTTGCCGCTCATTAAATCTGCATACCAAGCTGCCGCACCGCTACCTGCCTTCAGCAATTTACTTCCTTCCACCTCCACAGCCTCCTCCTGTATTAGCATTTAGGTGTTTCTCATGTATTTTAAATACTGTGTATGTTCATATTCATTCAGTGCTGTATATCTCAGACTCTGTCGGGGGGATGTGAGCTCAGGGATGTTCTGTGTCAAGCTTGCAGAGGTTTGCTTCAAAGCAACACTTGAGCAGAAACACTCTGCTAAACTTAAATGTGTATTAATGTTGCAATAAATGATGAAAACCTCGACTTGAGTGTCGTGATTAAACAGCTACCTGCCAGGAATGTGCTCTTAACCATACTTTGTTTATCGGTGAGGCGCTTTAATGTGTGATGTTGCATCTTGTTTTGTTAAAATTTAAACCAGGATCAACTTTTTTGCTCACTGACCTTGTGGTTTTTCCTGCCAGCACACCTGTTTCAGGATTCCCATTGTATGATCACAGTGGCCTTAGTGGTCTCAGTGAGATGAATGAGGAGTGTTTTTTGATGCAGTGCTGATGTCAGTCTGACTGCAGCCTTTACGCTTTCAGAATTCGGCCTTTGATGTATATTTCTCAAACCAACCTTTTTGTACCTCTCACGTTCTGTCTGTCTGTTTTCTCTCCTCTCCGTTTGTCTTGAAGGTGAGCAGCCACTCAGAGCCTTCGTCCCAGTCCCTGAGCCTGCAGCAGCCCGCCCAGCCGCCGCCGCCTCCCCCTCCTCCCCCACAGCCACAGTACGGTTTGCCCGTCCCCGAGTCGCGGGACAAGCAGCTCTGTTTCTCAGACTTCGAGGACCTCAGCGCTTCTTTCCGCAGTCTTTACAAGTGCGTCTTTGAGCAGTCCTTCTCACAGCAAGGTGGGTGTCGACCCTCGTTTTGTATGTGGATTAGTGTGTGTCTGTTCATGTGTGCATGTCCTACATCTTAATTGACACATGTGTTTGCAGAAAAAAGAACTACAAACCTCCATGTCAGGCTTCATGCACATAATTAACTGTCAAGCTTAAGCTCCTAATGAAATTGAACGAATTTAACATTGCTTTCATAGCAGTGAAAGCATTCCAGTATTAACCTCCACCAGACACTACTCCTACTCTATTGTATTTTAATAAACAAACAATCTGTTGTTCCGCATATCTGCATTTTACGGCTCGCTCAGTCAAATGAGTAAAGGCAATTAAGAGGAAGAATTCAACAGAAGGAGAAAAAAACTCACCAACACATCTGCAGTCGAGCAGAGCAAAGGGTTCTGCAGCTTTGATAGCAGCTAATTAGATTGGTTCTAAAGTTTGTGAAGCATCTTGCTAATTGCTTCCTGAAGCTTTCAGGTCACCAGGCCGCCTTCCACTTCGACCCCCCACCATCCTCCGCCACCCTCCTATCACCTTCCCTCTTTCACTTCCTTCCCCCCACCGCACACACACACGCACGTTCTGTAACCGAGGAGATTGATGCGCTCTGTTTAGCTCCGCAACTGCTGCCTGCATTCACCCTCTGACAAGGTCCCCTCCAATTTGTGGTCAGGGGTGCACTCACAGAAAAGATAAGACAATGAGAATACTAGTTGGAAGAAGAAAAAAAAAATATGACACAGACACCTAGAACGAAAATGAAGAAGAAAATGGATTTAGCAGATCCTTGAAAGGGTCCCTTAAGTGTGAGGCTTAGCAGGAAACAGTGTCAGCAGTCATTGTATTTGAGAATTTGAGTCACAGTGAGTCACCCAGACAGTGGAGCTCATCGTCTCCTTTGAAAAACCACAGCGAGTCCAAGACCACACACATAACTGAAAGTGACTCAGGTGGTGTCGCAATCGTGTCCTGATAGATCTTCATCCTCATAAATTACAGGTCAGACAATAGAGACAAAATGAACGCTAAATTAAAGTGGAAATAAACAACTTTCCAGTGAATGTGTTTATATGCACACAAACATTATTCACTATTGGCAGGTCATGTAAACAGTGTTTTCTGTTTGGATTTTCTGAAGTAGGCCTTGTCCCAAATTTCGCATTTTCCTATGAAGACTTGTGATACACCACTAATAATTGTGTTTTAGAGCATTCTTTGGACATATATAAATTACATTCAAAAAAGGCTTTTGTACTGCAGTTTGAGACACACAATCTCCTGCCTGTTTAAGGTCAGCCCTGTGCGTTATCATGGATACCCTGTACACAAACCAACTCGCCAAAGGTTCGCAAGGCCGTGTTAGAGATGTGTGCTCAAAAGAAAAGCCCACATTTTTGGTCGGAAGGAGAAACACATCTACTTTAAAACATTATAAATGACTTGGATATCAACAGGTTTTTGAGTGTCCAAGTATCGCAGCATCAACCTTTTCAAGAAGGTGGTTGAAGGAAGGAAAGAGGGAGGCTGTGTTCGCATAGTCAAACAAGTCTGCCACCAGTAAAGAAAAAAAAATGATGCAACTAAGCAAAATGACAAGTTGCTTCAGCTGTTCCACTTTTCCATATTTTGATGTGATAAACGACATGTTAGGATACGTTAATCGTAGTATGCGCGGCTGCATGTAAATGGGAATATTCGTGACATGTTCATTTTCTTTAGACATGTAAACAGCTTATGAGCCTATAAACATCGCTTTCACTGTGCAATTCTGTCTGCCACTGGGCACTGTGTCCCCAGAAAATGAAGGCTCGACTTACGCTACAAAGGAAGTCCGTTAATCATTGCACAACCCGATAATTACCAGTAGCTACACGTAGTTATCTAAGAGTATCAATGTATGTTAAAAAGCCTACATCACTATGAAGTAAGTTTTCCTGTTTATTGCATTACAAGTTTGTTTGCTTTGTTCTGACAGTAATTTACTCTGTCTCACCTAAGTGAAGTCATCAGAGCTGCCACATTAATGTGAAGGCAGTGTCAAGTTTAGTTTCAGTTTCATGTGTTGTTGATGATGTTAAGATGATGGCTTTTTTCTTCTCCGGTTTTTCGCCACTCACCTCCATTTCCTTTTGTTTATTGCTATGCAGAAATGCTTGAGGATGCTGTATGTGACATTCAGAGCACATCTATGAAGCAGAGTCGAGGGCGGGATTGTCTGCACACAGTTATCAACATGGACGTGGCTGAGCCAGCGCTAGCAGCTTATGTTGCTAACTCAGTAAACAGTGCTAACAATAGCAGCAGTGCTGACAGCTAACAGTGTTCACCTGGGAGGAACAGGAGGGTGGGCGCTACACTTTACACTTTACCGTTATCAGTGTAAATGCTGTGTGAGTGCAGTGCAAAGCAGCAGCAATTAGCTAGCCAGTGGGATACACACACAAGACTCACATGCACAAACATGCACGCACAGGGAAGCTCTGATTATAACAAACCCAGAAGAAGCATGACTTAATCCTCTGCTCAGAGCGCCATCACTCCACTATATCTTTACATAGTAAATGCTATTGCTGCCATATAAATGTTCTGAATGTCACATACAGCTCCTTTAAAGGTGAGCATGTTCTTATTCATAATTGAAACCTAGATATTAGTCTGATTATTTGCGAGGCTCTCAGGTAAACAGAGAGTGATGTGATTGTATTTGCAACATCATCAACAACAATAGCACTACTTGGAAATGCTACAGAGGAGAAAATTGAAAAGTTGTCTGTTTCCACTTTAAAAAAAAACAGAACTTGAAATCATCAGTTGGAACAACTTGCAAAGCGGGACGTAAAGTAACTCATTTTACAATCCAGCTTTAACCATAGTTCCCTCATGTCACATTAAAATAAAAGGGACCTAATGTTTCAGTGGAGTCCAGAACATGCATTAGTGAGGAAAAATACAACCAAGACAGTTAAAAACTGTGCATAGGCTCCCAGTAAATCATAAATAAATGAACAGATGAAACAATGGCTATAAGGATTTTTTTCACAAAGCACTGACACATGGCAGTGGGAATAAAAGAAACGGAATGAAAGATACTTTTACAAACAGGTAAAGCGTAACGATTCCTGATGGCAGGAGGGAAAATCCCCTCTCTAGGATGTGCTCAGATAGATTCAGTACGCTCATCGATTTCATTATGATTTGTTGGTCAGAAAAAGAAAAACTCAAGTCCCTCTGTTCCACCCCGCTGATCTTTGAAGAGATCTTAACAGTCCTGCTCAGGCAGTCTCTGTCTTTCAGCGACAAGCAGTGAAACAGCAGATAAAAGAAAAGGTCAGAAGACTCCCAACAAAAGAGAATAAATGTGTTTACGGAGAGGAACTACGTGTCTGATGAAGGTGCACTCTCCTCTGGCCACACCTAATGATCATCCCTGTATTTATATCCAACCTTAATTGATTGGTGAACACTGTTTCACAGTAATTGGGAGAATAATTTACATTTAACTTACATTTAAATAAAAAAAGCAAGAGCACAAACATGGTCCAACTCAGTAGCTGAAGAGAAGACAACAATGCAGCATCGTCTGAAAATTTAACAAGGTAGCTGCCTACTTCACAGTTTGTGCAGCTGTCAGTATCCATGATGAAAAGTAAAGGAGATAAAACACACTCTTGGGGTGAACCCTTGCATTCAAAAAACAGCCATTGACAAGAATTCTGTGCCGTCTGTTCGTCAGAAAATCTAAAATCCACAAGACGTACAAAGAAGGTGTGTGTTTGTGTGTTCAGAGAAAGCGACTGGATTATAGTAATTGACCAGAATAAAAAAAGTAGTAGTCTGTTCAGTACATAGTGTAAATACACCAGTCATTATCTGAAATAAGTTTAAGTTTATTCACTTTATTAATCCCCCTGAGGGGAAATTCAATGTTTTCACTCTTGCTTGTCAATTACACACAGGTCTGAAAGACACACACATGCACAAACAGGACCTATACATGCACAAAGTGGAGAGATGTCAGAGTGAGGGGGCTGCCCTTTGGTCAGGCGCCCTGAGCGGTTGGGGGGTTCGGTGCCTTGCTCAAGGGCACCTTGGCAGTGCCCAGGAGGTGACTGGTGGCACCTCTCCAGCCACCAGTCCACACTCCATATTATGGTCCGGACGGGGAGTCGAACAGGCGACCCTCCGGTTCCCAACCCAAGTCCCTATGGACTGAGCTACTGCCGCCCCAAATATATAGTCAGTTTTTGAAAAGTCAGACTTCTCAAATCAATAGTATGACAACATCAGTTTTGTGGTGAATACAGGATTTCTTTAACAAGCTGCCTAAAGGTCAACAATACTTGTCTAGAGATCATCTTCTTCACTCTCTCCTTTAACAGTTTTGCACACAAAATAATTCACATAAGAAGACACGACGTCTGTCCAGCTGTCTTTTCAGTGCTCAGAAGACATTAAAGTCCAGATAAAGCAAAATCAGTGAGTTCTTTCTAAACACATTAGACATGTAAGAAAATACTTGTTGAATAAAACCAATGTTTGCTGGGATGCTGTTAGGATTTATAAGGCAAAGTGAGATGGACAGCAGTTCAAGGTTGAATGTACACACTTTTCCCAGATCATACAGAGCTTTCACTCACACCAAGCCTTCAGTTTGTCCGTCTTGTAACAAATAGTTTTTCCAGTTTGAGTTGTTTTCTCGTTTGTTGTCCTCACTTTGATATTTTGTTTATTGTGTTTTTTTCCCCGGCAGGTTTGATGGGTATGCCCGGCGATTCCAGCCAGCAGGCCCGAACCGCCTGCTCCTACCAGCACTCTCCTGGCGCGGGGAATGGCGGTGGTGGCCACCACCATCAACATAACCACGGTCAGGCGTCGCACCACCCCCATCACCCCCAGCAGCACCTGTCCCCTCACACCACCCACAGCCAGCACCAGGCGCACGGTCAGCATGGCCAGCACCAACAGCACCCTGCTCATTCGCAGCAGCACCCATCTCTCTCCCACACTGGACAGACCTGCCCCACAACAGGTGAGATCAGAGCCATGCAGAAAGATAAGAGTGGAACATTTCTGACTTTGGTGACACCTACTGGTAGTACACCGAATCAAAAATGGCACAAGGAAAACATACGCAGTCACAATAAGTAGACACATAAAGAATTCAAATTTGCCTTTAAGCAACATGGGAGACCCCCGAATTATTTAAAGGAATACTTCACCTTCCAAATGACCATTTGTATTTGAAGTACTCACCCTGTGTTACGCTGAATTCCTCAAGAAAACTTTGTATTTCTCGCATACCATGTAGGTATGTAGGGTGATACAACGAAAAATCCAAAAACAGAGAAAATTCTCAATGAATTGAAGTAATTGGGGTCCACGTTTAACAACATCAAAACTGTATCAAAACATCGGATTACAAAGTCACACAACTTGCTCAGCATAATCCAAGCCCTCTTTATTCAGTTGTATGCTCGTTACTATCCAAACAGTCAGACCTTTCCAACGCAAAACTGAACTAAAAGTGAAACGTATCGCTCTCTTCAAAGCCAGACTCCATTTACAAAAACAGTAAATTTACCTCCCTGAACATGGGAGCTGTTCTTCTACCACTGCCTCAATCGGTAGTTTATTTATGTTATTGCACAACTTTTCCTGAGTTTGAACTAACCCTTTAAAACACCACAGTCACAAAATAAGACAAACAAACTAACTGATCAAGGCAGCAGTAGATCAGCAGCTCCTGTGCTCAGCAAGGTCAAAATCACTGTTTTTGTCAGTGGAGTCTGGCTTTGAAGAGAGCATTGAGAGGTTTTACTTTTTCAGTTCAGTCTTAAATAAGAAGGATGTAGTGAAAAGGAAGTATTGAGCATATGACTTTATAAATGAGACTTAGATTATACTGCATGAGTTGTGTGAGAGTTTGTAACTTGATTTTTTTTTTTAATATAGTTTTGCTGTCGTTAACCTTGGTCACCTATGACTTCAATTTATCAAGAATTTCTTGCGTTTTTGTTTTTTCATTCACAAGGTTTTCTTATGAATTCAGCCTAACACAGGATGAGTCAGTGATATATAAATTATCATTTGGGGGGTGAAGTATTCTTTAACAATACTCTAGAGCAGTGGTTCCCAACTGGAAGGTCACAGGTCCATTCTAAATGGACCGCAAGTGACTCGCAACTGTAAAATATGTAAATATGTAAAAAAAAAAAACAAAAAAAAAAAACACTGTATTTTGAAATACAGCGAATGTCTGGTGCAAAGCTTTTAATGTGAAGTGCCGTTTCCTGCTGTAGAGTGAATGACTAACGAACAGCTGTCTGACAGAGATGGCCAACTAACTTGATGACATGGCCAAACCCAAGTATGATGCTGAATATATTAAACTGTGTGGAACTTGAACTTATGACTAAGCAGAAATCTGGACCCCGTGGCTGGACCAGTTGGGAACCACTGCTCTAGGATGAAGTTATGGCCGTTAATTTGAAGTATTTTATTGTTGTTAATGAGAAATCACAGTTTTGTATGGCCACTGGCTGCATTACACCACCCATGAGCCTTGATCGCTATTGTTATTCACATCATATAGTGTATATTTGAGTATAAATACAAGCAGCTGAGTGGGAGAACCGTTAATGTCCGTCTCTTAGGTGTAATCACAAGTAGGAGATATGGGAAACTTCTGACGGCTATAAAATCTCCCACTTGGGGAAAGAACTTTAGAAGTGTCCACAAACCGGTGCCAAAATGGCTCCGAAGTTACCGTACTGGCAGTTTAACGAAAATAAAATCCAACATCAACACTCATACCGTCAGCGCAGCCATTTCTCAACTCTGCTGCATACCTTATTTACTGATTCTTGTGAAAAGAGCCCACAAAGTGTATGCTATAGTTTCCTGTTTCATATACTGTATATTGATGCTGTTCAGCAGCAAACAATGATTCTACTTCTCCTGACTCCCAGAGCCACATTGGTGTAAATACAATTCACCTAATATATCCGAATAGACTTGTTTCTGCACAGACTCATTGCATTTATATTATACTCTCTCCTCTGTAAGGTCCCAGAGCACTGGATATTATGAGGCTGGGCTGATACAGACAGGCTTCTCCAAAGCTTCACTGAGGCTTTTCCTGCTCATATTCCCAGTCTTTGTTTTTTTTTTTTTCCCCTTTGTGTCTCTGCAACACAGCTCTCAGGCCAAAAAGGGACTCTTCAGACATTATTTATCTAGGTTAGTATTCCCCTCAACCAAGCAGAGGATGAATGAAAGCAATCCCTCTGTCTTTGATCCACGGCCTCAGAATGTATTGTTGTTTAGTTTGTGGCGGTGAAGGCGGTGAAAAGCATCTTCATTTTTCTTTTTTTCTTTTTTTTTCCAAAAGCAGAGCTGTGGCTGGAATTTTTCAATGTGAAGTCGCGCCACCTTGTGGTTGAGTGCAGAACTTCACTGAGACACGTTTCTCTTTCTAATCTGGATTTGCTCACCTGTTTCAAATAATATGACACTGTCACACTGATCAAACTCAGCTTGTTGTCCTTGTATTTAATTTAGTGTTGAAACCAGGGCTGCACAATTAATCAAAATATTATCAAAATTGCAATATAGCCGAGTGCAACATCCAAATCGCAGGAGCTGCAAGTTTTTAATAACGGTGAAATGTGTCACAATATAGCATTATAGATGCTGGTTTGTTACAGACACCAGCAAAAATCACGTCTTATTTTTTAATTTTGTTTTTGTTGAAAATAAAATGTAATAGTTACTATCTCCTTAAAATTGTCAAAATAGTCACAATATTACTTTTATTTTTATTTTTTGTCTTGCATATTATGCAGCCCGAGTTGAAATAATAAGTTGGAAAAGAAAAAAAAGTCAACTTTGGTAACTGATGAATCATTGACGTAGTTTATCAAGAAAAACGCCAAGTGTTATTTGGTTTGAGAAAAATATGAATTTTTTCTGCTTTTGTCTGTTATATGTAAACTGAATATCTCTGAGTTTGGAATGATGGTTAGACAAAACAAACAATTTGAAGATGTCACCTTGGGCTCTGGGAAACTGAACGATAAATTTAAATAAAAACACTACAGCCTAACTGATAATGAAAATGATTATTCAAGTCAGCTCTCATTTATTTGTTATTCAGCCATTTTTCAACGTGTGTTTGTGTGCTGACTCTCAGGCATGTCAGCAGACTGGTACCCCAACCTGGACTGGCTGAAGGAGAGCTGCCGCATTGCTACCAGCTACAACTGGGCTGACGTAGACCTCTCCCCATTTCAAGGTAACACACAAACACACACACACATACGACGAAGAGTCGTGGTGCCATCAGTGTGAACAGCATCTGAAATGAGCATTGATAAAGCTGTCTGCTGCAGCCTGTTTCGACACAGTGAGAATTGATAAAATGCTTATTATGCCGATCAGTTACTTTGATTAAACCATTATGATTCCTCTCTGCGCTTTCATATACACTCGCCCTTGAGGCACAATATTATAACATCCAGTGTTGTAATAGTACTGGGCTAATAAAAGTCATTATCCTGCATCTGAGAGGTTGCCCTCTCTATTTCTCTCTCTCTCTCCCTCTCTCTCACTCACACACACACACACACACACACACACACGCACACACTCTCGCTGTCTCCCTCCCTCCCAATTGTATGATGTGAATAATCCAATTAGGCCCCGGCTCAGTAACAGCCTCTTATCACGGTCAGCGCACAAAGCCGGCAACGTCCACACACGATGGATGACGACGGCTGGTCTCATAACACACAGGCCCCGCTGCCTCTCTCTGTCTCTCTCTCTCTCCTCCCGCAGCGCTTGACCTCCCTCACACTGTCGTAATGCCATCCTCCACCGTCTCTGGCTCACCCCCAAAGAGCAGGGACCGAGCCTTTCGTCTCTGTCGCCGCCAAACACGAGCCATATGAATTTTATTTTTGGAAATATCAGACGGCAGGTTGCTGTATAGGAGCTTAGGTGCTCCTTTGTTTGAAGAGGAGGAAGTGCGATAGGTTCAGGGTCTCGTTCTGCGTCGCCAAATGTGAACAGGCATGTTGTCAGGAGACTGATGGTTTGTGACTTGTAATTAAGGTGGAAGTATAGTGACAGTTGAAATTATAGAGGGGTTTTTATCTTGGATGTGACTTCACAATGATATATGGTACATATAATTTATTTTGCATTTTTTGGAGGTTAATTACATATGATTTTCTGAAGTTTTTGTCTAAGGTCCTTTGAGTGCTTGTCTGGAACTTGTCATTTCAGACAAGGAATGTGTTTAGGGCTGTTGGTGTAATGTAAAGAAAATATAACTTCCGATGGAAGATATGATTTAAGATGGAATTCATGCATGAGTGCATACTTTATTTTTCACTTACAACAGTGATCATTTTAGCCTGGTATTTCATCTCATTTTTATCCTCACATGTGTTAAGGTCCAGTGTGAAGGATTTAGGGGGAAATATTGGCAGAAATTGAATATAATATTGATAACTATGTTTTCTTTAGTTTATAATCACCTAGAAATAAGAATTGTTGTGTTTTGTCACCTTAGAATGAGCTGTTTATATCTACTAACAGAGCAGGCTTTCTTCCATGGAGTTCGCCATGTTTCTACAGTAGCCTAGTATGGACAAAACCAAACACTGACTCTAGATAGGAGTGTAGTTCTCCTACACAGTAGGCACACAGTTGATTGATACCTTCAACCTCACCGCTAGATGCCACTAAATCCTTCACAGGAGACCTTAATTCTCCCAACTTTACCTTTGTAAATCCTGGAAACATTATTTTGTATTATAGTTAAGATCTTGAGAAGCCAGATATGTCATGTGGATAAAATGATTCACAAGACATTGATAATTTTAGATTTTGGGTAACTGTGCAGCCATAGAAAATGGCAACTGGTAATTTACTTTGGTGTTTTACTTTAAAAGGAGACCTACTATCCTCATTTTTAGGTTCATACTTACATTCTGGGTTTCTACCACAACATGTTTACATGCTTTAATGTTCAAAAAACACTTAATTTTCCACATACTGTCTGTGCTGGAACACCTTTATTCCCCCGTCTGTCTGAGTGCCTGTCTCTTTTAGACCCCCTACTGAAAAAGCCCAGTCTGCTCTGATTGGTCAGCATTTCCGGGTCTCACACATCTGTGCTGTTAAGGTCTCTGCAACGTCATTGCATACGGGGAGCTATATTGTTTTTTCTACTATGGCGAAAATATGACCTGCTTTTACTATTCTTACCATAACCCTAACCAGTCTCACTGCTCCTGCCTAACCCTAACCAACCCATCCAACAAAGTCAGCAAGTGCTGGCCAGTCAGAGGCAGAGTAGGGTGGGTTACGTCTTCATGCTAGTAGTAAAAAAAAAAAAGGCAGGTGGGGAACGACTATAACGGATTATCATAAAAGCTTCTAACCAAACCAGATGTGTTCCAGCAGGAATCTGATCTGAAATCGTGAAGAAATTAACATCAGCAACCAAAATGACATGTTTCCCTGATGTTAGCATGTAGCTACATGTAGCAGTGTATGTAATGTAAACACTTGCAATAGCGTGCATGGAGCAGATGACCATACAAAGACAGATGTCACAAGCTGAAGTCACTTTGTCTCAAAGTAGAAAACAATGTTGGATACGGAGTATTCAGAACAGTCTGAAGCCTGAGGTTTTTGCTCATAGGGATATTTATACCTCTACATACCTTACCTCATTATTTGAAACTTAAGCCATATTTAATATGAACATTTGACATTGTAACATTATAAATATATGACAGAAAATAGGGAAAAGCATAATAATGAGTGTGATGTAGCTTCAGTGAATGATTCTTATAGGCAGATATTGCAGCTGAAGTAGATAAAAAGTAGAAATAAAGGTGGATAAATTTAGAAATTTAAATATTACTAAAGACTCACTGATGTTAAGGCTGCTGCTGTGACATACGTGGAGCATTCAGATCTGTCTTTGCCACCTTCGTCTGTCTGCCAGGGCTGAAAGAGAGCATGCGGCAGGCTGAGCTCAACAACTGGTCGCTGGATGCCGCCCAGATGGCCGACCTCTGTTCCTCCATTAACCAGTTCTTCACGGCCACGGGGGTCATCCCCCCTCAGGGCGCCACCCACCCACAACCTCAGGTCCAACACCCGACACCACCAGGAGCGCCACAGCACCCGGCTCAGCCACACGGGGCGATGCACCCAAAAGCCAGCCAGCACAATCAGCACGGCCAGCACAACCAACATAACCAACATATCAGCACGGGTCTGTTTATAGAGAGCGGTGTTTTCCTCATTAGATACACTAAAAAAAAAATTCATATAAAAGATATATTTTATGACTCAGGTGTTACTCCAGCTGTCAGATAATTTTAATAGAGTAAAATAATACAATATTTCCTTCTAAATCTTAGTGGAAGAAAAGTAGGACATGTGCTAAAATTAAAATACTATACCATTATCTTAAAACTGTGACTTATTTTAAATGTGGAAATTGTATGTCTGTACTGTCTCTGTGCTGTCCTCTGTTCATCTGTATTTTAGGTTTCTTTGTCTTTTTAGATTGTGGTCTGTGTATATTGTAAATTATATGTTGGGACTACAGATGGAAATTAGCAGTTATTGCTAAATCTGGTGCAACCATCTCATCTCTTGTAAATGATTAATGCTATTGCACACTGTCCCTTGATAAACTAAATAAACTAAAAAAATAAACTAACCTAAAGGAATATTTCACCCTCAAACTGACCACTTGTAAATCAGTAACTCACCCAGAGTTACATTGAATTTTTGAAGAAAAGTGTTTTTATTTCAGGCCTCCATAGTGCACGAAGAATCCAAAAAGGGAGGATATTCTTGATGAATTGAAGTCACAAAGTGAATGTAACACAGAATAAGTACTAGAAATACAGATGGTCATTTGAGGGGTGAAGTATTCCTATAAGAATGGTATTTTAGAAACCTTTGACAGTAGGTATTCAGAGCGTTTCTGCACTTGCCTGCTGTGACGGAAGCTAAATTACAGCCTCTCCTCACTGTGCCATTGTTTGCCTGTTATAGATTTACAAGAGAATTATGGATGTTGTCAGCTTCATGGCGACTGGCGCAAAGATACGAAGACGAGGGGATATTTCAGCAGTTGGAAATCCAGCACATTCTGTAGGATAACTCAAGCTTAGCATAATATGGCAGTAAAACTGTGTGCGGCACACGATTGCAGCTCCTGTTCTGCAAAGACACGTTTGAAAGTCGGGATGCTAATCTGACAGTTAGTCATTGCCCTTTTGTCTGTTCTCCCACAGGGAACATGTACATAGACTCGAGACAGAGCATTTCCTCTCTGATGGGCCCACCAGGATACCCCCACATGCCTCCTATGAGCAACACGGCTCCCACCATGACAGGTGACTCCTCCATCGCTCACTTAACAGGTCAGGAGGAGCAGGTGGAAATGCAGAGTGTGTGTGTGCATGCAAACAAGTGTATCCAAGCAAGAGTTTGTGTTTGTCACCATCGGAATGAGACAGTATATTGTCAGTATTTGATCATAATGATATGGAAGTCAGGGTGTCTGCAGGTCCTTAAAAAGTCTTAAAATGTCTTAAATGCAGTTTTACAACAATAAGGCCTTAAAGTAATTGAATAGTCTTAAACTTGAATTTGTGAGGTCTTAACTACTAATAGCTAATATTACTTATAATATAATTTAAACATCTTTTAATTTGTTTTTGTGAAAAGGAGTGAAGGCTTTCTATGTAAAAGTCCACATTTCTAATGTTACAAATGTTACAAATCTTTTTAAAAAAAAAAAATATATATATATATATATATACATATATATATATATATAAATATATATAATGCTGTCATTTTACTTAATACTTGCTCTTACCTGTTGGCAAAATGTAGATTAACTTAACTCACTCTAATAACCATATTCCTACATAACACTTCTGCACAAGATCATATGTATATGACTTGCTTGCAATGCTTACCTGCGATGCTTCAATAAGTAAAACACGATTTGTCCAAAAATCAGTCCTAAATTTGGTTAAAAGGCGTCTTGAAGGGGTCTTAAAAAGCATTAAATTTAACTGTCTGATACCTGTAGACACCCTGGTAGTGCTATGACATCACGATGTAATACCATGATGCAACATCACCCGACCAACTTGTAATTAAAGGAAAAGGGAAAGAACCATAAAGTCATGTTTTTTCAAGGTCAGCACATTTTACCATGCATATTAATACATTTAATCTCTGCATTGAGAACAAACTATACATATACATACATATAAAAAGGTGTCACACATTGGCTCAGAAAATAAACAAAGTATCTGGTACAATTAAAGGGCTTTCTCCAGAAATTTAGTATTGCACTTTCATGAATTTGAGGGACACGCAAGAGATTTGATGCTGCAGAGGCTGAGGTATCCTGACCTTTAGTTTCCAGTGTAGGTCAAACTCTAGAAACACTGGATCCTACATTTCCCATGACTGAAGTGATGCCACTTGTAATTTTACTCAGACTGAACAAAGTCCATCCTGGAGAGCCTTCATAGCCGAGTGGTTACAGCCACATAACCACAACGTCCTGGGCTTGACTCCAGTTTTGTAGCATGTCATACCCCTCTCTCATTCCCTGTTTCCAGTCCACACTGTCATCTGTCAAATAACTGCAAAAATGCACCCCAAAAAAATCTTTAAAATAACCACGTCCACAGAAGACATTATACAGCTTTTTCTTTACGGGCTACTAGTACTAGTAAACTGATCTTCATGTATAAAATAGGTGGAGTACCGCCTTAAGACTTTGAGTTGTCTCCGTTTTTACAGAAATAAATCGTTTTAAACACTTAAGGTTCGGTTTAAATTAAATAAAATAAAGAAATAGTTAATAATAATTAAGTGCCAGGGTTTTGTGTGCCAGTATCAAAAGTTTTTCCTGTGTCCTGCTGCAAGAGGACACTGTAAACCCCGAGTTTCAGTGTTATAAATGATCCTACTGTAACAAGGACAGCTCTGAAGATAAAGATACTTACAGCATGCATAATGCAACACATATTGCTCCACCACACACTAAAGTATCACATATTATCATATAGTTGAATCAACACCTCTCTCACAGTCTAAAAAATGAGTTTTCTAAGCTTCATAAAGATTCAGCAGCTTTTATTGCATTGAATCATATTACAAGTTGCCCGTGCCATTTTGTCCACCCACTGTATTTATTTTGAAAGTGAAATTACAACAGTTCGTCATTAAAATCACTGAGATGTGGCACCACATTAGAATTGCCATTTGTTTCTAGGTGGATGAGAGTTTAATGTGGGCTGGATTGTTTAATGCCGCTACAAGGATTTTGAGGGTTTTGGACTTATTAGGAATTTAAGAATTGCCGGTGACATGATCAGCAACCATTTTCTATTCAAACCCTGTGTTTCCTGTTCATCATTCTACTCACAAATATATAATACAGATATATGATACAGAAGTAGCGTTGAAATGTCAATGTGTGTGCAATGGTATCTTTTAGATTTAAAGTGACACTTCAAACCAGAACTAAAAATTCATGTTTTTCCTCTTACCTGTAGTGCTATTTATCAGTCTAGATTGTTTTGGTTTGAGTTGCAAAGTGTTGGAGATATCGGCCATAGAGATGTCTGCCTCTTCTTGAACATAATGGACCTAGATGGCACTCAGCGTGTGGTGCTCAGAGCCCATAAAAATACACTTGAAAAACTCAACAGCAATGTCTCTTTCCAGAAATCATGACCTGGTGACCCAAGATAATCCACAGACCTTGTTGTGAACAGTTTCACCTGTTACAGCTCAGCCGAAGTGGACGTCATTTATGTTTACATCTTGCGCTGTCATCCATGAGTAGATGCACACTTCCTTCTGCCGCAGTGACAAAGTTGGTGTGTGTAGTTTAGGAGAAAGAAAATATTTCAATCAATCAATTTTATTTATAAAGCCCAATATCACAAATCACAATTTGCCTCACAGGGCTTTACAGCATACGACATCCCTCTGTCCTTATGACCCTCGCAGCGGATAAGGAAAAACTCCCCAAAAAAAACCCTTTAACGGGG